>NC_089323.1:21165-361165 GCF_036669915.1 Pocillopora verrucosa
ATACAATACTATGTAGCACTTTTGTAAGAGGAAGATAATCCGCTTCGACTAGCCTTAAATTATTACTCAGAAATTAAACGTACCTGTGGTTATGTCCTAGGTTTGGATTCTCCTCGCTGTTCTAGCTCAGCTTGTGTTTATGACTATCTTCTAATGAAGCAATCTAGTCCCCCTCTACTGATATCCGTGCTTTAACTCTAATACTATACTACAATATGTAGTTCTTTTTGTAAGAGAAAGACAATCCTCTTCGAGTAGCTTTTAATCCATTAACGTATCTCTGATATGTCCTTGTCTTGGATTCTCCCCGCAGCTGGTTCTCAGCTTGTTGTTTTGATTATCCATTCCAGTCCTGCTCTACTGATATCCCAGTGTTGAAAATTGAGCCACGAACCACTACACCGTGGTACTGTAGTTTAATATTCTTCAAAAATACTGTTAATACATAGGCCATGCGATAAAATTGTATTTATTTGACAACGTAAATATTTCTCAACCTATTTATAGATCAATCTATTTACATATTTATTGATCTCCTCATCAATTCATCATTTTCTTAGTTCTTCAAGAATTAATCAATGTTATCAGTTGTTGAGATATTTTTATTTCTTTATTTTATTTTTTAAGTTAAAAGGTACACTTTTATTAAAAGTAAAGCCCAAGTGACTGGCCTAAGTGGCCCAAGGTATCATTGAAGAGGACCTTTCTACGACAATGGAAGTAGACGCTCTTCCTTGAGTTGGTGTGACAACTGAAGACAACACTGGACTGAAATACACTTGTATTGGCTTATATGTGGGCTTTTCGGAATAGCACTTCACTTCACTGGACGACCCGCAATGCACGTGTTTGTTCCTAACTCGACTGAGCAGGACTGCGGTGTCCTGGACTCGATGGCAATTAGTTGTTCTGGACTGGATGGGACGGGACTGGGCTGAGCTCTTACGGATTGCACTGCTTTGCACTGCACTTGACTGGAATACACTCGACTGCTATTGACTTATATGGACCTGGCCTACGCTGGATTGAAATGTACTTAACTGGAGGGGAATGAACTGGAATTGGACGGGAACGAACAGGATTGGACTGGACGGGCGCAGATTCCTCCGAATGGACTGGACCGCGCGTCAGTGGAATGGACCGGACTGGACTGAGCCGGACAGCGCTTCAGAAGACTGAATTAGACGGCATGCACTTCACTGGACTTGACTTTCTTTCTCTGAGCTTGACTTCATTGGACTGCACTATACTGCACTACCCTGGATTGAACTGGAAAGTACCATACAGGACAGTCACTGCACCTCGCTAGACTGATCTACACCGAACTGCATTCGACGTATCCAAATGAAACTGATTAAGAATGTACTGCGCTGCAAATGAATATACTCAACTGGACTAGACCACACAGGATTGCTTAGCACAGCAATGGAAGTAAGTTAAAAGGATTATTCTGGATTACCTAACCTTCAATGGAGTAAATGGCAATACAATAATCTACACTTGATCTACATGCAAAAAGACCGCTAATAAAGACTGATAATATACTGATGTTTTGAGAAAACATCAACGAAACAAAAATTATATTATGAGGTAGTTTCAGTTTGAATTATTTAAGACAATTCGTGTTTTGAGCATACGAAATATGTAACAATGGGTATCGTGTTAGTTGTCCTTACTTTGTCCCATAATTGAATACTTACACAGTTAATCGTTATCTGTCACCTTTCTGATGGGCTGCTGATTAGGCCTTTTTTAAAAACACTAGTTTTTCTCCACTGAAAACAGAAAACTGTTCAGAGAAAAAAAGGTGGTTTAATATCAAACACGTCACATCGTGAAACGTTGTCATTAAATTAACCTATCAGGAAACGAATAAAAAGTTCTGTAAATAGAGAATTTCAGATAGTCTAGAAGAATGAATAACTCTTACAAATGATTACATATTACCTATGAAGCGCTTGATGTGCTATTTGGTTTTGACGTGATTTGAAGTGAGCCACGACGTCATGGTGAAAAGAAAAAATCTAACAACATGTTCCAATCAAAACATGCCGGCCTTACCTCTTTCAGATGACCTGTAGTGCTGATCGACCATAACTTTTTCCTACAGCTGCTTTAGGCAATGCGTCTTACTCAGGCAAGTATCAAATTGTTATGACTATTTACTTACCTACTCGGTGATGCAAAGTCGCTGAAATGAGCTTATCGTGAGTTGCAGAAAGCTAAAATGTCTCAAGCGCTAAAATGGAAAAAAAGGCGCGCTCTTCTTTTATATTAATTCTGGCAAACTCGAGACAACCTTAACTCTTAGACTAGACTATACTATACTTCCTTTACTGAGACACTTAACATACCTGTGGTTATGTCCTGGCTTTTAATTGTCCTCGCTGTTGTATCCCTTTAAAATTCAATATTTTACTATACTATACTATGTAGCACTTTTGTAAGAGGAAGGTAATTCGCTACGACTAGCCTTAAATTATTACTCAGAAATTAAACGTACCTGTGGTTATATCCAAGCTTTGGATCTTCCTTACCTTACCTTGTGGTTATTGCTATCTTTTTTTGAAGCACTCCAGTTCTGCTCCGATCCAAAATGAGCCAGGAGGTGATGCTTAAAAGAAAAAATCTGACAAAACTTGTTGCAGTAAAAACCTGCCAGCCTTACCTTTTTCAGATGACCAGTAGTGCTGATCGACCATAACTTTTTCCTCTAACTGCTTTATGCAACGCATCAGGGTTTTCCTATCAGTAAACGAACTCATGTTAGACAGGTTAGTATCACATTGTTATGATTATTTACTTACATTCTAAGTGATGCTAAGCCGCTGAAATGAGCTTATCGTGAGTTGCAGAAAGTTAAAATATCTCAAGCTCTAAAATGGAAAAAAAAATCCCTGCTAGTATCACATTGTTATGATTATTTACTTACCTTCTCAGTGATGGAAAGCCACGTAAAATGAGCTTATCTTGAGCTGCAGAAAGTTAAAATGTCTGAAGCTCTTAAATCGAAAAAAAAAACCCCGCTCTTCTCTTATATTAATTCTGGCAAACTCGAGACAATCGTAACTCCTAGATTACACTATGCTAAACTAGACTATACTATACTTCCTTTCCTGAGACATAACATACCTGTACTTATGTGCTGGCCTTGGATTCTCCTCGGTATTGTAGCTCAGCTTGTTGTTATGGCTATCTTTTCATGAAGAACTCCAGTCCTGTTTTACTGATATCGCAGCTTAAATTCAATTCTTTACTATACTATACTATTTTTTACTTTTCTAAGAGGAAGGCAATCCGCTTCAACTAGCCTTCAATCCATTACTCAGAAATTTAATGTACCTGTGGTTGTCCTTGGTTTGGATTCTCCTCGCTGTTGTAGCACAACTTGTTGTTATGGCTATCTTCTTATGAAGCACTCCAGTCCTCCTCTACTAATATCCGTCCTTTACCTTTAATACTATAGTATACTATACTATGTAGCACTTTTTGTAAGAGGAAGACAATCCGCTTCGACTATCTTTTAATCCGTTACTCAAACATTTAAAGTACCTCTGATTATGTTTAGCTTCGGATTCTCCTCGCCGGTGTTCCTAAGCTTGTTGTTATGATTATCCATTCCAGTCCTGCTCTACTGATATCCCAGTGTTTCAAATTCAACTATGAATAGCTAGTGACCCCGTGATTGCTTGTGTCTTTCCAAAGGTCAGATGGTGTCTTGGTAAAACTGAGTCTTGTGAGAAAAAATACTTGCATACTTTTAAGACAACGTGTTGCTATATTGCGATATTCTGCAAAAAGTATTGTTTATACATTGACCATACGATAAAATTATATTTATTTAACAACGTAACTATTTCTCAATTTATTTACATATTTATTTATCTCCCTATTAATTAATCATTTCTTTAGTTCTTCAAGAATTAATCAATGTTTTCAGTGATTGAGATATATATTATTTTATTTCTTTATTTTATCTTTTATTGAACATCAATTATTCTTGTTTACTTTTCAGTTATTAGGTATACTTCTATTAAGGTATCATTAAAGAAGACCTGCGTACGACAATGCCATAAGTAGACGCTCTTGATTGTGTTGGTGTGACAACTGAAGACAAGACTGGACTGAAATACGCTTGTATGGGCTTCAATGTGGACTTTTCCGAATAGCACTTCAATTGACTGGACGGGTCGCAATGTATTTAGTTGTTCCTAACTTGACTGAGCAGGACTGCATTGTGCTAGACTCAACGGCAGTTAGGTGTTCTGGACTGGACGGGACGGGACTAGGTAGAGCTGCTACGGATTGCACTGTTCTGTACTGCTCTGCACTGCACTTGACTGTACTAGACTCGAGTGCTGTTGACTTAAATGGACCTGGGCTATGCTGGATTGAAATGTACTTAGCTGGAAGGGAATAAATTCGAATTGGACTGGACGGGCGCAGATTTCACTGAATGGACTGGACCGCACGTCAGTGGAATGGACTGGACTGGACTGAGCCGGACAGCACTTCAGAAGACTGAACTGGACGGCATGCACTTCACTGGGCTGGACTGTCTTCTACTGAGCTTGACTTCACCAGACTGCACTACCCTGGATTGAACTGGAAGGTACCATACAGGACAGTCACTGCACCTCGCTAGACTGATCTGCACCGAACTGCTGAAAAGAAAAAATCTAACAACCTGTTGCAATCAAATCATGCCGGCCTTACCCCTTTCAGATGACCTGTAGTGCTGAACGACCATAGCTTTCTCCTACAACTGCTTTATGCATTGCATCAGGGCTTTGCTATCAGCGAACCCATCTTACACAGGTTAGTATAACATTGTTATAACTCTTTACTTACCTTCTCTGTGTTGCAAAGCCGCTGAAAATGAGCTTTTCTTGAGGTACAGAAAGTTAAAATGTCTAAAGCTCTTAAACTTAAAAAAAGGCCCGCTGTTCTTTTATGTAGATTCAGGCAAACTCGAGACAACCTTAACTCTTGCACTAGACTAGACTAGACTTCCTTTACTGAGACATTTAACATACCTGTGGTTAGGTCCTAGCTTTGGATTCTCCTCGCTGTTGTAGCTCAGATTGTTGTTATGGCTCTCTTTTTATGAAGCGCCCCAGTCCTGCTCTGCTCCGAACTGAGCTACGAGGTCATGCTGAAAAAAAAACTAACAACTTGTTGCAATCAAAGATGCCAGCCTTACCTCTTTCAGATGAACTGTAGTGCTGATCGACTATAATTTTTTCTTACAACTGCTTTAGGCAACGCATCAGGGTTTTCCTACCAGTGAGCGAACTCATCTTACACAGATTAGCATCAAATTGTTATGATTATTTACTTACATTCTCAGTGATGCAAAGTCGCTGAAATGAGCTCATCGTGAGTTGCAGAAAGTTAAAATATCTCAAGCTCTAGAATGGAAAAAAAGGCGCGCTCTCTATTTATGTTAATTCCGGCAAAGTCGAGACAACCCTTACTCTTACACTAGATTAGACTAGAGTAGACTATAGTATACTTCCTTTACTGAGACATTTAATATACCTGTGGTTATGTCCTAGCTTTGAATTCTCCTCTTTGTTGTCGCTCAGCTTGTTGTTATGGCTCTCTTTTTATGTCTTCAGTCCTGCTTTGATCCGAACTGAGCCACGAGGTCGTGCTGAAAAAAAAATCTACCAAAACTCACTGCAACGGAAACATGCCGGCCTTATCTCTTTCAGACAACCTAGACTGCTGATCGACCAAAACTTTTTCCTAAAACTGCTTTGGGCAAAGCATCAGGGTTTTCCTATAAGTGAATGAACCCATCTTTCACGGGCGAGTATCAAATTGTTATGATTATTTCCTTACCTTCTCGGTGATGCAAAGTAGCTGAAATGAGCTCATCGTGAGTTGCAGAAAGTTAAAATATCTCAAGCTCTAGAATGGAAAAAAAGGCGCGCTCTCTATTTATGTTAATTCCGGCAAAGTCGAGACAACCCTTACTCTTACACTAGATTAGACTAGAGTAGACTATAGTATACTTCCTTTACTGAGACATTTAACATACCTGTGGTTATGTCCTAGCTTTGAATTCTCCTCTTTGTTGTCGCTCAGCTTGTTGTTATGGCTCTCTTTTTATGTCTTCAGTCCTGCTTTGATCCGAACTGAGCCACGAGGTCGTGCTGAAAAAAAAAATCTACCAAAACTTACTGCAACGGAAACATGCCGGCCTTACCTCTTTCAGACGACCTAGACTGCTGATCGACCATAACTTTTTCCTACAACTGCTTTGAGCAAAGCATCAGGGTTTTCCTATAAGTGAATGAACCTATCTTTCACGGGCGAGTATCAAATTGTTATGATTATTTCCTTACCTTCTCGGTGATGCAAAGTCGCTGAAATGAGCTTATCGTGAGTTGCAAAAAGTTAAAATGTCCTTAGCTCTAAAATGGGAAAAAAGCGCTCTTCTTTTATCTTAATTCTGATAAACTCGAGACAACCTTAACTCCTACACTAGACTAAACTAGACTAGACTATATTATACTTCCTTTACTGATACATTTTACATACCTGTGGTTATGTCCTAGCTTTGGATTCTCCTCTGTTGTATCTCAGCTTGCTGTTATGGCTCTCTATTTATGAAGCACTCCAGTCCTGCTCTGATCCGAACTGAGCCACCAGGTCATGCTGGAAAAAAAACCTAACAAAACTTGTTGCAATCAAAACATGCTGGCCTTACCTCTTTCAGATGACCTGTAGCGCTGATCGACCATAACTTTTTCCTACAATTGCTTTAGGCAATGCGTCTTACTCAGGTAAACATCAAATTGTTATGATTATTTACTTACCTTCTCGGTGATGCAAAGTCGCTGAAATGAGCTTATCGTGAGTTGCAGAAAGCTAAAATGTCTCAAGCTCTGAAATGAAAAAAAAGGCGCGCTCTTCTTTTATATTAATTCTGGCGAACTCGAGACAACCTTAACTCTTAGACTAGACTAAACTATACTTCCTTTACTGAGACATTTTACATACCTGTGGTTATGTCCTAGCATTGGATTCTCTACCGACATCCCAGCTTTAAATTCAATATTTTACTATACTATACTATGTAGCACTTTTGTAAGAGGAAGATAATCCGCTTCGACTAGCCTTAAATTATTACTCAGAAATTAAACGTACCTGTGGTTATGTCCTAGGTTTGGATTCTCCTCGCTGTTCTAGCTCAGCTTGCGTGTATGACTATCTTCTAATGAAGCAATCTAGTCCCCCTCTACTGATATCCGTGCTTTAACTCTAATGCTATACTACAATATGTAGTTCTTTTTGTAAGAGAAAGACAATCCGCTTCGAGTAGCTTTTAATCCATTACTCAGAAATGTAACGTACCTCTGATATGTCCTTGTCTTGGATTCTCCTCGCAGCTGGTTCTCCGCTTGTTGTTTTGATTATCCATTCCAGTCCTGCTCTACTGATATCCCAGTGTTGCAAATTGAGCCATGAACCACTAGCGACCCTGTGATTGCTTGTGTCTTTCTAAAGGTCAGCTGGTGTATTGGTAAAACTAAAACTTGTGTGAAAAAATACTTGCAAACCTGCAAGACCACGTGGTACTGTAGTTTAATATTCTGCAAAAATACTGTTAATACATAGACCATGCGATAAAATTGTATTTATTTGAAAACGTAACTATTTCTCAGCCTATTTATATATCAATTTATTTACATATTTATTGATTTCCCCATCAAATCATCATTTTTTTAGTTCTTCAAGAATTAATCAATGTTATCAGTTATTGAGATATTTTTATTTCTTTATTTTATTTTTTAAGTTATTAGGTACACTTTTATTAAAAGGAAAGCCCAAGTGACCGGCCTAAGTGGCCCAAGGTATCATTGAAGAAGCCCTTTCTACGACAATACGAGTAAACGCTCTTCCTTGTGTTGGTGTGACAACTGAAGACAACACTGGGCTGAAATACACTTTTATGGGCTTAAATGTGGGCTTTTAGGAATAGTACTTCACTTGACTGGACGGGCCGGAATGCACGTGTTTGTTCCTAACTCGACTGAGCAGGACTGCGTTGTCCTAGACTCGGTGGCAATTAGTTGTTCTGGACAGGACTGGACGGGAAGGGACTGGGCTGAGCTGTCACGGATTGCACTGCTCAACACTGCACTTGACTGGACTAGACTCTACTGCTATTGACTTATATGGACCTGGGCTACGATGGATTTAAATGTACTCGGCTGGAAGGGAATGGATTGGAATTGAACGGGAACGAACAGTATTGGACTGGACTGGACGGGCGCAGATTCCACGGAATGGACTGGACCGCACGTCAGTGGAGTGGACCGGACTGGACTGAGCCGGACAGCGCTTCAGAAGACTGAACTGGACGGCATGCACTTCACTGGACTCGACTGTCTTACTCTGAGCTTGACTTCATTAGACTGCACTACACTGCACTACCCTGGATTGAACTGGAAAGTACCATACAGGACAGTCACTGCACCTCGTTAGACTGATCTACACCGAACTTCCAAATGAAACTGATTAAGACTGTACTGCACTGTACATGAATGTACTCAACCGGACTAGACCACACAGGATTGCTTAGCACAGCAATGGAAGTAAGTTAAAAGGATTACTCTGGATTACCTAACCTTCAATGGAGTAGATGGCAATACATTAATCTACACTTGATCTACATGCAAAAAGACTGCTAATAAAGACTGATAATATACTGATGTTTTGAGAAAACATCAACGAAATAAAAATTATATTATGGAGCTAGTTTCAGTTTTTATTATTTAAGACAATTCGTGTTTTGAGCATACGAAATATGTAACAATGGCTATCGTGTTAGTTGTCCTTAATTTGTCCCATAATTGAATACTTACACAGTTAATCGTTATCTGTCACCTTTCTGATGGGCTGTTGATTAGGCCTTGTTTGAAAACACTAGTTTTTCTCCACTGAAAACAGAAAACTGTTCAGAGAGAAAAAAGATGTTGAAATATTTAGCGCGTCAGAATGTGAAACGTTGTCATTAAAACAATTAATCAGGAAACCACCTTAAAAAGTTCTGTAAACAGAAAATTTCAGATAGTCTAGAAGAATGAATAACTCTTACAAATGATTGCATATTACCTATAAAGTTCTCGATGTGCCATTTGGTTTTGACGTGATTTGAAGTGAGCCACGAGGTTATGCTGAAAAGAAAAAATCTAACAACATGTTGCAATCAAATCACGCCGGCCTTACTTCTTTCAGCTGACCTGTTAGGTTAAACGACCATAGCTTTCTCCTATAACTGCTTTATGCAACGCAGGTTACACAGGTTAGTATCACATTGTTATAATTCTTTACTTACCTTCTCAGTGATGCTAAGCCGCTGAAAATGACCTTTTTTTGAGCTACCGAAAGTTAAAATGTATAAAGCTCTTAAACCGAAAAAAGGGCCCGCTTTTCTTTTATATGAATTCTAACAAACTCGAGACGACCTTAACTCTTACACTAGACTAGACCAGAGTAGACTTCCTTTACTGAGATATTTTACGTACCTGTGGTTAGGTCCTAGCTTTGGATTTTCCTCGCTGTTGTAGCTCAGGTTGTTGTTATGGATTTCTTTTTACGAAGCACTCCAGTCCTTCTCTGATCCGAACTGAGCCACGAGATCATGATGAAAAAAAAAATCCAACAAAACTTGTTGCATTTAAAACATGCCGGCCTTACCTCTTTCAGATGACCTGGAGTGCTGATCAAACACAAGTTTTTCCTACAACTGCTTTAGGCAACGCATCAGAGTTTTCCTATAAGTGAAGGAAACCATCTTACCCAGGTTAGTATCAAATTGTTATGATTATTTACTTACCTTCTCAGAGGTGGAAAGTTGCTGAAATGAGCTTATCGTGAGTTGCAGAAAGTTAAAATGTCTCAAGTTCTAAAATGGAAAAAAAGGCGCGCTCTTCTTTCATATAAATTCTGGCAAACTCGAGACAACCTTAACTCTTAGACTAGACTAGACTAGACTAGACTATACTATACTTCCTTTAGTGAGATATTTAACACAGCTGTGGTTATGTCCTAGCTTTGAATTCTCCTCTTTGTTGTCGCTCAGCTTGTTGTTATGGCTCTCGTTTTATGACGCACTCCAGTCTTGCTCTGATCCAAACTGAGCCACGAGGTCATGCTGGAAAAAAAAACCTAACAAAACTTGTTGCAAATCAAAACATGGCAGCCTTACCTCTTTCAGATGACCTGTAGTGCTAATCGACCATATCTTTTTCCTACACCTGCTTTAGGCAACGCATCAGGGTTTTCCTATCAGCCAACGAAACCATCTTACACAGGTTAGTACCAAATTATCATGATTATTTACTTACCTTCTCAGTGATGCAACGTCGCTGAAATGAGCTTATCGTGAGTTGCAAAAAGTTAGGGTCTCAAGCTTGAAAATGAAAAAAAAGGCGCACCCTTTTTTTATATTAATTCTGACAAACTCGAGACAACCTTAACTCCTACACTAGACTAGACAAGACTATACTATACTTCCTTTATTGAGACATTTAACATACCTGTGGTTATGTCTTGGCTTTGGATTCTCCTCTCAGTTGTATTTCATCTTGTTGTTATGGCTCTCCTTTTATGAAGCACTCCAGTCCTGCTCTCATTCGAACTGAGCCACGAGGTCATGCAGGGAAAAAAAAACCTAACAAAACTCGTTGCAATCAAAAAATGCCAGCCTTACCTCCTTCAGATGACCTGTTGTGCTGATCGACCACAACTTTTTTTTACAACTGCTTTAGGCAACGCATCAGAGTTTTCCTATCAGTGAACGAACTCATCTTACACAGGTTAGTATCAAATTGTTATGATTATTTACTTACCTTCTCAGTGGTTCAAAGTCGCTGAAATGAGCTTATCGTGAGTTGCAGAAAGTTAAAATGTCTTAAGCTCTAAAATCAAAAAAAGGCACGCTCCTCTTTTATATTAATTCTGGCAAACTCTAGACAACCTTAACTCTTAGACTAGACTAGACTTCGTTTACTGGGAAATTTAACATACTTGGGGTTATGTCCTAGCTTTGGATTCTCTTCTCTGTTGTAGCTCAGCTTGTTGTTACGGATCTCTTTATGAAGCACTCCAGTCCTGCTAGGATCCAAACTAAGCCACGAGGTCATGCTGGGGAAAAAAAATCTAACAAAACTCGTTGCAATCAAAAAATGCCAGCCTTACCTTTTTCAGATGACCTGTAGTGCTGATCGACCATAACTTCTTCCTACAACCTCTATAGGCAACGCACCAGAGTTTTCCTATCAGTGAACGAACTCATCTTACACAGGTTAGTATCAAATTGTTACGATTATTTACTTACCTTCTCAGTGGTTCAAAGTTGCTGAAATGAGCTTATCGTGAGTTGCAGAAAGTTAAAGTGTCTCAAGCTCTAAAATGGAAAAAAGGCACGCTCCTCTTTTATATTATTTCTGGCAAACTCTAGACAACCTTAACTCTTAGACTAGACTAGACTAGACTATACTTTACTTGGTTTCTGGGACATTTAACATAGCTTTTCTTGAGCTGCAGAAAGTTAAAATGTCTCAAGCTCTTAAACCGAAAAAAGGACCCGTTCTTCTTTTATATTAATTCTGGAAATCTCGAGACAATCTTAACTCCTACACTAGACTAAACTAGACAAAACTTCCTTTAGTGAGACGTTTAACATGCCTGTGGTTATGTCCTAGCTTTGGATTCTCTTCTCTGTTGTAGGTCAGCTTGTTGTTACGGATCTCTTTATGAAGCACTCCAGTCCTGCTCTGATCCCAACTGAGCCACGTGGTCATGCTGGAATAAAAGAATCTAACAAAACATGGCGGCCTTACCTTTTTCAGATGACCCGTAGTGCTGATCGACCATAACTTTTTCCTACAACTGCTTAAGGCAACGCATCAGAGTTTTCCTACCTAAAACGAACTCATCTTACACAGGTTAGTATCAAATTGTTATGATTATTTAATTATCTTCTCAGTGGTTTAAAGTCGCTGAAATGAGCTTATCGTAAGTTGCAGAAAGTTAAAATGTCTCAAGCTCCAAAATGGAAAAAAAGGCGTGCTCTTCTTTTATATTAATTCTGAGAAACTCGAGATAACCTTTACTCCTAGACTAGACTAGACAATACTATACTATACTTCCTTTATTTTGACATTTAACACACCTGTGGTTATGTCCTAGCTTTGGATTCTCCTCTCAATTGTATCTCAAGCTCTAAAATGGAAAAAAGGCGCGCTCTTCTTTTATTTTAATTCTGGCAAACTCGAGAGAACCTTAACTCTTAGACTAGACTAGACTATACTATACTTCCTTTGCTGAGACACTTAACATACCTGTGGTTATGTCCTGGCTTTGAATTCTCCTTGCTGTTGTAGCTCAGCCTTTTGTTATGGCTATCTTTTCATGGAGCACTCCAGTCCTGTTCTACTGACATCCCAGCTTTATATTCTATGTTTTACTATGCTATACTATGTTTTTAAGAGGAAGATAATCCGCTTCGACCAGTCTTTAAATTATTACTCAGAAATTAAACGTACCTGAGGTTATGTCCTAGCTTTGGATTCTCCTCGCTGTTGTAGCTCAGCTTGTTATTATGACTATCTTCTAATGAAGCAATCTAGTCCTCTTCTGATATCCGTGCTTTAACTTCAATTTTTCTATAATATGTAGTACTTTTTGTAAGAGGAAGACAATCCGCTTCGAGTAGTTTTACTCAGAAATTTAACGTACCTCTGGTTATGTCCTGGCCTTGGATTCTCCTTGCAGCTGGTTCTCAGCTTTTGTTGTGATTATCCATTCCAGTCGTGCTCTACTGATGTCCCAATGTTGTAAATTGAGCCATGAATCACTAGCAACCCTGTGATTGCTCGTGTCTTTCTAAAAGTCAGGTGGTGTCTTGGTAAAACTTAATCTTGTGAGAAAAAATACTTGCAAACCTCCAAGACAACGTGGTACTGTATTTTAATATTCTGCAAATAGCTTATTAATGCATTGACCATACGATAAAATTGTATTTATTTAACAACATAGCTATTTCTCAGCCTATTTATATATCAATTTATTTACATTTTTATTGATCTCCCCATCAATTTATCATTTCTTTAGTTCTTCAAGAATTATTCAATGTTATCAGTTATTGAAATATAATTATTTCTTTATTTTATCTTGTATTGATTATCAATTATTTTTGTTTTTTTATAAGTTATTACGTACACTTTTATTAAAAGTAAAGCCCAATTGACAGACCCAAGTGGCCCAAGGTATCATTAAAGAAGCCCTTTCTACGACAATACGAGTAAACGCTCTTCCTTGTGTTGGTGTGACAACTGAAGACAGCAGTGGACTGAAATACACTTTTATGGGCTTAAATGTGGGCTTTTCGGAATAGCACTCCACTTGACTGGACGGGCCGGAATGCACGTGGTTGTTCTTAACTCGACTGAGCAGGACTGCGTTGTCCTAGACTCGGTGGCAATTAGTTGTTCTGGACAGGACTGGACGGGAAGGGACTGGGCTGAGCTGTCACGGATTGCACTGCTCAACACTGCACTTGACTGGACTAGACTCTACTGCTATTGACTTATATGGACCTGGGCTACGATGGATTTAAATGTACTCGGCTGGAAGGGAATGAATTGGAATTTAACGGGAACGAACAGTATTGGACTGGACGGGACTGGACGGGACTGGACTGGACTAGACGGGCGCAGATTCCACGGAATGGACTGGACCGCACGCACGGAGAGCGCTTCAGATGATTGAACTGGACGGCACTGCACTTCACTGGACTGGACTGTCTTAGTCTGAGCTTAACTTCAGCAGACTGCAATATACTGCACCACCCTGGATTGAACTGGAAAGTACCATACAGGACAGCACCTGGAACTGCATTCCACGTTTCCAAATGAAACTGATAAAGACTGTACTGCACTGTACATGAATATATCATGAATGAATCACACAGGATAGCTTAGCACAGCACTTAAAGTAAGTTAAAAGGATTGTTCTGGATTACTTAAACTGCAATGGAGAAGATGGCAATACATTAATTTACACTTGACTTGCATGCAAAAAGACTGCTAATAAAGACTGATAATATACTGATGTTTTGAGAAAACATGAACGAAATAAAAATTATATCATGAAGCTAGTTTCACTGTTAATTATTTAAGACAATTCTTGTTTTGAGCATACCAAATATGTAACAATGGGTATCATGTTAGTTGTCCTTACTTTGTCCCATAATTGAATAATTACAGTTAAACGTTATCTGTCACCTTTCTGATGGGCTGCTGATTAGACCTTGTTTGAAAACACCAGTTTTTCTCCACTGAAAACAGAAAACTGTTCAGAGAAGAAAAGATGTTGAAATATCAAACACGTCACAATGTGAAGCGTTGTAATTAAAACAATTAATCAGGAAACCACCTAAAAAGTTCTCTAAACAGAAAATTTCAGATAGTCTAGAAGAATGAATAACTCTTACAAATGATTTCATTACCTAGAAGCGCTTGATGTGCTATTTGGTTTTGACGTGATTTGAAGTGAACCACAAGGTCATGCTGAAAAGAAAAAATCTAACAACCTGTTGCAATCAAAACATGCCGGCCTTACCTCTTTCAGATGACCTGTAGTGCTGAACGACCATAGCTTTCTCCTAGAACTGCTTTATGCAACGCATCAGGGTTTTGTTCTTAGCCAACGAACCCATCTTACACAGGTTAGTATCACATTGTTATAATTTTACTTACCTTCTCAGTGATGCTAAGCCGCTGAATATAAGCTTTTCTTAAACTGTAGAAAGTTAAAATGTCTCAAGCTCTTAAATCTTAAATCTTCTTTTATATTAATTCTGGCAAACTCGAGACGACGTTAGCGGGTTATGTCCTGGCTTTGGATTCTTCTGGCAGCTGTTGCTCAGCCTGTTATGATTATCCATTCCAGTCCTGCTCTACTGATATCCCAATGTTACAAACTCAGCCATGAATCACTATGTATCGATCCTGTGATTGCTTGTGTCTTTTCAAAGGTCAGCTGGTGTCTTGGGAAAACTGAGTCTTGTGAAAAAAAAATACTTGCAAACTTTCAAGACAACATGGCACTGTATTTTAATATTTTGCCAAAAGATTGTTTATAAACTGACCATACGATAAAATTGTCTTTATATAACAATTTAACTATTCGTTTTTTCTTATTTATATATTGAGTTATTTACATATTTATTTATCTCCCAATTAATTCATCCTTTTTGTTTAGTTCTTCAAGAATTAATCAATGCTACGAGTTATTGAGATATATTTGAGTTCTTATTTCATCTTTTATTAATCAACTATTTGTGTTTACTTTTAAGTTATTAGGTATACTTCTCCTAAGGTATCATTAAAAAAGGTCTGTCTGAACCTCACATAATTGGGCTTAAATGTGGGCTTTTTCGAATAGCACTTCACTAAACTGGACGGGCCGCAATGCATTAGGTTGTTACTAACTTCACTGCTCTGCCCTGCACTTGACTGGACTAGACTCGACTGCTGTTGACTTATATGGACCTGGACTATGCTGGATCGAAATGTTGTTAACTGGAAGGGACTGGATGGAATTGGACGGGACGGAACTGGACTGCGGGCACAGACTCCACTGAATGGAATGAACCGGATTAAACCGGACTGGAGTACACGTCAGCGGAGTAGACAGGACTGGACTGCACCAGACAGCACCACACTTCACTGGATTGGACTGAAAATTATTATGCAGAACAGTCAGTTCACTGCACCTCGCTAGACTGATCTGTACCGAACTGCGTTGCACGTTTCCAAATGAAACTGATAAAAACTGTACTGTACTGCACTACACGTGACTGTACTCCATTGGACTAGACCACGCAGCATAGCTTTGCACAGCACTGGAAGTAACTTAAAAGGATTGTGCTGGATGGAGAAAGAAATTTAACATACCTGTAGTTATGTCCCAACTATGGACTCTCATCACTGTTGTAGCTTAGCTTGTTGTTATGGCCATCTTTTCGTGAAGCGCTCCAGTCCTGCTCTACTGATATTCCAACTTTAAATTCAATTCTACACTATACTGTACTACGTAGTACTTTTCTAAGAGGAAGAGAACCCGGTTCGACTAGCCTTTAATCCATTACTTAGAAATTTAACGAACCTGTGGTTATCTCCTAGCTTTGGATTCTCCTCGCTGTTGTAGCTCAGCTTGTGGTTATGGCTATCTTTTTATGAAGTACTCCAGTCCTGCTCTGATCTGAACTGAGCTACGAGGTCATGGTGCAAAAAAAAACTCTAACAAAACTCGTTGCAATCAAAACATGCCGGCCTTACCTCTTTCAGATGACCTATAGTGCTCATCGACCATAACTTTTTCCTTGAATTGCTCTATGCAACGCATCAGGGTTTTTCTATCAGCCAACGAACGCATCTTACACAGGTCAGTATCACATTGTTACAACTCTTTACTTACCATATCAGTGATGCAAAGCCGCTGAAAACGAGCTTATCTTGAGCTGCAGAAAGTTAAAATGTCTCAAGCTCTAAAATCTTAAAAACAGGCCCGCTCTTCTTTTATATTAATTCTGGCAAACTCGAGACATCCTTAACTCCTACGCTAGACTGTACTTCCTTTACTGAGAGATTTAGGTAATGTCCTAGCTTGTGAATCTTCTTGCGGTTGTAGCTCAGCTTGTTGTTATGGTTATCTTTTAACCTGTCCTGGTTTAGTGATCTCCCAGCTTTAAATTCAATACCTTACTTAACTATACTATACCATGTTGTACTTTTCTAAGAGGAAGGCAATCCGCTTTGACAAGCCTTTAATCCATTACTCACAAATTTAACGTACCTGTGGTTATGTCGTAGCTTTGGATTCCTCTCGCAGCTGTTGCTTAGCTTGTTGTCATGATTATCCATTCCAGTCCTACTCTGCCGATATCCCAGTGTAGCAAATTCAGCCATGAATCGCTAGCGACCCTGCGATTGCTCGTGTCTTTCCAAAGGTCGCCTGGTGTCTTGGTAAAACCGAGTCTTGTGAGAAAAAATACTTGCAAACCTTTATGACAACGTGGTGCTATATTTTAATATTCTGCAAAAAGATTGTTAATGCATTGACCATTCGATAAAATTACAATTTATTTAATAACGCAACTTTTTCTCAAGTTATTTATATATCAATTTATTTGGATATGTATTCATCTCCCTATTAATTCATCGTTTCTTTAGTTCGTTAAGAAGTAATCAATGTTATCAGTAATTGAGATATATGTTTTATTTCTTTATTTTATCTTTTATTGATTATCAATTATTCTTGACCGCAATGCATTTGATTGTTCTCAACTTGACTGAACAGGACTGCGTTGTGCTATACTCAACGGCAATTAGTTGTTCTGTACTGGAAGTAACAGGACTGGGCTGAGCTGTTACGGATTGCACTGCTCTGCACTGCAGCTGACTGGACTAGACTCGACTTTTGTTGACATATATGGACCTGGGCTTTGCTAGATTAAATGTACTTAGATAGAAGGGAATTAATGGAATTGGACGGGAACGGACAGAATTGGACGGGACAGGACTGGCACAGCTCCACTCAATGGACTGGACCGGATTGAACTGGACTGGAGTACACGTCAGCGGAGTGGACTGGACTGAGCCGGACAGCACTTCAGGACTGAACTGGACAGCACTGCACTTCACTGGACTGTCTAAGCCCGAGTTTGACTTCACCAGACTGCACTACACTGCACTACCCTGGATTGAACTGAAAATTACCATGCAGAACAGTCAGTTCACTGCACCTCGCTAGACTGATCTGTACCGAACTGCGTTGCACGTTTCCAAATGAAACTGATAAAGACTGTACTGCACTACACGTGAATGTACTCCATTGAACTAGACCACGCAGCTTAGCTTTGCACAGCACTGGAAGTAACTTAAAAGGATTGTGCTGGATTGCCTAAACTGCAATTGAGTTGATGGCGATACATTAATCTACACTTGAGTTATATGCAAAAGACTGCTAATAAAGACGAATGATTTACCGATGTTTTGAGAAAAGATCAACTAAATAAAACTTATATTATGAAACTAGTTTCAGTTTCAGTTTCAATTATTCCAGACAATTCGTGTTTTGAGCATACGAACTATGTAAAAACGGATATCATGTTAGTTTTCCTTTAATTGTCCCATAACAGAATACTTACACTTAATCGTCATCTGTGACCTTTCTGATGGGCTGCTGACTAGGCCTTGTTTAAAAACACTAGGTTTTCTCCACTGAAAACGAAAAATTGTTAAGAGAAAAAAAGGTGTTGAAATATTAAACACGTCACATACTGAGTAATGAAACGTTGTCATTAAACCAATTAATTAGTAAGCCACCTAAAAAGTTCTGTAAACAGAAAATTTCAGATATTCCAGAAGAAAGAATAATTCTTACAAATGATTACATATTACCTATGAAGCGCTCGATCTGCTACTTGTTTATGACGAGATCCGAGGTGAGCCACAGGTCATGCTGAAAAGAAAAAATCTAACAACTTGTTGCAATCAAAATATGCCGGCCTTACCTCTTTCAGATGACCTGCAGTGCGGATCAACCATGACTTTTTCCTTTAACTGCTCTATGCAACGCATCAGGGTTTTCCTATCAGCCAACGAACCCATCTTACACAGGTTAGTATCACATTGTTATAATTCTTTACCTACCTTCTTAGTGATGCAAAGCCGCTGAAAATGTGCTTATCTTAAACTTCAGAAAGTTAAAATGTCTCGAGCTCTTAAATCAAAAAAAGGGGCCCGCTCTTGTTTTATATTAATTCTGGAAAACTCGAGACGACGTTAGCTACTTCACCAGATTAGACTAAAGTATACTATACTTCCATTACTCAGAAATCTAACATACCTGTAGTTATGTCCTAGCCTTGGATTTTCCTCGCTGTTGTAGCTCAGCTTGTTGCTATGGCCATCTTTTCGTGAGGCACTGCAGTCCTGCTCTATCGATAATCCAGCTTTAAATTCAATACTACACTATACTGTACTATGTAGTACTTTTCTAAGAGAAAGACAATCCGCCTCGAGTAGCCTTTAATCCATTACTCAGAAATCTAACGTACCTATGGTTATGTCCTAGCTTTGGATTCTTCTCGCTGTTGTGGCTAAACATGTTCTTATGGCTATCTTTTTATGAAGCAATCCAATCCTTCTCTGATCCGAACTGAGCCACGATGTCATGCTGAAAAGAAAAAATCTAATAAAACTTGTTGCAATCAAAATATGCCGGCCTTACCTCTTTCAGATGACCTGTAGTGCTGATCGACCATAACTTTTTCTACCAACTGCTTTATGCAACGCATCAGGGTTTTCCTATCAGTGAACGAACCCATCTTACACAGGTTAGGGTCACAGTGTTGTAATTCTTTACCTACCTTCTCAGTGATGCAAAGCCGCTGAAAAGGTGCTTATCTTGAGCTGCAGAAAGTTAAAATGTGTTAAGTTCTTAAATCGAAAGAAAGGCCTGGTCTTCTTTTATATTAATTCTGGCAAACGTGAGACAACCTTAACTCCTACGCTAGACTAGACTAGACTGTACAATACTTCCTTTAACGAGACATTTAACATACCCGTGGTAATGTCCTAGCCTTGGATTCTCCTCGCTGCTGTAGCTCAGCTTGTTGTTATGGCTATCTTTTCCTGAAGCACTCCAGTCCTGTTTTACTGATATCCTAGCTTTACATTCAATTCTTTACTATACTATACTATGTAGTATTTTCCTGCTTAGACTAGCCTGTAATCCATTACTCAGAAATTTAACGTAGCTATGGCTACGTCCCAGCTCTGGATTCTTCTCGCCGTTGTAGCTTAGTTTGCGGTTGTGGCTATCTTTTTATGAAGCACTCCAGTCTTGCTCTGATCCGATCTGAGCCGCGAGGTCATGCTGAAAAGAAAACAGCTGACAAAACTTGTTGCAATCAAAACATGCCGGCCTTACCTCTTTCAGATGACCTGTACTGCTGATCGACCATAACTTTTTCCTCCAACTGCTCTATGCAACTCATCAGGGTTTCCTATCAGTGAACGAGCTCATCTTACACAGGTTAGTATCACATTGTTATAATTCTTTACTTGCCTTCTCAGTGATGGAAGGCGGCTGAAAATGAGCTTATCTGGAGCCGCAGAAAGTTAAAATGTCTCAATCTCTTAAATCGAAAAAAAAGGCCCGCTCTTCTTTTATATTAATTCTGGCAGACTCGAGACAACATTAACTCTTACACTCTGACGACGGGCTAACGCTCAAAACGTCAGCTTTTTTACCCTCTACGATAGCTACTTTATGTTTTCAACTCAGTTTTTAACACTAAATTACCTGCTATACTTTCCCACCGACGCAGCACCACACTTAGACATTTAACATACCTCTGGTAATGTCCTAGCCTTGGATTCTCCTCACTGTTGTAGCTCAGTTTGTTTTTATGGCTTTCTTTTCATGAAGCATTCCAGTCTTGTTTTACTAATATCCCAGCTTTAACTTCAATTCTTCACTATACTATACTATATTGTACTTTTCTAAGAGGAAGACAATCCGCTTCGACTAGCCTTTAATCCTTTACTCAGAAATTTAACGTACCTGTGGTTATGTCGTAGCTTTGGATTCTTCTCGCTGTCGTAGCTTAGCTTGTTGTCATGACTATCCATTCCAGCCCTGCTCTACTGATATCCCAGTGTTGCAAGTTCAGCTCTGAATAACTAGCAACCGCGTGAGTGCTCGTGTCTTTCTAAAGGTCAGCTGGTGTCTTGGTAAAACTGAGTCTTGTGAGAAAAAATACTTGCAAACCTTTAAGACAGCGTGGTATTATATTTTAATATTCTGCAAAAAGATTGTTAATGCATTGACCATACGATAAAATTGTATTTATTTAACAACGTTACTTTTTCTCAACTTATTTATATATCAATTTATTTACATATTTATTCATCTCCCTATTAATTTATTATTTCTTTAGTTCTTCAAGAATTAATCAATGTTATCAGTTATTGAGATATGTTTTATTTCTTCATATCATTTATTGATTATCGATTATTTTTGTTTATTTTTAAGTTAGTACGTATACTTTTATTAAAAGTAAAGCCCAATTGACAGGCCCAAGATGCCCAAGGTATCATTAAAAAAGTCCTCTCTACGACAATGCAAGTAGACGCGCTTCATTGTGTTGGTGTGACAACTGAAGACAACACTGGACTGAATTACACTTAAATGGGCTTAAATGTGGGCTTTTCCGAATAGCACTTCACTTAACTTGACGGGCCGCAATGCAGTTGGTTGTTCTTAACTTGACTGAGCAGGACTGCGTTTTCCTAGACTCGAAGGACTGGAGTGGACGGGATGGGACTGAGCTGTTACGGATTGCACTGCTCTGCACTGCAATTGACTGTACTAGAATCGACTGCTGTTGAGTTATATGTACCTGGGCTCTACTGGATTGAAATGTACTTAGCTGGAATGGAATAAATGGAATTGGACGGGAACGAACGAAATTGGACTTCCCTAAGCTCAGACTACACTCAGTGGACTGGACCGCACGTCAGCGGAGTGGACTGGACTGGACTTAGCCGGACAGCACTTCAGAAGACTGAACTGTACGGCACTGCTCTTCACTGGACTGGACTGTCTTAGCTTGAGCTTGACTTCACCAGACTGCACTATACTGTACTACGCTGGATTGAACTAGAAAGTACCATACAAGACAGTAAGCTCACTGCACCTCGCTAGACTGATCTGCACCGAACTGCATTGCACGTTTCGAAATGAAACTGACAAAGACTGTACTTCACTGCACGTGAATGTACTCCACGGGATTAGACTACACAGGAGAGCTTTGCACAGCACTGGAAGTAACTTAAAAGGATTGTTCTGGAGTGCCTAAGGTGCGATGGAGTTGATGGCAATACATTAAACTACACTTGACTTGCATGCAAAAAGACTACTAATAAAGACTGATAATATACTGATGTTTTGAGAAAAGATCAACCAAATAAAAATTATATTATGAAGCTAGTTTCAGTTTCAATTTTTTAAGAAAATTCGTGTTTTGAGCATACGAAATATGTAACAATGGACATCGTGTTAGTTGTCCTTGAATTGTCCCATAACTGAATACTTACACTTAATGGTCATCTGTGACCTTTCTGACGGGCTGCTGGTTGGGCCTTGTTTGGAAACACTAGTTTTTCTCCACTGAAAACAGAAAAGTGTTAAGAGAAAAGAAGGTGTTGAAATCTTAAACACGCCACATTGTGAGTAGTGAAATGTTGTCAGTAAACCAATTAATCAGGAGGCCACCTAAAAAGTTCTGAAAACAGAAAATTTCAGATAGCCTAGAAGAAAGAATAATTCTTACAAATGATTACATATTAGCTATGAAGTGCTCGATGTGCTACCTGTCTATGACGTGATCCGAAGTGATCCACGAGGTCATGCTGAAAAGAAAAAAATCTGACAAAACTTTATGACCATATACGGAACCCATCAAGAGAATTTTGAATAGCCACAACGTTAAAGTTGCTCAAACCTTTTCAGACTTTGGAGCATATTTTCACTATGAGCACTAGACAGGAGTGTAGAAACGTTGGGTCTATAAATTGTAACTTCTTCGGTTACATTCATTAAATTTGTAAACCAGAGTAGCATCAAACCATGTCTAACAAAACTTGTTGCAATCAAAACATGCCGGCGTTACCTCTTTCAGAAGACCTGTAGTGCTGATCGACCACAACTTTTTCCTCTAACTGCTCTATGCAATCCATTGGACTAGACCACGCAGCATAGCTTTGCACAGCACTGGAAGTAACTTAAAAGGATTGTGCTGGATGGAGAAAAGAAATTTAACATACCTGTAGTTATGTCCCAACTATGGACTCTCATCACTGTTGTAGCTCAGCTTGTTGTTATGGCCATCTTTTCGTGAAGCGCTCCAGTCCTGCTCTACTGATATTTCAACTTTAAATTCAATTCTACACTATACTGTACTATGTAGTACTTTTCTAAGAGGAAGAGAACCCGGTTCGACTAGCCTTTAATCCATTACTTAGAAATTTAACGAACCTGTGGTTATCTCCTAGCTTTGGATTCTCCTCGCTGTTGTAGCTCAGCTTGTGGTTATGGCTATCTTTTTATGAAGTACTCCAGTCCTGCTCTGATCTGAACTGAGCTACGAGGTCATGGTGAAAAAAAAAAACTCTAACAAAACTCGTTGCAATCAAAACATGCCGGCCTTACCTCTTTCAGATGACCTATAGTGCTCATCGACCATAACTTTTTCCTTGAATTGCTCTATGCAACGCATCAGGGTTTTCCTATCAGCCGATGAACCCATCTTACACAGGTCAGTATCACATTGTTATAATTCTTTACTTACCTTCTCAGTAATGCAAGGCCGCTGAGAATGGGCTTATCTTGAGCTGCTGAAAGTTAAAATGTCTCAAGCTCTTAAATCGAAAAAAAGGCCCGCTCTTCTTTTATATTAATTCTGGAAAACTCGAGACCACGTTAACTCCTCCACTAGGCTAGACTAAAGAATACTATACTTTCATTACTCAGAAATCTGACATACCTGTAGTTATCTCCTAGCTTTGAATTCTCCACGTTGTTGTAGATCAGCTTGTTGTTATGGCTATCTTTTTATGAAGCACTCCAGTCCTGCTCTGATCCGAACTGAACTACGAGATCATGCTGAAAATAAAAATCAAAGAAACCTTGCTGCAATCAAAATATGCCGGCCTTACCTCTTTCAGATGACGTGTATTGCTGATCGATCATAACCTTTTCCTCCAACTGCTCTATGCAACGCATCAGGGTTTTCCTATCAGTGAACGAACCCATCTTACACAGGTTAGTATCAAATTGTTATGATTGTTTACTTACCTTCTCAGTGATGGAAAGTCGCTGAAATGAGCTTATCTTGAGTTGCAGTTAGTTAAAATGTCTCAAGCTCTAAAACCGAAAAAAAGGCCCACTCCCCTTTTAATTTAATTCCAGCAAACTCGAGACTACTTTAACTCTTACACTAGACTAGACTAGACTGGACTATACTATTTTTCCTTTATTAAGACATTTAACATACCTGTAGTTATGTCCTAGTGTTGGATTCTCCTCTCTGTTGTAGCTCAGCTTATTGTTATGGCTCTCTTTTTATGAAACACTCCAGTCCTGCTCTACTGATATCCCAGCTTTAAATTTAATACTATACTATACTATAATAAACAGTAATTTTTTAAGAGGAAGACAATCCGCTTCGACTAGCCTTTAATCTATTACTCAGACATTTAACGTACCAGTCCTAGCTTTGGGTTCTCCTCGTTTTTGTTGGTAGGCTTGTTGTTATGACTATCTTTTTTGAAGCACTCCAGTCCTGCTCTACTGATAGCTAGCTTTAAATTCGATTAATCAGGAGGTCAACTAAAAAGTTCTGTAAGCAGAAAATTTCAGATAGTCCAGAAGAAAGAATAATTATTACAAATGTTGAAATATTACCTATGAAGCGCTCGATGTGCTTTCTTGTTCATGACGTGATCCGAAGTGATCCACGAGGTCATGCTGAAAAGAAAAAATCTAACAACTTGTTGCAATCAAAACATGCCGGCCTTACCTCTTTCAGATGACCTGTAGTGCTGATCGACCATAACTTTTTCCTCCAACTGCTCTATGCAACGCATCAGTGTTTTCCTATCAGTGAACAAACCTTTCTTACACAGGTTAGTATCACATTGTTATAATTCTTTACTTACCTTCCCACTAATGTAAAGACGTTGAAAATGGGCTTATCTTGAGTTGCAGAAAGTCAAATGTCTCGAGCTCGTTAGTCGAAGAAAAGGCCCGCTCTTCTTTTATATGAATTCTGGCAAACTCGAGACCACGTTAGCTCCTCCATTAGACTAGATTAAAGTATATTATACTTTCATTACTCAGAAATCTGACATACCTGTAGTTATGTCTTAGCTTTGGATTATCCTCGCTGTTGTGGCTCAACTTGTTACGGCCATCTTTTCGTGAAGCACTTCAGTCCTCCTCAACCGATATCCCAGCCTTAAATTCAATAGTACACTATACTATATAGTACTTTTGTAAAAGAAAGACAATCCGCTTCGACCAGCCTTTAATCCATTACTCAGAAATTTAACGTACCTGTGGTTATGTCCTAGCTTTGGATTCTCCTCGCAGCTGTTGCTCAGCTTGTTGTTATGATTATTCATTCCAATCCTGCTCTACTGATATCTATGTTGCAAGTCCAGCCATGAATCAATAGCGAGGCTTTGATTACTTGTGTCTTTCCAAAGGTCAGCTGGAGTCTTGGGAAAACTGAGTCTTGTGAGAAAAAATACTTGCAAGCTTTTAAGAAAACGTGGTACTGTATTTTAATATTCTGCAAAAAGATTGTTAATACATTGACCATGCGATAAAATTGTATTTAGTTATCAATTTATCTACATATCAGCTGATTTATATATCAATTTATTTACATATTTATTCATTTCCCCATTAATTCATCATTTCTTTAGTTCTTCAAGAATTAATGAATGTTATTAGTTATTAATTTATCTTTTATTGATCAATTGTTTTTGTTTATTTCAAATTATTAGGTTTACTCTTACTACATTATCAAGCGAAAAAACCCATCTTAGACAGATCAGTATGTCAAAATTGTGATAATTCTTCACTTACCGTCTCAGTGATGCACAGCCGTCGAAAACGGGCTTATGTTGATCCGCAGGTATGGGAAATTCAAATTAAAAAATATTGAAAAGTTTCGGCGAGTCCCCTAAAAGGGACAGAGTTTAGTTTTGAAATCCTTAACCTGAAGCTCGCAAGAACAGTTTGCACACGTCAGTGGATGACTTTGGCTAAATGTAAGACAAACAACCAAACCCTCCGAAGATAAGCGAACGCACAATTAACACCAAGGTGACTTTGCTTCCGGGGCTTTTTCATTGGCAAATTGAAAAATCATTGTAACAATCCAGTTCACGATTCGAGCAAATTGCCCGAAATTAGCTATTCAGACCTCCGAAAATAGGCTAGTATAAAGCCCCTGCAGTTGAAATTGCATTAGTGAGATAAAAAAATAGTTTCTTAATAAAGAAAAGACACGACGCTCGCATCTTAATGAGATTCTTGAGACAGAAATTTACACTGGGTGCAGCGAAAAATAAATCACAAATTTGTGTGTCCTAAAAATAAAGAAAAGAACACAGAGACAATCGGGTCAAGCATTTAATTTATAATACCACATAACATCAATAAATTTAGATTTTTCTAAATTAATTCACCGAACCCAGCAGGAGGGGACGCGCACCCAAGAAAAAAAATGGGGCGTCCACAAAACTCCGAATGTTGTGTGTCAGTAATGCCGACACCCCGATAATTTGAACACCCATAGTGTCCCAGACGGTGCTTTCATTTTTATATCAACTTGCTAAAAATTCTCAGTCATTTCCCATTGCCTTTGTATTCCGAACTGAAAATCCGAACTAGTTTTGAAAGGCCGAACGAAAAGCCGAAGTGAAATTCGAACCGAAGGTGAAGCCGAACTCCGAAAGAAACACGATCTTAATTTTTATCAATGCATGCATAACGTTTTCTCAAAGGCTAATTCTCAATTCTTATTTGCTGTCATAGCTGGATTGCTTAAATCCGATTTCCAATAACAACCTTAAAATCTAGTTGACCTTCGAGCCAACCTTTTTTTCATGTTAAACAGTCTTACTCGATCACAGTTTTTAAGATCCCCTCAATCAAGTAAAACTGAAAATGTAATCGGTCGCAGTCGAAGTAACAATGGGGGAAGACATGCGCTAAAGTCGATGAGCAACTGATGAACACCGAAAGACCTGTTGATGAAGAGCCGAAGTATAAACGAAGCCGATATTGTGACAAACTAAAGAAGCGACGAAGAAGAAACGATCCAAACCGAAAATATGCCGAACAGTATTCGATTGAAAGAAAAAACTTAGAGAAAAAGATGTGGAGGAAGGGCCTCGGCAAGCCTCAAGGGGACCCGCAAACTAAGCTTTAACTACTTTGAGCCGAATCCGAAGTGTGACAACTTTTAGCAGAATTTGGCTTTTATGGTTCAATTAGTGCACTGTCTATTAATCCTTCTTTTATCCCAACCCACAAAGAATCTTACTAACCAGCCGGACATCAGCGTCTTCTAACTGTTCTGTTCCCAGCCTCCGCGTATACAGCAGAAAGGAAGAGAAGAAAACACCCAATTAAGCGTCGGCCCTTTTCTTCACCACGCTTTCCCGTCCATAAGCGAGTTGTACCGGTAACGAGAGTCAGCACTTGTCTTGTGATGATGAACTGGACCATATGGAAAGGAATGGCGAGGACTGGAGCGGGCCGTACTGGACTGCATAGAACTGGACGCTGAGTTTTGGACTAAATGCACAACGAACTGGACTCTACTGAAATGAAGTGAGCGGGACTGAGGTTAAGTGATCTGGACTAGCTGGACTGGAATGGACTAAGCGGTGTTTCGACTGGAGTGTGTCGTACAAGTCTAAATGAGAAAGATATTGTGGATATTTAGACGAAATAAATAATACGTGAAAACATCGTGGCCCATTGTGAAGGGGAAAACATTGCAAAATAATCATATTCTGAGTTCGCAACCACTGCACATGTAAGAAGAACTGAATAGGGATTTTCTGTCAGACACATTTTTCTGAAACGTTGCAAAACTTGGTTGGACAACATGCGATAAATTTAATTCATTTTTCCGGAGTAACCTTCGGCAGTAGTAAGATTGAAAAAACTGTTCCCTTCACATCTTTACATCAGTGTTTTTATTGTCAATACTGTTCTCTATACATTTCTTAAGGAGAACGTGTTTAACTATCATGAGCTCCGTTTGTTGGTGATTATTCATTTCTTCTTATGTGTGTGACTAAGGGGTGTGATTAAGGGGTGTGATTAAGGGGTGTGATTAAGGGGTGTGACTAAGGGGTGTGACTAAGGGGTGTGACTAAGGGGTGTGACTAAGGGGTGTGACTAAGGGGTGTGACTAAGGGCTGATAATGTAACTAGAAATTAAATGTCAGTAATCCCTAGGTTTTTAAGATTACAAAAAAAAATTACTTACGTTTGAGAACGAAGCCCCCTTCATATTGCCGAATATCAGTTTCATCTGGAGTCATGGTGAGTAAACATCAAGGCGTACTTGAATTTTCCCTTGCGAAATTTGGAGAATCCTATAGTAAAATTAAATTTAA
Source organism: Pocillopora verrucosa (assembly GCF_036669915.1). NCBI lineage: Eukaryota > Metazoa > Cnidaria > Anthozoa > Scleractinia > Pocilloporidae > Pocillopora > Pocillopora verrucosa. The sequence continues at coordinate 49,467 of NC_089323.1, forward strand.
ACATTCGCAGATTATCGAAAATTAGGCAAATTAAATCTTATGCAAATAGTAGATAACAGCCAATCATGTAAACAAGATTTGAATTTATAAAAAAAACTGAGATAAGAAAAGGGATTTTTGTCTTAATGCCCGAAAATCAAAACTTGCTTTGAAAAAGGGGCTTTCGTCTAAAATATCAGAAATTTACAAACGTTCTTTGATTAAAAACCGTATTTCTGACATTTTTATCATTCAGATGTTTCGATTAAAAAGAAAAAAAAACAGAAGCGTGAACTTAATTTTTCTTCTTTCATAACGAGCGGTTAACTCTTGAAGTCTAAGAAGTGATTAAAATATAACTTCTCCCTATATTATATATACATTATCCAGCAAACAGGAAGTGAGAATATTCAAATTTATCTCCTAAATGTTATCTTGATCTGATATCAAATTCTTGTAACTAATTGGCAGGACATGTTTGGAAGCCAAAGGGGAGAATTGACGATCTGATCTTGGAATTTAAGGGTTGAGACGATGGAAATTCTCGGAATCTGCTTGGGAAGTCTATTGAAATATTTCCTTAATTTCACTCGTCATCTCTATATTACGCAAAATGTTCAAAACTAATGCCTCTATGAACAAGCTTTAGATATACTCACTATCAAAATTAATATGCATTACTCAAAACTCTGAGTATCGCTTCAAACTTGCACGAACGAACCACGCTTTCTCTAAATTGTTAACGCGGAATTTCAGCAAAGTAGATGAAAGATTAGGGTGAAATTTCAGCACAGCTCCATACTACTGTAAAACAAATCTGTTTTCCTAGTGAAAATGTAGTGTTTTTGTCATTGTTTTCTCTATCCAAGAACTGAATGCATAATGTAGTAAGGGGCTGCACGGAAATTTTACCAAGATTAAAAATGGTACTCCGCGCGTCAACAGTTTCAAAGAAGAATTTCAAGGAATCCGATTTTGCAAAAAAAAATTACGCAATATAATCTCTACTGCTAAGTTATTGACAGCTTCTGGGCGGAAATACGAGTGACTGGAAAGAATTAAAAGATTTAATAAAATGAAGCTTCGACCTGGAGCTGTTCTTGAATTTGTAAATGGTTCAGCTTCTTTTAGGATTAGTTTACACAGTTTTACTTGTTTCTATAAGCGTCGATAAACACTTACCTGCTTCCGTCCGTTGCCAGAAAAGATACGTGATGTTTAGTTTGACAAAACGAGAAACGAAAGAGGGCTTCCAAGGGAGAAAACATTGTGAAAGGGCTAAAATTGTGACAACAATTGACCACTGAAATAGAATTTCTCGAAGCTTGTAATAATTTCAAAAGTGTACCTTTTAAAACCTATGTGTGCACGTGGGTTCTTGAGCTCTTCCCTGAAGGGCTTAACTAACTGCACGGGTTTTTAGCGCGCACGATTTTTCCAACTGCACGGGTTTTTAGCGTGCTCGATTTTTCTAATTAGCACCATTCATTAGAGGTACCTTTTGTTATGGTAAACGCAAACGTCAAATCAACATCTGGGTTCTCTCATTTATAGAGAGAGATATATAGGCCATAGTTGTTATTTTTCACGCGCGCACGATTTTTCTAATTAGTACCATTCATTAGAAGCACTTTCTGTTATGATACACTTAAACGTTAAAATTAACATTTGGGTTCTCATATTTTTCTTCCAAGACAAAATACAGTAGAGCCCTCGCAATAAGTACCAAAGTTTTTCATAAATGCAGAAACTGAAAGAGAAGCAACAAAACTTCAAATTTTGTCGTAGTAGTTCGCGTTAAAATGTTCGCAAATGCCTCTATCCAAATAGCAAAATATGATATGATATATATTATTTTTCACGGACTCTAAATGTTTTTTCCTGTCAAGTCACGGCTAAAATGAAAAGAAAACAATCGACAAAACTTGCAAGATTAATTAACCCTTGTGTTATCCTCTAGGCCTCTGTTTTTCAGAGGTTAGATGGTGCTATTCACTGGATAAATCGCCATCCAGTGGCTGGGTGTTTACCAAACATACCAGCGCTTTATTTGCACAAAACCTTTGCACTTTCTACTTGCGCAAAGTTCACATATGTGTGTGTTTTTTTTAGCCCCTAAAATTCTCTCAATAAGCCGTGAATTAGTGTTTCAGGGTAATTTTCTCTTATCAACCGAGTTGAAAACGTAAATTGGCCACCGTAAAGAGTTTTACAGCTGACGTTTCGAGCGTTTGCCCTTCGTCAGCCTTTAAACTCTTTACGTCGGCCAATTTACGTTTCCAACCCAGTTGATAGCACTAAATTACCCTGTTATACTCTCCCACCGACACAGCACCACAGTTTCTTCAGAAACTTAGCCCCTTTATTAGTTGGTGCTTCAGATTTTTATTACACGCAGTCGTATGTGCATCTATTTCGCATGGAGCTCAGGCGTGATCTCTTAAGAAAACACAACCAGAATATAAGCGCCAAGCTTTTTGTCAATGGTGGAAGTTAGAGCTGTTGGTGAAGTTTACGTAGAAGTTGTAACAACAAGGCAGTGGTGCATTCAACAAGAGGCAGATGTGATTGAAGACTTCTGGTACTCTTTTCCCAGCGAGTTTGCTAAAGCTTTTTGCTCCCACTAACGTCCCAACACTTTGATACGACTTCAGACTCCTTTAATGTTGTGGAGTTTTCATGCCGTCTTACGTGAGTATCAATCGTCGGTCGTATAAACACAGTACCGTTGGGGAACCATCAGGTAATTACTACATGCTCTGGCTAGTTGTGTTCCGCTTCCAATGCACAATATCTACAAGCTCGATTAGCATGTTTCAGTTTGTTTTGTTGCTAAAAGAACTCTATCATACAGGTTAGTAGAAACTTATAGAAAGATTATTATGCGTTAATACAAGCGCAAGACAAATTGACAAGATGGGAGCCCCCTAGCATAAATTTAATCCTGATGTCTACGAAATGACCCACCTAAGACTTGGTCAGCGATTTAAAGATTTTCGATGCACTGGTACACTGATTCAATGCACTACTCTACGGTATCTGGAGGCTCAACCGTGGAAGATTTTCCCTTCGTAAACGTTTGATACATGTTTCTTGCTCGTCAGAAAGAGAACCAAAGAATTCTGATCTGAGAAGGGGTAATTCAAATTTGAAACAGTCCCAAGAAAAACATAGCCTAAGAAATGCAACAAAACCACTGGATGAAATGACAATCCTTGTACAATGTAGATTTTCTTTGTGGACTACAGTAGTTCTTACAGCAATTCCTAATTGATCACAACTACTACCCATTGTCGATGTCCTCTGTCAGGCCAAGCTATAGACAATTTCTTTATGTACAAGTACTGTTATTTGTTATTGAACAAGCTGTAAACTTGTCTTCTTGCTAGACCCCCAAAATATGTGACCCTCGTCCATAAGTTTCAGTCACGAACCAAATAATCTGGAAAATTAAATGAAAAAAATATCTTTAATAAACCTTGACTTTAAATGAAACGAAGAAAACTTTAACGAGAAAAGCCTCAAAGCAATCAAAAGCAAGATAAGTAATGACTTAGGCCAACAAATATAGATGTAAAACTTTTCATTAAGAGTGAAGTGGAGTGGTATTAGGAATAGTGGCATTAGCTAATAGGTGCACAAGATGTTTATGCTTTAAAAAAAATGCTTTCTCAGGACATTAACACTTAAAAAAATGCTGTATCCATATAGTGTAAATGTGTTAGAAATTCAGACACAGCAATTCTTGTGTGGAAAGGTAAGAAACAGCTAAACAATCATGTTGAGGAGTACATCGCATGCAGAGGTTAATGTAAAATTTTCAGCTGTTCTGATCATTTGCCATGGGTGATGATTGCTACATAGCCCTTTTGTTACAGAACAACTGTTCAATAACTGCATGCATTGTACAACTGATGTACTTTTTTGAGTTAACATAGATACATAATTCATAACTTGACTGATACTTACATGACCATACACAGCATCATTATAATATTCCATAAACCAATAAAAATTCTGAAGTATCGAAGATTGATGATAAAGTCCTTCAATTTTTCACCTGCAATCGGAATACAATTAACAAGATCATATGAATGATATACATTGACTGAAAGGTTATTGAGATAATGTAATGTGCTGGCAGCTTCCTCCAGGGTTAACTCTGTGGTCAACCATTTGTTTGCAATAATTGGAGGCAGTTTTGCTGACCCAGGCAGCACTATCTCACATGAATCTCAGTGTACTGATGGGAAATAATTGCTCTACCAGTTGTAGCTTTCATTAATATATTAAATATTACTGCCATATATATCTAAACACCCTATACTTTAACCTTTCATATGGATTAGAAGGACAAGGCAGTTGGCCTCTTTAAAATCCTTACTGACATTTTTCGCATCATTGTACTTAAACACTGGAACTACCAGAAAAATACGGTAAGCATATCTTGAAATCAAAGATAAAATGCTTCTTAATCTGAATTACCAAGTGAAGGTTCTTCATTCTCTTCTCCAAATGAATCTGTGGGGTTCCTTTTTTTACTGTGTGAGTAAAAAATACCAGTTGATTAAAGCTGGGAATTATGTGGGTTTTGATTATTTCCTGCATCATGCACATTATGAAGTACATGGGATCATGTCTATAGTGAAATAAATCAAAGATACCTTTAAAGACCAAAAATTATTTTTAGAACTGCTTGGCAATATCTAGCAAACAATGAATACTCTTATAAAGTTTGCTCTCATAGAGGTTCTCTGAGGGAGCTGGGTCAATATTCTTAAGGTATAACTTTGCAAGAGTTGAGAACACAGTGGTTTCATGGTATGCTCAACTTTGAATATTTCATTAACTACATAGTACTTGGAATCATGTGATATTTCTAAACGAACATCAGAAACACTTGGGAAGTCTGAAAGAACCTTTCAGATAAATTTCTGAAAGTTTCTTTCACCCTGCAGTTCTAAATGAACATCAAATACACTTGGGAAGTTTGAAAGACCCTTTTAGTAATATTCCTGCAAAAATTGCCACCCTGCAGTTCTAACTAGACATCAGATACACTTGGGAAGTTTGAAACAACATTAGGGTAGAATTTCTGCAGTAATTTCCACCCTGCCATGCATTTACCCACAGCATAATTTTACATGTGAACTTGTGTCTATCTGTCCTTTTCCTTATTTATACCACGACGCGAAGTGGAATGGTTTCTAGCTTATCGAGTGTTCTCCCAACCTCCCAAGTGTTTACATCAGGCTATGTAAACACGGAAACCATTTTACATTTCTTTTATAAAATAACTAATGAAAGAGGAACGAAAACCGTGTTTACATACGCTCATGTAAAATGGTTTTATGGCCAATCAGAGCGCACATACTATTTCAATTATTTTATAATTAATTATTATTGATTGTACTCACAGTTTGAAGTTCAGAACTGCACAGGCATTAATCAGCAAGGTGCTGCAAAGTTAAAAAAAAAGGGAATGATTATTAGAACATGATTGTTCAACTTGGTAAACTGTCTGACAATGTTATTTAAATCAATAAATATAACTCTTAATTATCCAAAGTCGTATTCACAAATTAAACATTCGTGGAAGTCCTCAAGGTGTTAGCGCTCAAATCTTTAGTGGTAATAAACATTTTGAGAAGTTTTTCCCACCAAAGTCAGGAATAAATAATCCACATCTGTAGCGATGAACCGTACATTCATCCGCATTGATCTTCAGTAACCTTGGACGCAACTTCTCATTACGTGTCATCTCACTTTTGGTTTTCCTTTGACACCAGTTAACCCAAAAAATATCATCATGAGCTCCCGTGTAATTCTAAAAAAATCTTTTCCATGTGACGAGGAAGATCTACATACCCAGCAACAAGAATATCTGAAAGAAAAGCCATAATAACTCAGTAACAGGGATATTTTCAAGCAGCTCAAGAGTTGTTTTGTTGATGTTTGGCCAGGTTACACAAAATGCCTGGCTACCAAGTTGAGTAGTCCTCAATCTTCTACCGGTCGTTTTCGGTAGATGGGCAGATGGTGCGGTTACTGCTGACCTATTACTAAAATTTACGGTCACATTTGCTTTACCTCTACAAATGCCTGTATTTGGCATAAATTTTATAGTTTTTAGATTTAATTGTGAGACAAAACTTGAGATAACAAAGCAGTGACGACGCGAAACTTTCCTGCAAAGTTTGTGAACTAAGATCTAACACTTCAGCAAAAGTTAAGTTTAGTTTCATGAAATAATGAATGGTCCAGCCTTCCAAAGCTGGTTCGGTGTCGTGACCTTGGCTAAGAGTTTTACTAACTTTGAGAAAAACGGTTATTATTTTCGTAATCCAAAGATATGTCGGTCTTAGGAGTGGCTTCAAGATGAACCCCGACATTTTTAATACAGGCATGCGCTCTAACGGAACATTAATAAACAATCGAGGTTTTGCAAAAAGTTAGTTGGAGACCCACTTGACGTTTATGGAACGTTGCTCTTTCCACCTCGGCCAACGGTTTACACTGGCTAATGGATACGCCATAGTTGGGTCATAGCAGTTAGCCGAAGAATGGATGCGCATCCGATAAATATATCAGCAATTATGTAAAGTTGATAAATATGCACATTGAACGGCTTGCCACGATGATTCCACAGAGTAATACACATCCAAGTGGGCACAGAAACTAACCCAATCAGAAGGTCAGCCAGCGCCAGCGCCAGCCTAAAGTAGGTTAAAATTAAACGCCTTGTAGCCGTGTACTTTTTATTTTATTTTATTTCTCGTTCAATGTTTTTTTTTTCTTTAGCTTTTGGAGTTGATAACAATAATTACTTTAATGTAATATGTTATTCAGTACCGATCAATTTACTTGTCTGTACAATGTAGCTGTAATTGTGAAACCCCACCAAGAAGTTTTCTAATTTATGTTATTATTTGTTCGCACCTGTAGTATTATAGTATTATAGGTAGTGTTTATGTTGTATTTTATGTAGCTGTAGCTTGTAAGTAATGTCCACTTCGTAGTGTACATAATTTAAATGTATTACAAAATAAAATTTTAAAAAATAATAATAAAAGTTACCGTGCATAATATTATATTACATAGATCTTCAGTCAAAGTTTGTTGCTCTCTTCAGCCGATACATTCTCTTTTTCTTTTTGTTCAAACAGGGAGCCGAGTCTCCTAATGTTAGCATAGGACGACACAAATTCAGAGGGAGCCCTGGGGAGACACTGTTGGCAGCTTTCTATGCTCGTCTTACGACTCTGATCTGAAGTGATACTCAAGCTTCTTAAAGGCAGAGTGGACAAGCTGCTGTGGCGTCTTCTAAACACTTCATTCAAACCAGGTCCTTTTCTTATAACCAGACGCCGCAGAATCACAGCAATGGTCCTGCGCAGGTCGGTGTTTCGGTGAGAGTACAAGAATGGATTAATGGCACTTGAACTGTAATGCATCCATTTAACAAAGTGCAGTAGTCGAGAAAAAATGATCGGCTTCGGGAGAGCTTTAGGATCAAACGTGGCCAGCATTGTCAAGGTGAAAAGTGGAAGCCATGCTATGATGAACAACAACGTTATGAGAGCGATGGTCCCACACAGTTTCATCTACAGCAAGAAAATGGATAAACCTTGGTTAAGTTTTCCATCAGTGTACGGTAAAAGTTGCATTTATTTTTCGTCACTTTTACACTATGTACCCAGCCCTTTTCTCTCTCTCCACCCTTCTCCAACTTCCCCCCCCCCCGCCCTTCTCCATTTCTGCCCTTTCTCATCTTTTCTCAGAAGAAAGCGTTTATACAAACCTTACCTCCTTATCTAAAGACGTTTGTGTCTGATTTTGGCTCTGTAATTTTTTCCTTTTCATAGCAACCACAAAAATGCTGCCGTAAGCAGTGATAATGATCAACACTGGAATGAAGAAACAAGCACTTGCTGTAAGAATGGTGTATGGCACCTGCCAGTCCGTTCCATACTGCAAAGGCTGTAGTGAAGACAGAACAGCAGAGAAAACCCAAATTGAGGCTACTGTAATGTACAAGGTTTTCTGTTGAAGACGGCGATGCTGAAATGGTCTCAGAATGGCGTGGGATCTCTCTATGCCGATAGCAGTTAGCTGAAGAATGGATGCGCCTCCGATAAATATATCAGCAATTATGTAAAGTTGATAAATTTGCACATTGAACGGCTTGCCACGATGATTCCACAGAGTAATACACATCCAAATGGGCACAGAAACTAACCCAATCAGAAGGTCAGCCAGCGCCAGTCCTATTATCAGGGTGTGTGTGAGAGCTCTGCGTAGCCATTTGTTTAACACGTAGGCTGAAACAACAAGGCTGTTACCACAAAGGATAGTTATCACAAGAATGCCATAACACGCCAACGAGAGGTATACCTCGGGTGAAGAGCGTCTCCGTTGTATATCTGCGGATGACGGATTGGCCGGCTGCAACGTGGTCACGTTGCTGTCGAGTCTTGGGGAGTATGTGCTGGGAAATAACATCAAAATATTGTAACAATTACAGCCTCGTCGTGCTGCACAATATGCGCCTGTCTACAGTCTCGTAGCTTCGCGCGCTGTTTCTCCTTCAGTTATTTTATCATCAAGTTTGAAACATTTCTGTGGACAAAATAAAAAAAATAAATAAATGTGATGCTGATTTCCGATTGGTTATCGTAACTGGGCTGCTTGACCGTGATCAGTTACATAACGTATTGTTGCTTCTCCTGCTATTAAGTATTGATTCTGAAACGAATTTTAGGAAAATTAATTTTTCTCTATTTTTATATCCTATCGTTTCCTGTGCCAACATTACACTAGGTGATTTTTCCGTTAGGGACAGAGCGGAGGAGGAGGAGAAACGCCCCCATTCCCCCCCCTCCCACCACCATCGATGGGACATTGAACCTTCTGCTGCAATTTGATATGCTCTTCATGGGAATCATTCACTGCAGCAGATTACTAGAATGCTTCTTGTTTCTATGCAAGAACGGATGGGATTTTTACCCAGTTCCTCTAATCATTCCTGATAGGCTCAACAAAATTGATTAATTCCATGTAATAATTAAATTTTTTACGGAGATTAAATCGTTCATCCATAGCATTGTGCTTTCCCTTTTAAATTAGATTTTGTTCAGTATTATCAAACATCATTACTCAAACCCCAAGTTTGAAATGGCAAGGAGTTAAACTTCTGTAACGACAGATTTTTAACTAAATGTCGACAACTATTCCATTCACTGGTACGAAGCACAGTTTGCGTCCACGATCAATATCGGTCACAGCCATTTTTATTTACATCGCCAGGACAGACAGTATCCTTAGAAGTAAAAGTCTGTTAAACTCGATTATTTTATGTACCGTCGCCTCATAAAAAGTAACTGGTGTAGAATCAATCATTTCTTGTGATTCAAGAAAAAGGAAACGAGCTCAATTATCAACATTTTGAAAATGAAGTCAAACTTGCAATTAATATTTTCTTATCCACATCATTTTTAGTTTTAAAAATTCAATTTGGAATATGCATCCGAACGCAGTTTAATGTCACACGAGGATAACTGATCCATCTGTGTTATGAACCATACAATACCAGAAAGCAACATCGTACACGGACTTATAAAGAGTACCAACCTTTACGATGGGTGCGAACAATCATATCTAAGTAGTTTTTCTTTCAACCATCTGTAAACACCTTACTTAGCTTTGTGATTGAACAATAAATCCACATTTAGGTCTTCCATGGTTTTTTACCTTCAGCCAGAAACACAAAATACACAGTCGTAGGTGGGAGGTACAAACCTTTGTAATATATTCGAAAAAGTACGAAAAAAGCAATTTCACGAAACAGAAATGTTTACCTTTTCGAGACGACGAAGATTTCTTACGGGAAGGTTTTGGCCTTTATGCCCACTCTCCATATGTTTATCCCGTTGCTATCGTGCACATAACATCCGTCCGGAGGTGCATGACAAGCTTTTCCAGTGCGAAGCAATCACTTGATTGCGTCTTTTCATGCAGCCCTTTGTCTTGATAAATGTATTCATATTTAAGCTCAAAACACTTCCACCCATCACTGCATTTATCTTCAAAAAATTACCGGTTAGCGCACGTTCTCAAATCCCGACGGTAATTGCTATTTGGATCTTCGATTTTTTTTTCATCTATCTCTATCTTTACTCACCAATGTTTTGATTTGACCGGCCGAATACCTCCTCTTTCAACGCAATTGAAAGTGTAGACGCATTACAGAGACAGAAAGGTTTTCAGTGATACAAAAATAATCCTCTACACATCTGGATTAAGTGAGCAATTAAGGTTAAAGTCCTAAGTCTTGATAAAATGTTTGGAATCTCTTGATTAACATTAAACCCTAACCATATCAAGTGAAGGCAGTACAAATAAACATGCGAATCTGTTAATAAATATTTTTCTAATTTTCATCACATATTGACCTATTCTGTTTATTGAGATGTCGGCATGTGTACAAAATAGGATGGCGGAACTTCAGGTGAGCATATGAAAGAATTAGTTAATTACAACAATTAAAAGGATTTTACAGCTACTCATTTTTAAGCTCTACAGCTCAATTGCAGCCAGGTATCGAATTACTAATCAGACCTGCAAGAAACTTCCAGGAAGCTCAAACTGCGCATGAAGTATATCGATTGAAGTTATATAATGTTTGATTTCAGCCTTTGCTCCTCTTTGGCGTGAAAGGTGAGAAAAACATGATCTTCACATCGCCAGCGACCACTTTGTATTAATCTATTCTTACCAAAGAATTTTGGAACCCCTTGCGGTAAATATTTTTGTTCTGTCAGCTACAAGTCAGCAAGTGAACTCTCTTTGAATTCTAGCAAATTATATTGCATTACACACGATATGGAAAGATTCATGTTTATTGAATTTAAAAACAACGTTGGATAGTTCGATAAACGTAAAATTATTTACAAATTGCAAACATTAGGTATCAAACTTGATTTTCCTCATAAAGTGATGGCAGAATATTCACTTATTGCTGATATTTCATTCAGATGCCAAGCTAAGTTCTTCAATGTCACTTTTCTCCATGCGAAATAGCCTCCAATCCGGCATGCTTTTCGCTCCCAGTTTTCTGTAAAATCCCATAGTTCTTTCCGAGGAAGGTGAAACCCATTGCATTCTTTGACAGTCACACGACTTGGCAATCTGGTAGAAATAAAACCCTATTATAGTGGTGTTTTTTAGAGCTAGTTTTCTTGCTTACCAATAAAAGAAGAAAACGTGAAAATAACATGGCATGCTCGGAAGCGCCGCTTTTGGTGTATATTCCATCAAAACATTGTTGTTTGTTTGTTTGTTGTCATTGGAATTAAGTTACCTTTGCTATCGCTGCCATTAGTGAACTTCCTATCCCTTGACCTATTATGCAAAACAGAAACATTGATTTCGGTGATTAGTAAGTAAATAATCAACTCAGTTTCAAGTCTAACATTGTTTCCAACCAAATTAGATAAAAGAGATTAAATTACTATGAGATGAGATTGCTATCTTGTTACTATATTATCATGATTATTTTTGTGCTTTTTACACGGAGTAATCGTTAGCATCATCTTAAAGCTGCTTTTTCAGGCAGAAGTCACACGGTGAGCTCCATCAGCGAGACATCAACTTACCTCGAGCATTGGGAGTGACAAAAAGATCTTCCACGTATAAAACAGGACCCTCCCATGTAGAGTAAGTGAAGTAGTAAATGGCAACTCCTAAAGCCTCTTTGTTCTTTTTTGGCGCCTCCAGGTTTTGTGTTGGAGTATGATCATTTAACTCTGATAGAAAATCAAACGTTACTGCTAGTTAGTTCATTTAGTCATAATGTTAATCATCTGAGTTCCCTTCTCTACCTTCCCCTTAGAGGATTTGAACTTTGGACTTTCGGATTTTGTGGGTCACCGCTCTATGTGCTGCCATTGAAACACGGTGATCTTTGTTCCACCTTTTTGACAAAACCAGTAACATTCTCGTTTGCTGGACGACCATGCCCAAAATGTATTCTATTTTTGTGAGCCATTAACTTTCGTAAAGTTCCACATCAATCTCGCTGTACAAACGTCAACAAATACTAGTCAAGGAGATAGTTTCTCAGTATTCCCTTGTTCGGGTGACAGATAAGAAGAAAGAAAAATGACCCAGTACTGTACCTTCGATATTTTCTACTCTCTCTTCAGCAATAACACAGTGAAACAAAGGGTGTTTGCGAAATCCGTCACGAAGAAGCTCTATAGTAAAACACATGTTTAGTAACAAGTAAACTCAATTAATCTAAAAAGTATATGCAGCTGTAACTGCACTCGAAAATTGTGTATACCAGAAGCGAAAGAGATTGACGACCTCTATCCTAAACTTGATTTTATTCAGTGCAGTTAAATTTGGTCAATCGCACTTCTAATTTTATTCAATGAAACATGGTAAAGCTATCTATCACGTGATACACTAGAGCCATGCCTCCTTGACAGTGCAGAGAATTATATAGTGTGTTTACGTCCATCTTCTTTTCGGTGTTTTATAAATGCATCTTATACCCTTTTCTCCGATCTTCAGCTCGTCTCTCTTGCCCAAGTAATCCGCAAGATCCTGCATTAGAACAAGGTTAATTAGACTAGTTTCCCGAATGTTTATAATCGTAGTCTTTTGTATTTGCCGAATCATGCAACAAGCATTTTTTCTTTTTCTTTTTTTCAAAATCCATCGGCTCTGAGGTAAATATTAGTCTCGGCCGATGGTAATATTAACCTAAGTCCGATTTTTGCGACACAAATTTTTACTGTTTCTGGGAGTTACTCGATCCGTCACTTTATAGTGATTTTTCTGACATTTCCATGATTTAAACTTCAATCATTTATTTTAGAACTGCAGATAAATTGGTGAGGTTGTATTCACCATAATTATAATTAAACGTCGATTCATTTTTAAATCACGTAAGATTGGATCACTGGCAAGGTAACCTATATTTTGTAACAAAAATAAAAAAGCGTTGATATTTTTAGGTGCATCTCTACGTAAAGAAAAATCCTGAACAACTGTGTAACACAATTGTTCAGAAGGAGCTCGACCACCCGCTCACTCGAGTTGACGAATTTTTGTACTTTTAAATTTTCATCGTCAAACGTTTGTGAAATAAATTTCACCCGGTCGCCACACGTTTCGTTGATTACTCGAAAACCCAATTAAAGAGAATATCTTAAACGAGCAGCAGGAACCCCTGACCTTGTCCCTGCTCATTGATATGATGAAACTGTGTTCATTGTACCTGAATCATCTTTGCAATGGAAGGTACGTCCTGTCTATTTGCTTCTCGAACTCCGTAATGTGACTTGAAGATTATAAAATGAGAATTTAACAACGGATTGTTAAGAGGTTGGCAGGCTTTGTTCTCCATCAGTTATTTTGTTCTTTCACTCAAGCTACGTGCAGCGAATGTTCTCTTCTATAGTAAGAGCTCTACAAGGTTTGTGGTGATATTCTGAAAAAGAAGGAGTGAGTTTTTTTGTATGGTGCAAACATATGTGACGAAAATTGCTCGTCAATTTCCGCTGTATTGTGTTGATTTTGCTCGGCTCTATTCGTGTCAGGCCGAAGACTTCTGTGCGCATTTTCGAATCAGTTCGGAGAAAATTCTCCGATGAGTCGATACCGCCGACCAGAAGACTTCCTGCCTCACTAGTTCATAAAGTATGAAAAGGCACCTTTCGTCAGATAAAAAAAAAATGTTGGAGTTCATGTTTATAACTATGAACGCCCAGGAGGAAGTCGCGGATATTTCTGGGTCAACTGTTATATTTCTAACTCGTGTATTTGCCGTCGTTTTGCCAAAATCTTAGACGACAGGACCTCTCTGTCAATAAAGCTAACTTACCATAAACAGGATGAGGTTTAAATCCTCATATTGGACTCAGGACAAATATTGAACATCTTTGTTTACTAACAGATTAAATTCATAAAATTAGACCAACACAGAATGATATGAGTTCATTAGATTTTTTGTTATTTTATGAAATCACTGATGACAATATTTAGACAAGTAACGGAATTACACTCAGAAAAATATTTGCTCTTCTCGCTCACCTTTAATGACGTCATTAAGTCACATGACCGATTTCTTGACGCGTTATAACAGAGCTCTATTGTGGCCAGTGCACTTATCACACCCTAGCTACCATACAAGGCACCAGAATGTCCCTTGCGACACTCCTCTCCATGATCTGTGTGATTGTTTTTCTTCCACAACAAGCCAACGGTACGTTTCTATTCCCACAAAACGGACTTTTTTATTAACGGGTAGACCCATGTTAGGGTATTCGGTTATAAGCCTGTAGCTTAACAAACTTTCTACGAAATTCGTATAAAAAACACGTTTACTCTGCCGCACATTCAAGCGGACTTAGACCCGAATTTTTTCAGTCATTTTGTGTGACGAAGTTAATGTCTTGTGGCATCCAATTTACGGAGGCATAGGGAACAAAAGTTAGATTGAATTGCGCGTCTGGAACATGAAAAAGTTGCGACTTTTCATAAGAGTAGAAGGCTACATGTGGTTTAATTAGGTGATCTTATCAAATCATGAAAACCTTACACTGTTACGGAGAAACACTAAAAAGCGAAAAAATTATATATTTTCGATATAGTTAACTCTGAATGTAACGAAATCAAAATTGAGAACATCAAAGGTCCGAAGATGAAAAAGATGGTGAGATGACGAAATCCATTCAATCAAGCGCAGTTTAAATCGCAGTTTTTCTTTAAACTAAAAGACAATTTGAAAAAATGTACCATCTTAGGCCCTTTTCTCTTTAGCATATATTTTGTTTCCTTTATTAGTACGAACACGAAACCTGAGACCCGAATTTATTGCGATAAAAATCCACTGGTCGTAAATTATGTGTGTACAGACGCAGTCAACATTTCACATTGAAAGACAATCTTGAGAGGTGTAGAATTTATTTCCTTTTGTAAGTGCCTACTCTGCAGAAACTTTATGAACTTTAGAAGTGCCTCGTTCAACTTAAGTTTTTTTTTCCGGCCGTTAGCTGACTCTGTGTTTAACAAACGCAGAACTGTGTGGTTTCATACGAATTCACGGTGGTGCGGTCCCTCGCCTTAAACTTTCTAACTTAAAGTGAAAGAGTGACTTTTTTCCATCGTGTTTGAGCAGATGTACGGCGATGTATAAACAGCTAAAAGAATGAAAAAGAGGCAATGCATGTCGCCGGTTATGGTGGGAAATATTGCTTTCACTGTTTACCAAAATCTTTACCCACTCTTTATTGATAAAATTAAACGTTTCCCATAAGAGAAACTGATTTTACTGGATACTGAACGGAGTTTGGTTCTCTGAGTTCGTGTGATGAAAATATTCACTTTACTGTTTGATTCCGTCGATTATTAGACATGACAGCACCGTCATAGAGTTTACAAAGATGCCACTAGTAACACTGATTTCCGCCAGAAGCCCATTACTTCTGTTTCCACCAAGTGCACGACCTCTGAAAAAGCTTTCCCGGTAGTGCCTACATTCTCAATTCCACTTGCGTGTCCTGATGTGCAATGATATTTGGTGTGTGGCTCAGGATTGTTAAGTGTGTTGTTTGTAGCATGAAGGGACTGCCTCTCCCCCACACAGGACTGTAATCCTTTCCCATGTCTCCTCTAAAAATTAGAACATGTGACTTACTGTCAAACTAAGAGCAAAACTTCCGTTCGGTGCTTGTACTTAGATCACTCTGTCCATACAAAAATCGCTGAATCGACATCGATCAGTTCTCCTATTATATTCATTACCTAAAAGTATGAAGTTGAAGTTATGCAGCGTAAGATCAATAGAGTTTGCAGTTAGTTCCTTATTATTTCGGGCCTTTAAAGCTATGTTAATATTCTTTTCAATTGCATGTTTTGTTAAGTACACATCATTTGCTCAGCACAATTTTGCATAAGGATAAATTGTCATTCACACAGAGAAAATTTATGTCCCAGATTATTTCACCCGATAACTTCCGGTCAGGTTCTCTTTACGTCAGTCCTTACCACTGACAAAACTGTCACGTGGACGATCAAATACCACGATGCACTGTTTGATGGTGTACAGAGCATGGATGTGTTTCTCTTCACATCGTTACTTTTGCTATATAGCATTGAATGGTTTACTTCACACAGAAGTGACTTCTTAAGTTCGCTTATGGTCTTCTCTGTAGGTTACCCTTCTGTCAGTGATGATAAATGTTGCAAGAGTATTGTGCACTCTTCATGCGTGATTTGCATTCAAATTTCTTTGATCCTTCGTAGATGACTTTCAGTTGTCACTGAGTAAAAAAATCACCGTAAGATCTCTCATTTTATGTCACAATGTAAATGGACTCTGCTTTCGTTTTCCTGCAGGCCAGCAAATATGGCAGCAGATCAACTTATCCCCGGTCTGCTTTTTTGCCTCAGGACAAAAACCTGGCGATTTCCAGTATGTCGGTGATGGGAGGCTTGTTGCTGCAATAAAACTTGTTTATCGCAGTGGGCTTGTAAGATGTGAAAGGAACACCGCCTATAATAGTCGCTGGGGTTGCTATCACCATAATGGTTACGTTAAGAACCCGCTAAATGTCGTGATAACAGATCGACAAGATAACATAATTTTTCCTCAGGAGAAGTTCATTAAAAATGCCGGCCTTTGGTACTATCTTCCATTCACTGACGCTCTTCATTCCAATGAACTTGTGTTCACCAACTATGAGAGCCCATTTTATCTCCCAAAGAATTCCATTATGAAAATCTGGTACGGAGAGGACTTGAGAAATTGGCGAAACCACGACAACGGTGGAAGGGTCTGTGTGGATGTGTACGGACACCTGCAGTAAATAGCAGAGCCTATTTAACTGACTTGATTAGCGCTTCAAATATCAAACTGTTAATTTAAAAAAAATTTAATTTAAACCTTCTGTTGAATATAAATAATTCTACCGTGCGATACAAAGCAACGATTTCAATTTAAATGTAGTCAAAGCATGTGGTCAGAGTAAATAAAATTCATCACAAATCTTGCAACAGACTATCATGAATGAAGTACAGCCGTATGGAGTTGTATGTTATATGAAGATGCTTACACCTCTAAATAAACACTGTGAAGCTATTTGCTATGGGCAAACAAACATGATTTAGAGAGCCACAAATAACACACAAGTACATGAAGGAAAAGTTCGAAATATCACTCAGCACGACCGCTATTTCTGCCTCTTTTATAATAACCTTAAATTTTTACGTTACCGCAGAAAGTTATCTATTTGCGCACTTAACTCCTTTTCCCACCTGGTTAAAATGTCACTTTTTCTGGCCTTTTTTCCTTTATTATGCCCGCTAAACGATTCTTTTTTCACATTTGCACCCGCAGCGATCAAAGATAACCCAGTTGCTCTTTGGGCTAAGATCAATCAGATTCCTGTGTGTTTCCACGCGCAAGGGCGACGGCCTGGAATGTTTCATTACCTGGGTGAAGGCAAATTAGTTGGTGCAATTAAACTTGTCTTTGTACGAGGCTCTGTACGGTGCGCTAATGATCCTAAATTCAGCAGTCGATGGGGTTGTTACCATCATCCCGATAACGTCAGGCATCCTCTGAACGTTGTAGTCACGGATGCAGACAACCATGTTATCTACCCCGCCGAGAAATACATCATGAACACAGGCCTGTGGTATTACTTGCCTTTCACAGACGCTAAGAGCTCTAATCAACTGGTGTACACTGACTATGCCAATCCCTTTTACCTCGAAAAGTACGCAACGATTAAGATTTGGTATGGAGAAGATTTAATGAAATATGATAATCATGACAATAGAGGCAGAGTTTGTGTGCATGTGTGGGCGCACCTCATGTAAAGAAAAAAAACTTTAATAAATCATTTTTACAACTCTCTTGACTGTGACTCTTGGCAACAATGTACTAATTAATAGTAAGTAAGAATCTAGCCAATCAGATTAAAGGATTTGCTGTAAACCACAATGATGTCTGCACAAAATACACTTATTAGTTTCAATAATTACATTACTGTCTTAATTTACTTATTTATGCTTAGCATAAGTTTAGCTAGTGACTGCTTTAATTATTAAATATAACAAGCCTGTTAAAATATCAGGATTCTCTAAATTAAAGCACTTGTTAAAATGGAACCAAAGATAGTCCAGATAATTTTCTTCACTGCTTACAACCAATATCCTTTATTTAAGGACACTGCCATAAAAAAGAGAAAAGCACCTCTAAAAATATTTTAATTTCTAATTAATACAAGAATTTTTGTTTCCACACTATAACAGTCAGATGAGCTAAAAAACGTGTAACGTTTCAAAATTTAAAAATATCAACAATAGATTGCACAGTAACATTCAGCTTTGATTAATTTCTGTCTGTTCTTTCACCATCCATTTCTTGTCCATAAACTTGGTGATTTCGGAATTAACTATTGGATGATCCAGACGGTCTTTCCACAACCTGTCAATCTGAATAGAAACAGATAACTCATGGTCACATTTAAACCACTGTAATGGTCGTTATCATTTAATTTGCAGCGATTTTGTTGTGGATGTGAAATCCAAAAATCTGGCACATGATGTGACATTGATTTCACATAATACTGACCCACAAACACATTTTTCCCTCCATACTTGAGACATTCTCTTTCAGTACTTGAAAAACAAGTGTGCAGCAACAAACCAAATAAAAATTCAATACACATGTCAAATTGAAAAGGGTCACCTTGACAGTAAGCTTGATATATAAGCTTATCAAACCTCACATTCTAAGACTGTCAACTTGATATGGATTTGGAATTGATAATTATGGTTAATCACTTAATCAATTCTATATGAAATGTCATCATAAATAAGTTAGCAACTAACCAGTGGTTCTGTATTCCATCCAACTTCTTGAGCTGATGTTTGTGGGAATTTGAATTTCTTAACTGGTGTTTCATTGGACTTTTTGATGACCTCAAGGAAATTGTCTAAAGATTCAAAAGATAACAGTGTCATGCCACAATTCTATTGTGGTGTGTCTCTAATAGAGATTTCCATTCAAGTTATTTCATGAGGTCCAATTTGACACCCCTACTGGCTCTCGTCTGGATTGTAAGCAAGTTTGTATAGCAAATTCAGTACTTTGCATGTTATGTGCAAAACTGAAATTTAATTGAACTTAAAAACTTGTTTTCATAATTCTAAAGATGAAATGGCAAAAGTACTGTCCAAGAGTTTTTACACAGTGACATACAGTGTAGAGGTAATAATAATTGCAAAAACAGCCTGGTACATGTACTCTTCTATTTTCAATAGATATCCATCAGAAACTGAAATATGTTCTACTCAAATAATGCAATGCCTAGCCTTGCAGGTCACTAATTTACTGTATCACACTGGTAAATGTGTTTATGTTACCACCTATTCAGCTCTAATTTTATCCCATCGCAAATTCTAAAGGAGAAGTTTTGTGATTGATAATGTTACTGTTTCCAAGTCATTTAATTGTTTGAATTTGTTTCGGTATGGTTGCATTTATCAAATTGTTGAAATTATGGGAAGTTTCTTAACAGTGTGGCAGGAAATTCAAAGTGGAATTGAAGTACCCTGGATCTTGATAAAGCATCTACAGTGGGCTTAATAATTATTTCAAATCCAGATATGAAGTTACTTTAACATTCATCATGCTGCATACAATGATAGGTCTTCTCCAGCACAGTGACAACCATGCTAAGGTCAGTGGGTTTATGGTCAATTCACCTCCATAACCAACTCACCTTTACCAAACTCCCCACCACTAAGAGTCAAATCTCTACTGGTGGCCATTTGACTCAGGTGTTATGTTTAGCCTCCCTTTTGAAACTTACATTAAATGGAAGCTAACTTTTAGTAGTGTATTGCCAACATAGAAGCCCAAACAAATACAGCCAAAGGAACTTACACTTAATGTGTAGTGTCTCAATTATGCATTCTCTACTTTTGGGCTCTGGAGGACACAGTTTTCATAAGACAGTCAAGTGACTTAATCTAAAGGAAGTATTTTGAACAGAAGTGAATTCAAAGCCCATTTCAGGTAATTTGAGTGCTTGTTAACTCATCAATGGTTGCCACACAATTGGGGAAATTTGAACAGCCAAACTGTTTGCTTTTCTTTTCAGAATATACCTTTTGGGGTGTGCTCCTTCATTAAAGAGTTTTAAACAGTGTTTAGAAATCCAAAGAAAGAGCTATTAACAATAATACTTTGTTCTGCAATGATGTTGATTGAATAATTTAACAAATGTTGCTGTTGTACGATAAATCACTGACATACTACTTATCATATTAATTAATTCAAAGTTTGATCTGTTTGCACTTCAGGGACTCCTAGAGGATGCCAAGTTGATTTCTGAAAAATTGTACCGTGTTTCCACACACTTTTTACATCCAAACCAAAAAGAATGAATAAACTTCACGATCTAAGCTGTCATATAATACAACTTTCATTAGATCTTATTACAAAATTCAGGTTAAAGGTTATGTCTACATTCTTGTGCTTAAAACAAAGAAAAGACTCCAAGTCAGGTTTCATACGACGGGCTACACATAACGTCAAAGCAAAATCGCCAAAGGTGGCGATTTGACTCTTAGTGGTGGCGAATTGACCGGACACCGGTCAGTGTTTTCCTGCTGTTCTTGTGGATGTGCATGTAAACAAAGCTTCTCACTTACCATCTTCTTCTCCATCCGCAGAATCGTGCACAGAATTCGGTTTTCCAGTGAGCGTATACACTAAATAAAAACAACAAGTTTTTTAAGTTCAAAAAAAGTATTATCGTAAACTAGCGATCCAAGGAAAACAAATTACTAGATCGTACTCTTGATCAAATTGCTTACTTTTCTTAAACGGGTTAATGCTATAGTTGGTGTATAATTTGTGATTTTTTTGCTCCTTCTTGATCGTTTCGCACAAAATAGCATTTTGATGAACATAATTCACTTCAGCATTTCCTTTAGATCCCATTGTTCTGCTTGTGTTTGCCGTTTACTTCTCCCAGTCTTGACCCACAAACTCCACTAAATCCAAAATGGCGTAACATTAGTTTTTATGTTATCCGTAGTCATGGAAACTTAACTAGTTTTCAGCTTTACGCGGTGAGTGTTCACCGAGTACGACATACTCGTTGAAGAACTAAGGCCAAAAAACTCTGATCAGATGAGCTTTTTTCTCGGTATTGTCTTGCCACTGGCCTAAAAATGTCACGTCCATAGACGAAAACTAGTTGCAGGGTCGTTTTCACCCCAGCATTTTCTGACATCGTCACCTGCTGAAATCATTGTCAGCCGAAGGTCAATTGGTTTTAGAATTCCTGTGATTGGTGAAGTATTGTAGCTTGTGTACAGCTCTCCTGTACGTTTAGTGAGCCAATGGCCATCAGAAATTAATTTCCTCAATCTCTAGAAGTTTCCACCCAGCTTACTTTCACAATTTAGCTTTGATCTTATTGATCTTATATTCTTGTTTCAGTATACCTTTTTAATCGTATAAGTGTCGGTCTTTCAATCAGAAAATCACAATGCAATGATTGAGTTATTGTTTTGCTTAAACCTCAAAGTTATTGAAATGCTTTTTTTGCCGCACATCTGTCCCAAGAGGCCACTTACAAGTCATCAATAAGGACCATCTAGTTGTTAATGTTATAATGGGTGTCCAGAGTGTTATTCGTATCACGTACGCCATTGTAGTTAGTACAGAGGACGCTGTTCTAATCTGCTGTAATATCCTTCTCTATGTAATTAGAAAGAATACACGATTTTGGTCTTGGGCAAAAACCAAACTTACCGTCTAACAGTAGCGTCAAATAGTATTTTTTCTCAGTCATCGAAAAGTTCTCTCGGGCAGCTCGAAAAGTAAACAAAGGACAATTTTCCGCTCAATTGTTTGATTGTCAAGTTTACATCGAGTCATAGGATAGTGACGAAACTTAATGCTGAGAATGCCTAGTGCAGCGACCGAACCCAAGTCCACTTCATGGAAAGTTACAGCGCAAGTTGCTGAAGAGATGATCAAGTTAAAAAAGGGTGACCCTCGCGTTGCATTAGCACTTCACAATGCAAAGATACATCGGCCAGCATTGTATATTTCTTCAAAAGCCTCTTTGACAAGTAGCGTAGATGACACAACAAAAATGGCCGTTCCAGGGCATAATCAGAATTCTCAGATCAAGACAGTGCGATCCAAAAAAGTAAATAAGATTGACTGCAAGGGAGAAATGTCTTCTGAGGCGAAAAGAACTCGGAGGTCGGGAAACAAATCCCAAGAATTTTCTCGCGAACAAATTTCAAGTCCTTCTGGATCAAAATTCGATTTGAATTCGTACCAATTAGAGAAGAATACTGCCACCGTTTACAACGAATGGGAACCTGACCTATCCCTGGAGAAAAGTGAGAATCAAAGCAGTAAACTGGTGACACTATCAACTGTCAATGTACAACCTTGGGAAAATGATTCAGTTCAAACAGCTAACGATAATAGGCAGCCATCCGGCCTAAAGGGTTTTATGGACAAGCAAGTCAGAAGAGCTGAAATATCTCGTCTTGTTTCACTTCAACGGGGTAGTAACGTGCGTAGATTGCATGAACAAATTAAAACATGTGCTGATGATGACTGTACAGTTCAACATACAAATAAAAAAATACACAGACCAGGAAGAAAAACATGTTCTTTCGCACTTCGTGAAGGTGAGCTCGATATCAGCAGACTTTCTGAAATACTTCTGGTAAGTTCAAAAATGCCATGGAATCCCTGTTCACCGTGCCGCCTTCCTCATGTAAAAAAAAAGTATAACACCAATGGGATAAAACGCATGGATTTTCCAGTCTTCGAGAGAGGTCCCGTGATGTCCCTGATGAAAACGGATTGTCATCTTTGTACAGAATGTAGAAAAAAATCTCAAAATCTACTAAGAGTATATGGCGCTGACAACGAATCGGAAAACCTGACCCGTCTTAAATACAGGTTGAAACTAAAAGAACGTCAGCTCTTGGAAAAGAAAGACGGTTTTGATAAACCTTCTGGACAAAGTGTGAAACAAGATAATTCGCAAAAAAGTTCTTCTCTTGGGCAAAAAGAAGATCTTAGTGCTAGCAAGCTTGAAGAATTAGCATTACCAAAGTTGTACCTTTCACATCACTCTACTGCCACCGCAGTTTGTCAACAGAAACTGAGAACACCGAGGACACGGTCAAAGATTACTGATACTACCCTGAGTTTAGAAGAGCGTTCAAACCAACGGTACCACAAGGTGGTTAAAATTGAGAGAATCTCTGCTCAGGAACAACCTTTGAAAATTTTAACTAAAAAAGGATCATCCTCAACAAAGTTGTGTGATTTTTTAGGTGCTCTACCTCCCCTGACGAGTGATTTGCGTGTCTTGGCCTCTCCACTTCGTGGTTTTACTCCTCAGTATTGCAGTGACTTAGCAAAAAGTCCAATACTTTGGAGAGAGAATTCTGAACTGAAAAAAGCAAAACAGGAGGAAAATACCAAAACTGAGACGTAAGAGTTTACAGGCGAAAAAAAAAGGAACACATGGATAATTAATTTTTCATAAATTTCCAATAAGACGGCAAGGACATTCAATATAGACAAGAGATTAATGTTATAATCTCTTTATCTAATTAATGAGTAATTATAGGTTGTTGTGCTTTTCAATAATAAATAAAACTTCGATTTCAGGACTCGTTTTAATGCTTTTATCAATCCTTGTTACAAAACAACAACAACAACAACAAATTCAAATCACAATTAAAAATTCAGGGTCAAAATCCTGCGAAGATCTCAAATCGAGGAAAATTTTCAAATTCTCTTATTTGTTTTTGTTAAAACAGACAAATGGCAGACAGTCACATTTTTACATGACATGAGAAAGAAACAGTTCACATGATTATGAAAGATCCAGTAAGAAATAGATAGGTAGAGAAGAAGGAATATGTGAGTTCAGACATCGAAAATAATTTAAGGATAATTATAATGTAAAGGCAACTTATTCTCTTACTAAACATTCAAAACGTCTTTTTGTTCATGGGAGGGGCTTGTGCGTTAGCCTAATTCTTCTTTACAAACTCTCTCAGCCCCCCTCCCCCCCCCCCTCCTTAGGTAGTAGCATTGAAGGCCTGGTAGCTAAGAAGGAGAAAATAAATCAACATGGTGAACGTATTGAGCAAGATCGCAGTGCGGTTGCCGGTTTTAAACTCTAAAGCTTCTGGAATTGCTGTTGCAGCAGTTGCTGCTGGCATTATTGTGCTGTGGAAGAAAAAGCTTGACGAGCTGAGTAGTAAAAGGTTGGATTATAGAATTGTACGAACAATTCAATCATGCGAACCATGGCTTGTTCGTCACTGAGATTTTTTGCACTTTGCACCGTCATGCAAACTGCACAGCGCGCTGGTGATTTGAAAGATAGCGATGCCTTTTACTAGAATTAACTGGCTGAAGCTCGGGTAGCGGAGTACGTGTATGTTATTTGTTTTTTATCTTTTGTAACTTACCTAAAAAGTATTCCTTCAATTTGCAGAAAAGATGTGACTGGTGATTTGCATATTACTTTAGAGGAGGTAAATATTATACACTTAATTCATGTTCCCGAGGGAAACAGTTAGTTTTGTTTTCCAGAGAGTCCTGATGTTTCCCTCGACTTCGTCTCGGGAAACATCAGGACTCGAGGAAAAAAAAACTAACTAGTTTCCCGAGGGACCATACATCAAGTGCTTTGTTACATAATTATTTAGACTTTCCCTTAAACAATCACGGGGAAAAAACATGCTCTTGTATTCGGCGTGGTTGTGGGCAACAACTGTGCAATTGTATCCTGGTCGGATAAGAATCAACCAATCACAGTGCTCATTTTGTTGAGTGAAAGTCTTGGTATATAATGATCATAAGTGTTTTGATTTCCCTGCTAAGTAATTTGAGGCATTGATTAATTTTTTAATATATTTATGAAACTCGTGTAAGTTTACCCTTTTCTAATATTTTCAGGAAAAAAACAGAAAGAAAGGAAAGGCTGCTGTTGATGGTGTGTTTTTTAGGTAATAAAAGTTTATTTACTGTTCACCCTGCAAGAATTTAGAATGAAGAGATGCTCATGATCAATAAAACATTACCAATAACACATTGTTTGTTTCCTGTTAAATTCTTTTGTGCTTAATGCCATAAGTGCTACATGCACAAGATCTTGCTTATGCTACATTAAAAGTCAGTCATGTGCATTAATTGGGTAAAAAACATCACATGTGATTAGTGTTGATTTTAATTTTATGTTACCTCTTTTAAAAGATGCTGATTTTTTAACTTTTTTGGAAAAAAGGTTATTTTTTTGCCCACTGATAATGTTAGCCACTCTTCAAACTGGTTATCAAAATGTGGTGTTATTCTCTACTTGTTACGCAGGCAACTGCTCAAGATTTTAAAAATTATCATCCCTGGATGGCTTTCACCAGAGGTACTTAACACACATTAAGCTTTTTAAGATGTTTGAAGTATTGTATACTGATGTTTTCTGTTTTATTTGGTATGATGGCTTAAATACTGAATTCAACCAATTATGTGGGTTATAATCTATTGTCATTTCAATATCTTCCTGTTGCAACATTTGTTTTGGTCATTAAGGAAGGAGAGAGTGAGTGGGCTGGGAATTTTTAACTTCCCAATCAAGAAAACTTGGTTTAAAAGTTTTTGTTTTTCAAAATAGAAATACAGTTGTAACTATTAAAACTTTGTAGTAGTCAGTCCTCAAGTAATATTATTCATTACATCTTTAGAGTGGTTACCTGTTACTTGTTGCTGTATCTCTAATAGCTCGGACATACTGTGATGTATGGATGATAAACAATGGGACATCGATTGAGAGGTATGTGTTCATATTGTTTAATGTTTGATTCTACTAATCATTGCACTTTGTATTTCAAATATCATCTCAAGTTTGTATTACTTTCATATGATACGTGGAATGCTGCAATTTGTCTGCACACTTCACCATAAGCCGTATGACATTACACATCACTATGTGCTATATGACATCACACAACCTCATGTGCCATATGACATCACACATCACCATGTGCTGTATGACATCACACATCACACTTCCATATGACATCACACATCACCATGTGCGATATGACATCACACATCAAACTGTACCAGATGATATCACACATCACACTGTGCTGTATGACATCACACATCACTGTGCTATATGACATCACACATCACTGTGCTGTATGACATCACATATCACTCTGTCCAAAGTCATGTATCTGGTTTTAGTTGCTACATGTCGTGGACAATTTCATAAGTTTATGTACTCAACATGCAGACTTAATAAACTGTTTTATATTTTGTGATATATCAGGTCCATTATTGGCGGTGATTTTGGAGGATTTAAAGACAATCTCCTTGCACTGGTTTATGCAATGCCATTTGTAAGTAAATTCAAATACTTTTTTCAAAGTTTTAATCTTTAAAAATAAGAAAAAGTCTACATGAGTTGGATTTTTATGGGTGAGATCTCTGATATCATCACCTGATATAAAACACAATTACACCCTATGTTAAAGTTGATACATTATTGTGTTTTTATTCTTCACAGATATCTGTGATAAACCAACTCTTAAAGGTGTGTGTAAAATTTTGATATTGACTGAATCTTAGAAACTTGTATTGTATGGATCCAAAGGTTTTTGCCTTTCTGAAAGCAGATTTTGTTATTTTTACTTTGTATTAATTTTATACTCAAAAGTTTCTTCAGTTTCAATTGCAAAAGTCTTTGAAGTAATTTGTGTTCTGTTTTTCCTCATTCAGAGGTTTTATTAGGTTTGAGGCTAACATTACTTCTTGTTGTTTTTCGTTACCTTTTCTAGTTTGGATTAAGTGAGCTCAAGTTGAGGTTCCGCTCCAGATTAACTCTTCATCTCTATGAAAAGTATCTAAGGTATTTAAATTGTGAACTCTGTTGTGGAACTGTTTTACTCTATTTTTGAAGTGTCAAGTAAAATGCTCTGGGAAAAAAGACCACAGGATAAAATTTGATCTCACTGAAACTTTCTTTTCAGCTCTTTTACTTTCTATAAAATGAGCAACTTGGATAACCGCATTGCAAATGCAGATCAACTTCTAACTCAGGTGGGTGTGTAAAAAAAGATAACATGTGATTTGAGGAAGCACAGCACAGGTCAACTACAATACCTAACAGATACTGAAGGTTTATAAGTGGTTGATGCAAGTTTAGTATATCTAACTGTTACTGGATTGTCTCTTTTATGGTCAGAACAATGTAAAGGGATCAATGGTTTGATAGTTTGTCACCTACTTTTCCAGTTGGTGTATGTTTTGGTCTTAAGCTTCATATTTACTTGCTTGTCTTCTTATGAATGTGGTTTCAAGATTATCACTAGAATCTGTATTTTCTTTTTTCATAAAGGATGTGGATAAATTCTGCAACAGTCTTGCTGAACTGTACTCCAATATAAGTAAAGTGAGTAGTACAAAATACAGAGTTTTACACTGGGTTTCCCTATGCTTAGGGTCAGGATTCAGGATATATTGTACCAAAATATTATTTGTTCCTCGTTGTACATTTATTTACATTTATTTAGTTCTGATTGGCAGCTGTATTTACCTGCTTTTTTATCCTTTTTGATTACAACTATTTACAGCCTATACTTGACATAGCCATATATGTACAAAGATTGGCTGGAGCTATTGGTATACAGGTTAGTATAACAGAACCATCTGCGAAACTTAATCAAATAAATTTATATGTCATTTTATTCAATGAATTTGTATTTTTCTAATGTTTACTTTATCTTATAATTGTCACTGTTTTAGGGGCCAGCCATAATGTTGGGATACTTAGCTTTCTCAGGACTTCTGTTAACAAGGTACTGCTAGGATGTACATAACTATACATTCTTCTCTTTTAAATGAACACTCTTTAATGGTCAGTGTGAAATTTTCCAATAGTTAACTATGACTCTGTGTCAAATTTATTTTTTAGTAGACATTATTCAATGTATCACACATTAAGGAACAGCAACTTTGCTATAGACAATACTTTGTGACTTTGACATGGCATAAGACTTGAATAGAATAAGACTTGAACAGAATAATTTAGTTGAACATTCCATGTGATGATCCAGGCATGGGTAGTTGTGAAAAGGACACAGGTAGTTGCCATTTCATTAACCTGAACCAAAGCTATCACCAGAGTGGATTGTGGAGTTTAAAACCAGACCAATAACGGTTTGCTGACTTAAAAACATATTGGATGTTATGACTTTATAGAAATGGGTATATTGATTTAATAATTTGGATTGTTAAATGATTGTCATGCCTGTTTATGAAAATAAAAAATCTAGATTGCGACGGCCAGTTGGTAGAATGACAGCTGATGAACAACATCTTGAAGGAGAGTTCAGATATGTGAACTCAAGGCTCATAACTAACAGGTAAATAAGATTATTGTACATAATTGGGAGACTAAAAATGAAATGACTCTTATGCCTTTTCTTTAATTAGGAGATGCTTACTCAGTCTACAAATGAATATAAATTTCATTTGAGAATGATAACGGAGAAAAGTGTTTTTTATAATTCATGTGGTACCTCAGCATGTTACAGAGAAGGATGTGTAACCCTCTAGAGTAACTTTACATGACAAACTGCAAAAATTGCAGAATACAGCTGCTTGCATTCTGACATTTCAAGGACTAAGGGCAATACAAGCTACACCCTGAGGGACTCCGAGAACAAACTTAATGTTCAAATGACACCACATTGTGGAATAGCTGTCGATCCTTACAAGACTAGGTGTGTGGTATCCCTGGGGTTGTTGAAATGAGAAATCAACAAAACTCTCTAAAGAATAGCTGATGAATTGCTTGTGATTAAATAAAATGTAAAAAAAGATCCTGATTCAGCCACAGAGTGAGTAAGCTGTTTGGCTCAAGCAGGGCGACATATGGAAAGAGATCTGTATATTCCATCAGGTAATATTGCATAACATATGGTTTGGTTAACTGTTTATTTTGACTTGAAACTTTAGTGAGGAAATTGCTTTCTACCAAGGAGGGAGAAGGGAAAAACTTACAATTGAAAGTACATTTCACAGGCTGGTAAGAAACTTAGATAATTGTAATAATAGTGAATGATTACACAGAATTCTTTATTTACATATTGTTATATTTTTATTTTTTTGTTTTTTGTACCACCATTTCTATCACTTGATAATCAAGGCCTTGTTACTTAGTTATTTGTCTCCACTTGCTGCAACAGGAATGACAAGCACCACTGGATAAAGAAGGAGATAAAAATCTGGCCTTTAGGCTTATTACATTGTTTTGTTTTTGTAGGTTGATCATCTGAGAAATTTCATTCAGTTTAGATCTAGTATGGGAGTTATTGACAATATTATAGCAAAATGTAAGTATTTTACTGGTACAAGAATTGACTTTACCTTTAGATTCAGACACATTTACATGTAGTTCTTTTTCTTTTCATCTATGAGTAGGAGTCAGTTGGTCTGGTTGTGGACTTTGTGTTTTTTGTTTTACTAAAAGCTCTTATTTTCAAGAGAATCAACTCTCTACTGTCTTCCACTTGGCTAAAAGGAAATGGGAAAGATTCGCTACAAAGGATAGTTCCTTTCTGATTGCGTTTTTTTTCGGTGTGCTGATTGTAGATATAGCTACTGCTGTAGGATTCTCAGTTGTCAGTCGTCCTTTTCTGAGTGCATCAAGTACAAGGCACATCAACAGCACACACAGTGAGAGAATGGAGGTTTGTTCAATGCATTTCTAAGGATAGCTAGACACAGACAGACGAGCAGTGAGACAGGAATAGGGTTAGGGGAACCTGTTGTAACCTGTGGAGAAACAGGCAGAAAGATGGGCATACACAGATAGAGGGAAAATATCAGACAGACGAACTGTGAGATTGACAAGGACGGATAGACAGACAACATATACAGACAGAAGAACTGAGAGACAGACCAAAAGACAGACTGACAGAAAGACTGACAGAAAGACAGACAGACAGACACAGACTGACAGACAGATAGACAGACAGACCTGACAAACAGCATTAGTGTTCTTGTTAGCTAAATTTCTTTTTCAAATTGTGTCAGGACTACTACAGAAGTGGCAGGATGTTAGTGAAAATGGCAGAAGCTATTGGTCGCCTAGTGTTGGCGGGCAGAGAGTTAACTCGACTGGCAGGGTAAGTTGGTGAACAGAAGCACTAATAAACTCATATACCACTTGCTTGGCTCTAGAATTCTCTTCCTTAAATTTGTGTAACTTGTTTGAAAAAAGGAGTAATTTAACTAAAACTTGGGTATCGATGTGTTTTTCTTCAGGTATACTTCCAGAGTTTCAGAGCTAATGACAGTGTTAAAAGACCTCAGTAAAGGAAAATATCAACGAACTATGATCAATCAGTCGAGTCCACAGGCAGAGGGAGACGGTGAACGGCAAGGTACAAACCACTGGAGCAATATGAATATAATACAAACGTAACATGATTATAATATAAACCATGTTGGGTGATATAAATGCAAGACCTGCGCATGTGAGTTGACGTGAGGCGAGTTTAAGGGCGTCCTTGTTTTTTTATGGTTGCGTTTTCTGCGGTTTCTACTCACGACCCGTACATAAGCCGATGGGAAAGTTTCGTACTGGAATCAGTGGGACTGGAGCATATGGTAGTGTTATCCTTGTGCCAATGCGCTTGTCACGAAACATAAGCTCAAGAATATATAGGGCACAAAACCAGAAAAAACTTTGACATGCTGTCATTTACCTTGGTCAGTGCGTGTAGTTAGCTGTTACTTTATGGTGAGGAAAAATTAAGGGGATGGGGGAGAGCCATACTTATATCGCTGCGTGGTATGTAAATTGAAAACTGGGAGAGAACAGTGGGAGAGCAGGTGCAAGTAACAATTTCTACAGGCTCGATAGAATGATTATCTTATGTTAAGTGCATGGTACAGTTCACAATTTAAGAGGCCGCCATAGGGTGTGGGTTTCATTTAAGTCAAAAACTGACAGAGTGAAGCAGTTGTTGTTGGTCTAAGGAAACGTTAATCAGTGCGTCGTCATCGTCATCATTATAGTATAGTGTATTGTAATTAGTGTTACTGTCGTTCTTGTTGTTCTTACCTTACCGTCAAGCTCACTTAAATTTGTTGACAGTTCCAATTTCGACAGATGGATTCACTGTTTCCCTTTTTCTTATTAGATAAGATTCCTAGGAGCTCTTTGGTTCCAAACCAAGGCGAAATAGTTGAAACTGATCATCTAATCAGGTTAGTTCTGTTACACTTTACAGCTTTGAAATCATGTTGTACGTTTGAATTTATTCTGTATGAAACCTGTCATTTAATATGATTGAAGCAAAAGATACAATTTTTTTTGTTACAGCACTGCACGTCGGCTGTGAATCAGCTTTATCAGATTAGTTTTATTATAATTTTTAGTCAACGTTAAATGGTCTCGTTTTTCGTGGCTATGGGGGTTAATTGTTGCACAACGAAGTATCAAAATAACAAGAAAAAATATTTATTACCACTAATTACTGAATGAAAACAACAAAAAAACACACGAAAATGGTGCTGTAGGGAACTGACTGTGTATGTGACTCGACAAGTAAAACAGTCTTTTCTTTCTTTTTAACAGATTTGAACATGTTCCTCTGGTTACACCCAATGGAGACATTCTAGTGAACGACCTTTCGTTTGAGGTGAGAACCGTCCCACTAAGGTAAATATGTAACACTTGGCTTGGATGTAATAATTTACTGTCTGCACTCACTGATCGGAATCAATACGGTGATTTAACTAATCATGATACGGTAAACACCGTGCTTCTTTCGCTCCGTGGACCATGACGTTTCTCTCCCAGCGATTGGCTGTGGTTCTTCTTTGAGGTTTTAGTGGTTTTTTAGTGATTTGTATTTGTAGTGATACTTATGGGTGACCGTAAAACAATTTCTCGTTAAGGTTTTGTTATGATGGCATATCTTGTACATGTAGCTGCTCTATTTTTTCTCCACAGGTACGTTCGGGCATGAATGTGTTAGTTTGCGGGCCAAATGGATGTGGAAAAAGTTCTTTGTTCCGGATTTTGGGAGAGGTAACATTGTTAGAATACTGGATGTTAGTTAATAAACAAATGCTAATCAAGTAAACTTCTTTAGAGAAATCAACGATATTCATAACAATTTTATTTTAAAGCCCTTCTTTTCTGGCAAATTAATATCAAGCTCTTTTTTAAGTAGCTCGGTATTGTTTACACTTGGTTTAATATTGAGGTGTTTTGTTTGACAGCTATGGCCGCTGTTTGGTGGTAAATTAGTAAAACCAAACAAGAGCAAGCTTTTCTATGTACCGCAGGTTAGTGATGATTAAACAGGGACAAGTTTTAAGATTTTTCGGGGTACAAAAGATATTCTATTTTCTACACTATTCCGATAATTTGTTATTATCGTTATTATTATTATTATTATTATTGTTATTATTATGACTATCATTATTACTGAGTAAGTTGTTAATCAGGCAACTTAAAAAAATGACTTTGTCTTCGGCGTGCGCACAATCGTTCTCAAATGTTATTTTTCAGCGTCCTTACATGGCCCTCGGAACGTTGCGGGATCAGGTGATTTATCCCGACACTGTGGAAGATTTGCACCGGAAAGGACTTACGGACCGAGACCTTGAGGATTATCTAAAACAGGTTCATGATTTATTAACTCATCAAGTTCCTATTGAAAGACGCAAATTTTCATTTTCATTCACAATAATAACCGCACATGTCACGGATCGAATTTTTAAGTTGGAAAATCAGATATCTCTCATATTGTTAGTTAACCTTCACTATTCCCACATTAATTCGTGAACTTGTGTTTCAGGTTCATCTTGGTAATATTCTTGAGCGGGAAGGAAGCTGGGACTCGATCCAGGTAAACTAATGAAGTGTCAATGACGTTTGAAGTATATCTTGTCAATCATGTTCAATGTTCATGCGGTAAATGACGAAGAAGAGTGTCTTTATTCTTTTTAATGTAGAAATATGTATGTTTTTTATTTCCCTAGGATTGGATGGATGTTCTGAGTGGTGGTGAGAAGCAAAGGATGGCAGTAAGTATGCATTGAAACCTTGACTGCAACCATGTCACACAACATTTATCAGCTTGTGGCGACAGTGTTGCGTGACTTGCTCTTGGTCACTTTCCTGGTTACCTTTGTGGTACTGAACGACAACGTGAGCTAATGTTTTGATTTATTTTTTGAAGAGTGGTGTTTATGATATTAACGTCATCTTTTCTATACCGTTATTAGATGGCTCGTCTTTTCTACCACAAACCTCAGTTTGCTATTCTGGATGAATGCACTAGTGCAGTTAGTGTGGATGTGGAGGGTTTCATGTATACACGCTGTAGAGAGGTATACCTTCAATCTAGTTAAAATTCTGGTCAGCAGACACCTTCCGCCAATGGGAAATTTTAAAATACAGGCTTTTTTTGTCTTAGTCTCTAAAAAATTGCACGTTCCCTCACCTCGGCCTTGCTTGAAGTGTTTCAACGGTCTTTTATCGAACCGTGAAACTGAACAACGCGTTGCCTCTTGCTGGGTTGAATGAGGAATTAAATTACACCTTTTTTTTCTGCTGCTTAAACTCGGTAGTGTTTAGTTGCCCTTTCCGATTCCTTTACACTGAATGATATTCTTGTTTTCTCCAGAACAATTTTGCATGTAGAATGTTGTTGATGGTATTCGTGCCAGGAAGTGTTAAGGAATACTTCCTTTGATCATAAAGCCATAAATACATTGTTTTCTGCATGTAGGTTGGCATCACATTATTTACTGTCTCACATCGCAAGTCATTGTGGAAATACCACGAGGTTTGTAATTATTTTGTTTCATATGCTCCTTTGTTTATGAATTTTTAATCAGCATTGCTGCAATAGATTGCCTTCCGTCAGTAGTACCTTGTTCAAGGGCGGTTTCTTTTTGATACGTATACATCAATCTCACGACGCCCATTCCCCCACCTCCCCTTCCCCTCAACAAGATAAAAAGTGTTGGAAGCAGCGGAGTTCCGGATTTGTTCGAGTTACTTTCTCTATTGCTGAAACTGGTAAAACCTAAATGAGCTTTAAAAGGCAAAATCTGACCAATCGGTTTAAAGAAGTTAGACATTAACATTTGACAGACGTGAGTTACTCTCAGTCACTGTCTCCGCCGTCAGTCCGTAGCAGGACTCGATTCACCCTTCTCTGTTGCTATCAAGACAAGATAAGGGGGACAATGCTTGGACAATAGGCACTTCTCTTTCTAACCTGGTATCTTTTCTCTCTGTCTTTATCTTCAGTATGTTTTGTGCATGGACGGCAGAGGCTCGTATGAGTACAAACCGATTGATTCTGCTACTACAGAGTTTGGTTCCTAAACATCCTACTCTGACCTCGATACACGCCACCCGTCGATCAACAACTACAACTGCACACTCAGAACACCGATCGATCCTTCAACTTCTATCCCACTTAGCACTCGCCAATCAATCAAACTGCCCTACCCAACAAGTCTCACCTGCCTCTTCTTTTCAGGCTTTGTCTTATTCTGTATTGTATGGTGGTTTTTTTTGGCCTAGAACTTTTATTTCGTTGCAAACTTGGGTTATTATTTCAAGGAGATCCTGACGTAACAATAACGCAAATATTCAGACTCTGGTGAAACTACCCTAACCAAAAAAAATACACGTCACATGTCATGTTTGTCTGCGAGTAGGCATGTGACCATATAGGTCAGCCTGAACAGGCAGGGAAACATTCTGCCTCGCATATCTGATAACTAAACAAGAGGTGTCAAATGAATCGAGTTTTTTAAAACAATAACCATAATTAAATTTTTGAACTTCGTAACACATTATAATGTTTAGTGGCGCTACGCAAAAGAGTGTTTTAAAAAGACTGCTTGAAAGTGTTACTTTTACTTGGTGGTCAGCTGATGATAGGTAAACTTCGTCTTTTAATGATCGGGGAACAGATGCAAATGTTGCAAGTCGGTGGTATCTCTCTGTTTCTGTTTGGCACAGAATTGCACCTGCAAAAAGCTGTGCGCTTTTGTTGCTAAATCACGACTAAGAGTTTTTTCAGGAACTCCTGTCAAGAGCAGGGCCCGGGAGAATTCCTTTTATTCCATCTATATGTAACAGTCGTTATCCCTCTGGAAGGGAGTAGCTTATCAAAACTACGAAGGGGTGGGGAAGGTGGTGACTTTGATTTTTTTTTTTTTTATTAGTTGAGGCACGGTAATTGCCGATGTAAATCTGAGGAATTTTCAAAACAGTTTAGAGAGATTCAGGGCTGTGCCGCCTTTTCGGTGGTGTAATGTATTTTAAAATGTTGATCTGTCATCTTGTTTACAAACTAAACCAAACAAATTTGTTGTCAATGTTAATATTCTCAGCACTTTGTGTTATCTGGTGATTTTATGACTACTGCCTCGTCACACAATTTAGGTTAGAAATTAAACATGGCGAACCCTGATATTGAGATGTAAGGGCTATTGTGTGTGCTTTATCTGTTAACAGTTTCTGTGGTTCTGAAGGCGACGCGAGAGTGTTATTACACAGCTTCATCTTGTACGGCTTTATTGCAAATCCTTGATAGGTTTGATCAGATAAATAGAATGCTTCATTCGATAGTTGAATCTAACGATATAAGATATTTCAAACGGTTACTTGAATCCTATTTAATTAATTTGCCAAATACCGAATGAATTTTATAGCGAGGTGACTTGTGAAATTACGTTCTACATAAAAGGTAAATTCAACTCTTATTTAAAGAGGGAGCCTCACTTGTAAGTCTTCATGGCTTCTTGAGACTTCCTCGCCTTTCCCCTTTACTATTTTCTATTTTTTTTATGTATTATCTATGCAAATTAACTTTGTTCCCCTTTTAATATATAATAAAGGCAAATGATAAATACATGAAATAAAATGAAATCCCGTCACAGCTCAGTCAAAGAATCCTACGACCCATTTGGAAATTGTATGGCTGATAATAATCTGGTGAAGGTGTGGTGTCGCTCCACTTTCTCTGATGCCAAGTAAATGATATGCGTATGATACTTCGATACCCGATGGACTTAACTTCTTTCTTCGTTTATTCTTGTAGCACATGCAGATAACAAGAGTGCAAATACATGTAAACCTCGTTTTGTTTTGCTAAAGGAATCCGCTTCAACGCCAGTTGTGTTTTGGGCCAAACATCTGCAAAGGGAACTGAAATAAAGCATTCTGTTTACTGATGCCTTATCGATAAAACGATTTCATTTTCGAGATCTTCGCGAACTTAGTAGTGCTCCTGCCTCAAAATGCATTCTTAAGAGACACTTCTCATAATCGTTTTTAAAAACGTAGCGCATGGAACAATAAAGAACTGCCCTTGGATAATAATCGGGCCAGTAATTAACTTGTCGTGAAAATGCGTAAGCTTTCCAGAACATATCATTCTCGTTATTTATTAAAGCCTCGGTTAGTTTATAGATTCGATCGGCATCTATAGACTTATTTGCAAACAAGGGGTATTTCTTGCTGAATGTGTAATCCAACCGCCACACAGGAGTGGAGGACACTGAAAAAAAAAAGGTAAAGATATATTTAATCTTTTTAGACACAAACTGGGAAACGTTTGAAAGTGAAGAATAATGTAAAATTTCGTTTCAAATGGTGACACTAATTCTGAAGGCATTATATATATACGGATTTTCAATTTTTCGTTTCTTTAGTGGTCGCCGATGCCTATAATGTTACAACTCTCCACAACTCGGCATGATCGTTAATGCGTCCTTGTTTTGATTAGTTACAGAGCCACGCCCTTACCTTTGGTCGAGTCGAGGTCAATGTAGTATTGATTGTAGTCATAAAGAGACATTGATTGTTCATCTAATATCATCACACGGAAGGCTGGATTACTCTTGTAATCTGGACTAAGAGAGGGAGCGATCAATGCAAAAGACTTCCTTGCGTCATTAGAGACAGAGTCAGAGTTTGATTCCAGAGTCTGAAGTCTGAAGTCGTCTTTGTGCACGTGACCAAATAGCTGACCTACAAATAAAAAATTTGAAAATCACAGGATCATTAGTTACAATATAACCCTTTATTCCAGTTAACTTCTGTGAAATTACGCTAAGCAGATCTTTTTCAGTTTTCGTCGCAAAAACGTAATTTGACTGCCATGACTAAAGGGGTGTCTTGACGTCCAGTATTGAAACACACATGCATACAACGAAAGTTTAGTGGAAGCCTAGTATTGAACAAAAATTCACTCCCCTCTTGTATGCTAATTGAAAGTAGGAGAGAATACTTTTTTTGTTAAATTACTATCAATTTGTAAAATCTTCTCACCAGCTATCACTTTGTGATACCTTCCACCAACCAGATCCATGTATCGTTTAGTAAAACTGGGCAACCAAAATGGCTCATGGTTGTCAACGTCCACTCTAGAATTCAAAAAGCGATAGCATTGACAATACTGAATGATAAAACCCTTATAGCACTGACAATACTGAATGATAAAACCCTTATAGCACTGACAATACTGAATGATAAAACCCTTATAGCACTGACAATACTGAATGATAAAACCCTTATAGCACTGACAATACTGAATGATAAAACCCTTATAAAAATCCCGAGCATGAATGCTATCGAAGATTACTAGCAGAACGAATCCAGACATTATTGCGCTCGACAATCGTTCATTTGATCAAGTGTGGTATGCTGAGGAAGGGAGTGGCGTTATAAAAGGGGTCTAATCATGGTTAAAGAAACGGCCAGCGGTTTTATGGAGAAGACAAAGCTAAATGTGCAAGTGGGGCCCTTTACTCAACCGCTTTATCGACAGACGCCGTTGTTCATCCAGGCAATGAGGATTTAGTGATTGGATATCAGTGCTTGCTCATCAGTATCACGTTCATAACGCTTGATAACGGCAAACGTTCTTCATTAAAATTCTAAACAGAAATCACTTACCCTGGTGGAATGTGACTTGCTATCAGTACTCTCTTCCCTCGTCCTTCAGCAGACTCGAGTTGACTTTCTAACCACGACAACTGACTTAACGCAGTTTTACGAACTTGAAGATTGTCTTGGTTGCTTTTGTAGTGCCAGTATATGGTATTCAATACAATTAAAATCATTCTCCCATCTAAAGATCAAAGTTATTTGATCAGTTTGGTCACTGGTCGACGGAAAGGCATTAATTTATAGTCTTGCTGAAAAAATATGGCGCTTAGGCCTGCGCGGTGTTGGAAGACGTTCAGTTCGACCCAAAGAAAAATTATCTCTCTTCATAGGCTCAATGGATCGACAAAGAATTTTTTCTCCCCGCCAAATTAAACGCTACAAATATCTCATAACATTAGGGCAATAAGTTTCCTCGAATTTAAATGCTCAAAAATACCTGCAATGCTTGCATTGTAGTAACCGCCCTCAAGGAAGGTTTCTCTTAACGTTTTACTAAATGTAGATTTGCTTGCATCGCCTGCGCTGCCATCATAAATCATTAACGGTTGCCATGAAGACAAAACAGAGTTGTACCAATCACTGGTGTTCGGTAAAGTGAGTGGTACCAGATAATCATGTAAACCAATGACAGGAAACACAGGAATATCAGGAAAAACTGCATGTGTCTCATTCGCTGTCCTAATCATGGCTTCGAGAATGTGCTGTTCATCAACATCAACTTCATGTGCAGAGAAGTCTCCTACAAAGATAAAAAAGGAAGGGGAAAAAAGTAATGGACATTTTGGTGATTATTTGAAATTACATCTGTCACTGATCGACTGCAATAAAGCATAATTAGCTTGCGCAGCTGCATTCATCTCAGCGGTGTTCAGAAGTTCAATAATCTTTATTTTATCGCTATGGCTATGGGCCAAACAAAGGCAACGGCTCGATTCTAGCTTGAGGAGTTTTGATACCGACTTCCATTGAATGTACTGAATGACTATACTCAGGGTAACACAAGTTAAAAAAACAATCAATGATAGTTAATTTCATGTCTATTTGAGCGACTCGGTGATTCCAAGGGAAACAACCTGCAAAGAGATAAAACGTGGTTTAATCCGCAACACCTCAAAAGTGCCAGGCAATTATTCAGAACCATTCAAAAGCCGTCAGGAACAAAATGTTCAAAACAAACGCGCAGTCTCTATTGTTTTACGCAAGTCTTCTAATTCAAAACAGAAAGACCTCGTAGTTTGTTGTTTTTGTGTATTTCTTTATCTTCGTGTTTGATGGTTTGTTATATAGTATGTTTAACGACTACTTGGTACGATACCTTTTCACTAAGCCTGATAAAGGTTCTGGAGTTGTAATGATGGACAAACCCGAATATATCCGCCTAGTAAGCGCTGCTTCCGTTGACAACACCCCTAAACTTTCACACGTTGATCACAAACGACCGGCAAAAATGCGTGGACGACTACCTAAGCATTTTCGCCCTCTCCTTGAGAAAGAGAAAGAGTTGCAAGAAAATTTACGTCAAATTTTGCCTGAAGAAATTGCCAATTCACTTTCTCCAAAGAGTTCCAGGCTCACTCATCTTTATGGCTTACCTAAGACTCACAAAGCCACGCTGGGATGAGGTCTATTTTATCAGCAACCGGAACCTACAATTACAATCTGGCTTGATGGCTTGAAGAAAAGCTGAAACCACTTTCCATAAATTAGTATACAATCACTGACACCTTTGCCTTTGCTGATGAGATTCGTACTCATTCTATGAATAAAGACATATTGGTCTCTTATGACGTCACAGCTCTCTTCACTTATGTGCCTTTAGATGAGACTATCAACATCGTGGTCAACAAAGCCTTCACAGATGATTGGTTCAACAAAACCAATGGCCTTAATCTGCAAAAGGATCAGCTTGCTGAACTACTCAAAATTGCCACAACCAATCAGCTTTTTCAGTTTAATGGTCAACTTAACCCTAACCCTAAATTGCGCTCTATTTTCAGTCGTCTTGACAACCCTATGGGCCGTACTGATTCCGCTATTAATAATTTGATTTTTAGAAATGCTTCGGCAAGCACAGCGGAAAGAAACGCCGATGATAGAGGCACAGTAAGAATTAGTCTTCCATTCAAAGATCAAGTGGCCCCTGATGCGGTTCGGAAGCAGTTGGGCGATCGTAGCCGTAAGATTCTCCCAAGATTGCAGCCTGTTTTTGTGAGCAAGAAATTGGGGCAAGATCTTAAACCTAAAGAAATGAAGCCGTCAATTGTGAATCGGCAATGCGTTGTTTACCGTTTCTCATATGATCTGTGCGATGCAGATTATGTCAGGTACACAGCCCGACACCTTCATCAACGCATTGCTGAGCACAAATATTCGACAATCGGTTGACATTTCGTGGAAGCTCACGGTAGCAACCACCTCTTGAAAGAAAACCAATTTAGAGTTTTAAGAAAGTACCAAGGAAAATTTGATTGTTTAGTCTTTGAAATGCTGTTCACCAAGAATCTCAAGCCAAATTTAAATATCCAGGCGGACCCCATACGTGCATTACTATTGTTCTTTTCTAACGGTTTAGCTTTTTATCACCCATTGTTATTTTGGTGTATTTATAGAGAGTGCAACTTGTAAATATAGTTGTTGACTTTCAATTGATAAGGACGTTTAGCCAACTTCGAAACGTCGTCGTTTTTTATAAATTCTAAAATTTTTTTTAAGAAATATTTTATCGCAATTTTTTATAGTTAAATGTTTTTCTATATCACTTCTTCTTCGATACGTTTTTGCATAATTTTGATGACAAATACGAAATTAAAAAAATATCATGGGACTTACCTGAGATCAGTATGAAATTCAGCTTTGTGCCGTCTGTAGCGTTCTTTATCGCTTCTAAGCTACTTTCCAGCAACAATAGTGGAGTGTCACACCCAATTCTACCCAAAGGAGCTTTAAACTCAGCTGTTTTGATGGATCCGTTTACTGCGCGACACATGTCACGCTTTGGAATGGAGCTGTTGTACTTCAGATCTAAGTTGGCATCTGTGAGATGTATAAAATGGACCAAAGTCTGTTGAGTTGTAAATTTCTCCTCAGATCCTGAAGTTCCTTGCTTGTAATTCGAGTCACAGTCGGGACAATGAAGACAAAGTACAAACGTGAGAATCAACATCAACGACAGAACAACGCAACTTTCCTTTTCCGATTGTTCTCGGAATCGTTTGGAGACGATATTTCTAACTGTTCAGTCATTTCGATTGTCTAAGAGACACCCGAGGTAGTGTTGCTTCGTCACTGAAACAATGCGGGAGTGACAGTTGAAGGGATAAGCATAGCAAGTCATTGGTAATGTAATTTATCTCCAAATAAACTGATGGTGTTAAATATTGATATCTTTTCATTTGTATGACATCACTTGTAATGTATCCTATTGGCTCTGATTGTTTTGTGTTACAAAATGATCGATTCAGATATGGGCGAGAACGGTGTTGTTTAGACTGGCAGACAAGAACTTCTCTGTCAGCGGGTTAAATCCAAAATAAAGTTTTTTTTTTAAGTCAAGCTAGAATCATCTATTCATTTCTTGAAACGAGCAAGTGTAAAGGAAGTCCTGGATTTATCAGGTGATCAGATAGGGTTCCCAAAAGCTGATACCATAGTTACAGACAGGACATGTCTCAACACGGAAGCGTTCCTTTGATGAGTACGCCACAGAAAGATCCTTTAGTTGTCATGTGCTTAGGACAAAGACAAAAAGACTGTCCTAAGGTCACCAGGATTAACTAGCAGCACTCCAACTTTGGATGACACCCTCTTAAACTGCTTCAACAGTTTTCACCATGGTTCTACCTATACCCTCTGTTTTTGCCTATTGTCTACACATACCACGTGATCTAAAGCGATCACAGAAACTGCATCTTCTCCAAATCGCTCTCCAAACCGCAGAGTTCTGAAAACGATGTTTCTCTTTGTCACTTTGGAAGAATAGATGCGTGGTATTTGAGGACGAGAACGTCATAGGGGTAACACGTCGTACATGATAGTCTCTCGCATGCCAATCATTCGAAAATTGCGCGTGCGTGAAACTTTCACAAGACGGTTCAAATGCACAGTTTACGGGCCAAACGGAAAATATTATTCTTACGCAAGATGGAGGAAATGTTTACAATAACGCTTGGACGAAAATGTCATCACTAAGCTAACATTGAGAAAGGTGTATCTTGACAACTGGTGTCACTTTACGTAAAGTGGAATTTGCCGATATCACCGTGGTTTTTTTATGGCGAAAAAACCAGTAGAGATGAGATAAGTGAGACGGTTTGAAATAATTTCACAGCGCATAGTATTTAACGGGTTAAGAATTGTGGAGGAAACTGAAGAAATAGTTTTTTTTTAGCGAAAATGGAAGCTGTAATTTGACCTGTCAGCAATATTATTAATTCATACTGCAGGATGATTGTTCTGTGTTAATATTAATTTTCTTTTTTTCACAGAGATGTGGATTATTTGAGATCGAATTCATGAAACTTTTATGATTCGAAGTGTTTTCAATTTTGATCATTACAAAGGGGCGAACACCTTTGGAAAGGAGTTGGATTGGAAATTAATTAACAAATATAGTCATGATGTCTGATGTTCTTGACGACTGTTTCCAGCGCATCTTACTTCACCATACAGCCATTAGATTTGTGGCTACTAATTCGTTTCCATTCAATTATTTTAAAACCAAGTGCGTCGAGTCCGTATTTCACGTTAAATTATTCTATCAATTCTTCATTTATTTTACTTATTATTTACGCAGTAGCAGGTGGGATGAGGTATTAATTGAGATAGGGTTTGTTGTTTGCTAGCTCGTATCAGTTTAAGTTTTTTGTGTCGTATGGAAATTTGAAGAAAAGTATTCCCGTGTGAACGAACGCTCCTCAAATAGAAAAACTTCGTTCGATTTTGTGCAAAACTATTAAAAAAAAATATCATGGACATCATTGTCCTTCTTCTGGACATGGTATTAATGACATTCTGCAGATTGGAGTCAAAAACTGCAAAGTGCGACGGAAAATTTGAACTGAGTAGACTTAACCATGGCCACTTGGAGCAAGGAATAAAAAACCATGCCATAGTGGGACACAGTTTTAAGAATTTCACGTTGCCAAAAATTTATGACTGTCATATCCAGTGTTTTGATGAGAAATGTAAGTGCCAAGCATTTCAGATATCTGGGGATCGCTGTGAGCTGTTGGATGAAGATAGATATTCAACTCCTGATGAGTTCATATATACTCCTGGATATGCTTACTTTGATATGAGCAGGGAATATATTCACCAGGTAAGGGTGAGATGTCTACTGGATGCAAATATTTCGCTCATTCGAAATGCTGGTTTGTCTCACTTCTACTTTTTCTGACGGCTTTCGAAAACGACTTGGATGTTAAGTGCCGCTCTCGCTAAGAGCGGTCCTCTCGACTTCCTGTCGGAAAAAAGTTTTCTTTTATTTTTTGCCCATGAAAAGGGTTTAGGACACATCTTTCAAAAATAGTTTAGTTGTTCTCCAATTCTCTCTTTTTACGTCGCCACAAGCCAAAAATGATTTTTGGCTGGACCATCCCAGTGAACAGCAATCGAAAATGTAAATTTCAAAGATTTTGTCCAGCGCGCAGCGACTGCAACAATGCAGCTCACGGAATTCTATCTTGCTACAAGTTAAAAGATGTATTCAATGTCTAATCATGTGTCAAGTTTTCAAGCTCGTTCTATAACGATTGAAGTTTACGATTAAAGCTCCAACATGCAAATTGAAGAGGATCTTGTTGTTGAACAAAGGATTGACAGTTTTGCGCAGTTTTGAGGGATCTAGTTGGTAAGGTAACGTCAAACCCTTAATAATTAAATTGCTAGGGTTTATGCATCGTAGTGAGTAGCAGTGTGTTAACTTCAACACCAGTTTCTGCTCATTTTACAGCCAAATAATCTATGATATGTGTATTGTAGGTAACTTCAGACAGCGCATATCCAGACTCACACTGCAGTAATCAATGCTGTAGTCATAGTGTGTGTCTTAATGGCGCCACGTGCACCGAACTCTGTCAGGACGCCAAACACAAGTTTAAATGTTCATGTGCACCAGGATATGTCGGGAAATTTTGCCAGAAGCGAAGAACTGCTTGCAAAGAGCAGCTTTTAATGGACAAGAAGTCATCATCGCAAGCTTACTGGCTGTTTGATCCGACAAGCAACTCTTGGTACGAAACCTTTTGCGATTTCACCACTGAAAATGGTTTTGTTTGGACTCTTATTGAATCGTTCAGCCTGGTTAATAACCAAAATTTTGCGGATAAATCATTCTAT
Source organism: Pocillopora verrucosa (assembly GCF_036669915.1). Lineage (NCBI taxonomy): Eukaryota > Metazoa > Cnidaria > Anthozoa > Scleractinia > Pocilloporidae > Pocillopora > Pocillopora verrucosa. The sequence goes on from NC_089323.1 coordinate 93,875, forward strand.
AAAGATTATCCTGTCACTGAGAACGATTTTAACTGGAATAAGTTTCGCCTGTCTTTGAACCGGATGGAGTCAATTGCTAACCAGTCCTCTCACGTGCGTGCAACATGCAACTTTAACACTGATGGTCTGAACTTCACTGATTACTTGAGAGCCAAACTGACTGATATCGATGTGATGCGGAAGAAATTCAACGATTGCAGGAATTACGAATACATTAACGTCCGTGGTTACGGTTGCCATGACTGCACTGCAGTGTTTGTTCAGCAGGATATGTGGCATGCACACGTGGACTCGTATCATGATTATGGAGAAGGGTGTCAGTTGAAGGCATCAGGAGCAATAAAGGACCCAGCGGGGGAGGATGACTTTGGTTGGTACGAAACAGTAAACCCCATTCATAGGTGCTCTTCAAATAACAACTCCACCACACAGTGGTGGTTTGGAGAACACGAAGATTATTTCAGTGAGCAGTAAGGGACCTAGGGCTTTAGATACTAATTGAGCAAAAGATATTTGTTCGAATCCTTAAATAAAACCGTTTTCTTCTATGCTATAGAGAAGATAAAATTTGGAAATCAAGGCAAACTGATGTTAACGAAGCTAAGCACAGTTTTGCGCTGGGTGGTGATTTGTTACCACAGACCTGAGACAACCGGCGGCGCCAGCCAGTTTGCGCGCTCGCACATATGCATCGTTTGATTAAGAAAGATGTGCATTTAAAATTTTATTCTTACGATTACGAAAATTGCAAGAATCTTTATCCTCCTTAAGTGTCTATATCAAATTATGTTCAATTTATACTATTCCCTTTTAGTTTTCATAGTAACACTTGAATATAATTTGATGAATGTGCTAATATATACATCTTGTTACTTGTTAATATCGTGATTATAAAATATCATAACACAGTTGCCATCTGTAATGTTTATGATTATGACAAGTGTTCTGCAGTTGTGCCACAAGTTGCTACCATCTTAATCCTAAAGTTAATTGTAGCCTATAAATATAACCCTTGGTAACAACTAACTTTTGAAAATTGTTTCTTTTTAAAGTAATTTTGTTTTTAATGTTTCATTAGAGTCCAGTCGAACAACTCCATGTGCCCTATTCTCTAGCTGTAACTATCATTTCGTGCACAAGATAATCAGTTTTGTAATTATCTCAAAGCTAAGCAATTATCCATCAGTTTATAGCCCCGAAATGTTTTCAAAGGAGTTTAGAAAAGCATGCGATATGTAAGATACAAAAAAAAAAACAAACAAACAAAAAGCAAGTAATATAATTGTGCAATTTTTGTAGAATTAAGCGATGTTAGTATTTACCACACGAGAGAATAGTGCTTTTCGTGAACGCTGATTGGTTAGTTCGGAAGTGAATAGCGAGTACAATTCACTTCCACTTTGGTGAATCTTTGTTAACTATTGTGTGTTAAGTGCCCTGACAAAAAATAAGAAATTTAAAAAAACTTGACTTGCTTTTTTAAATTAACATCAGGATCATTTTATTCCTTTTCTGTTTCCATGGGGCCCTGTACTAACCCGAAAAATTTTTTGCGTTTCCACTCTGATAAAATGTTTTGAATTCTTCATTACGCCGAAATAACTGGGGAACCAAAAACATCACCAAAACTTTTCCATGTTAAACACCTGATAGAAGATTTAAACTAATATTTAAACAAGTTTAAGTTCCTTTGAAAGAAAATTGAATCACGTACGAATAATATCTTTTTGTATTGAAATTGCCCAATTTAAACGCAGCTGTTGTGTGTGAAATTTACCCTTAATTAAGTCGTACAGGAACCAATTACATGTGAGTACGTATGATGGCGCAGGTTAACTTAGCGCGCTCACCATTATTTAGAGACCAGAGGAACTTCGCCATTCAATTTAGCCTGGAGATTTGTACAGCGAACTTTATCAGTAATTCAAGAAACTTAGAGGTAGGAATCTTCCTTTCATCAGTTACATGGTCATCATTTCTTCAGTTAACTCATAAAAAAGGATTTTGTGCTTTATCTGTTAACAGTTTCTGTGGTTCTGAAGGCGACGCGAAAGCGTTACACAGCTTCATCTTGTACGGCTTTATTGCAAATCCTTGATAGGTTTGATCAGATAAATAGAATGCTTCATTCGATAGTTGAATCTAACGATATAAGATATTTCAAACGGTTACTTGAATCCTGTTTAATTAATTTGCCAAATATCGAATGAATTTTATAGCGAGGTGACTTGTTAAATTACGTTCTACATTATAGGTTAACTTCAACTCTAATTTAAAGAGGGAGCCTCACGTGTAAGTCTTCATGGCTTCTTGAGACTTCCTCGCCTTTCCCCTTTGCTATTTTCTATTTTTTATGTACTATCCATGCAAATTAACTTTGTTCCCCTTTTAATATATAATAAAGGCAAATGATAAATACATGAAATAAAATGAAATCCCGTCACAGCTCAGTCAAAGAATCCTACGACCCATTTGGAAATTGTATGGCTGATAATAATCTGGTGAAGGTGTGGTGTCGCTCCACTTTCTCTGATGCCAAGTAAATGATATGCGTATGATACTTCGATACCCGATGGACTTAACTTCTTTCTTCGTTTATTCTTGTAGCACATGCAGATAACAAGAGTGCAAATACATGTAAACCTCGTTTTGTTTTGCTAAGGGAATCCGCTTCAACGCCAGTTGTGTTTTGAGCCAAACATCTGCAAAGAGAACTGAAATAAAGCATTCTGTTTACTGATGCCTTATCGATAAAACGATTTCATTTTCGAGATCTTCGCGAACTTAGTAGTGCTCCTGCCTCAAAATGCATTCTTAAGAGACACTTCTCATAATCGTTTTTAAAAACGTAGCGCATGGAACAATAAAGAACTGCCCTTGGATAATAATCGGGCCAGTAATTAACTTGTCGTGAAAATGCGTAAGCTTTCCAGAACATATCATTCTCGTTATTTATTAAAGCCTCGGTTAGTTTATAGATTCGATCGGCATCTATAGACTTATTTGCAAACAAGGGGTATTTCTTGCTGAATGTGTAATCCAACCGCCACACAGGAGTGGAGGACACTGAAAAAAAAAAGGTAAAGATATATTTAATCTTTTTAGACACAAACTGGGAAACGTTTGAAAGTGAAGAATAATGTAAAACTTCGTTTCAAATGGTGACACTAATTCTGAAGGCATTATATATACGGATTTTCAATTTTCGTTTGTTTAGTGGTCGCCGATGCCTATAATGTTACAACTCTCCACAACTCGGCATGATCGTTAATGCGTCCTTGTTTTGATTAGTTACAGAGCCACGCCCTTACCTTTGGTCGAGTCAAGGTCAATGTAGTATTGATTGTAGTCATAAAGAGACATTGATTGTTCATCTAATATCATCACACGGAAGGCTGGATTACTCTTGTAATCTGGACTAAGAGAGGGAGCGATCAATGCAAAAGACTTCCTTGCGTCATTAGAGACAGAGTCAGAGTTTGATTCCAGAGTCTGAAGTCTGAAGTCGTCTTTGTGCACGTGACCAAATAGCTGACCTACAAATAAAAAATTTGAAAATCACAGGATCATTAGTTACAATATAACCCTTTATTCCAGTTAACTTCTGTGAAATTACGCTAAGCAGATCTTTTTCAGTTTTCGTCGCAAAAACGTAATTTGACTGCCATGACTAAAGGGGTGTCTTGATGTCCAGTATTGAAACACACATGCATACAACGAAAGTTTAGTGGAAGCTTAGTATTGAACAAAAATTCACTCCCCTCTTGTATGCTAATTGAAAGTAGGAGAGAATACTTTTTTTGTTAGAATACTATCAATTTGTAGAATCTTCTCACCAGCTATCACTTTGTGATACCTTCCACCAACCAGATCCATGTATCTTTTAGTAAAATTGGGCAACCAAAATGGCTGATGGTCGTCAACATCCACTCTAGAATTCAAAAAGCGATAGCACTGACAATATATACTGAATGATAAAACCCTTATAAAAATCCCGAGCATGAATGTTATCGAAGATTACTAGCAGAACGAATCCAGACATTATTGCGCTCGACAATCGTTCATTTGATCAAGTGTGGTATGCTGAGGAAGGGAGTGGCGTTATAAAAGGGGTCTAATCATGGTTAAAGAAACGGCCAGCGGTTTTATGGAGAAGACAAAGCTAAATGTGCAAATGGGGCTCTTTACTCAACCGCTTTATCGACAGACGCCGTTGTTCATCCAGGCAATGAGGATTTAGTGATTAAAACAATTCTTGGATATCAGTGCTTGCTTATCAGTATCACGTTCATAACGCTTGATAACGGAAAACGTTCTTCATTAAAATTCTAAACAGAAATCACTTACCCTGGTGGAATGTGACTTGCTATCAGTACTCTCTTCCCTTGTCCTTCAGCAGACTCGAGTTGACTTTCTAACCACGACAACTGACTTAACGCAGTTTTACGAACTTGAAGATTGTCTTGGTTGCTTTTGTAGTGCCAGTATATGGTATTCAATACAATTAAAATCATTCTCCCATCTAAAGATCAAAGTTATTTGATCAGTTTGGTCACTGGTCGACGGAAAGGCATTAATTTATAGTCTTGCTGAAAAAATATGGCGCTTAGGCCTGCGCGGTGTTGGAAGACGTTCAGTTCGACCCAAAGAAAAATTATCTCTCTTCATAGGCTCAATGGATCGACAAAGAATTTTTTCTCCCTGCCAAATTAAACGCTACAAATATCTCATAACATTAGGGCAATAAGTTTCCTCGAATTTTAATGCTCAAAAATACCTGCAATGCTTGCATTGTAGTAACCGCCCTCAAGGAAGGTTTCTCTTAACGTGTTACTAAATGTAGATTTGCTTGCATCGCCTGCGCTGCCATCATAAATCATTAACGGTTCCCATGGAGACAAAACAGAGTTGTACCAATCACTGGTGTTCGGTAAAGTGAGTGGTACCAGATAATCATGTAAACCAATGACAGGAAACACAGGAATATCAGGAAAAACTGCATGTGTCTCATTCGCTGTCCTGATCATGGCTTCGAGAATGTGCTGTTCATCAACATCAACTTCATGTGCAGAGAAGTCTCCTACAAAGATAAAAAAGGAAGGGGAAAAAAGTAATGGACATTTTGGTGATTATTTGAAATTACATCTGTCACTGATCGACTGCAATAAAGCATAATTAGCTTGCGCAGCTGCATTCATCTCAGCGGTGTTCAGAATTTCAATAATCTTTATTTTATCACTATGGCTATGGGCCAAACAAAGGCAACGGCTCGATTCTAACTTGAGGAGTTTTGATACCGACTTCCATTGAGTGTACTGAATGACTATACTCAGGGTAACGCAAATTAAAAAAACAATCAATTATAGTTAATTTCATGACTATTTGAGCGACTCGGTGATTTCAAGGGAAACAACCTGCAAAGAGATAAAATGTGTTTTAATCCGCAACACCTCAAAAGTGCCAGGCAATTATTCAGAACCATTCAAAAGCCGTCAGGAACAAAATGTTCAAAACAAACGCGCAGTCTCTATTTTTTTACGCAAGTCTTCTAATTCAAAACAGAAAGACGTAGTTTGTTGTTTTTGTGTATTTCTTTATTTTCGTGTTTGATGGTTTGTTATATAATATGTTTAACGACTACTTGGTACGATACCTTTTCACTAAGCCTGATAAAGGTTCTGGAGTTGTAATGATGGACAAACCCGAATATATCCGCCTAGTAAGCGCTGCTTCCGTTGACAACACCCCTAAATTTTCACACGTTGATCACAAACGACCGGCAAAAATGCGTGGACGACCACCTAAGCATTTTCGCCCTCTCTTTCAGAAAGAGAAAGAGTTGCAAGAAAATTTACGTCAAATTTTGCCTGAAGAAATTGCCAATTCACTTTCTCCAAAGAGTTCCAGGCTCACTCATCTTTATGGCTTACCTAAGACTCACAAAGCCACGCTGGGATGAGCAACCGTAACCTACAATTACAATCTGGCTTAATCGCTTGAAGAAAAGCTGAAACCACTTTCCATAAATTAGTATACAATCACTGACACCTTTGCCTTTGCTGATGAGATTCGTACTCATTCTATGAATAAAGACATATTGGTCTCTTATGACGTCACAGCTCTCTTCACTTATGTGCCTTTAGATGAGACTATCAACATCGTGGTCAACAAAGCCTTCACAGATGATTGGTTCAACAAACCCAATGGCCTTAATCTGCAAAAGGATCAGCTTGCTGAACTACTCAAAATTGCCACAACCAATCAGCTTTTTCAGTTTAATGGTCAACTTAACCCTAACCCTAAATTGCGCTCTATTTTCAGTCGTCTTGACAACCCTATGGGCCGTACTGATTCCGCTATTAATAATTTAATTTTTAGAAATGCTTCGGCAAGCACAGCGGAAAGAAACGCCGATGATAGAGGCACAGTAAGAATTAGTCTTCCATTCAAAGATCAAGTGGCCCCTGATGCGGTTCGGAAGCAGTTGGGCGATCGTAGCCGTAAGATTCTCCCAAGATTGCAGCCTGTTTTTGTGAGCAAGAAATTGGGGCAAGATCTTAAACCTAAAGAAATGAAGCCGTCAATTGTGAATCGGCAATGCGTTGTTTACCGTTTCTCATATGATCTGTGCGATGCAGATTATGTCGGGTACACAGCCCGACACCTTCATCAACGCATTGCTGCGCACAAATATTCGACAATCGGTTGACATTTCGTGGAAGCTCACGGTAGCAACCACCTCTTGAAAGAAAACCAATTTAGATTTTTAAGAAAGTACCAAGGAAAATTTGATTGTTTAGTCTTTGAAATGCTGTTCACCAAGAATCTCAAGCCAAATTTAAATATCCAGGCGGACCCCATACGTGCGGCATTACTATTGTTCTTTTCTAACGGTTTAGCTTTTTATTACCCATTGTTATTTTGGTGTATTTATAGAGAGTGCAACTTGTAAATATATTTTTTGACTTTCAATTGATAAGGACGTTTAGCCAACTTCGAAACGTCGTCGTTTTTTATAAATCCCAAAATGTTTTTTAAGAAATATTTTTTTTATCAATTTTTTATAATTAAATGTTTTTCTATATCACTTCTTCTTCGATACGTTTTTGCATAATTTTGATGACAAATATGAAATAAAAAAGTATCATGGGACTTACCTGAGATCAGTATGAAATTCAGCTTTGTGCGTTCTGTAGCGTTCTTTATCGCTTCTAAGCTGCTTTCCAGCAACAATAGTGGAGTGTCACACCCAATTCTACCCAAAGGAGCTTTAAACTCAGCTGTTTTGATGGATCCGTTTGCTGCGCGACACATGTCACGCTTTGGAATGGAGCTGTTGTACTTCAGATCTAAGTTGACATCTGTGAGATGTATAAAATGGACCAAGCTCTGTTGAGTTGTAAGTTTCTCCTCAGATCCTGAAGTTCCTTGTTTGTAATTCGAGTCACAGTCAGGACAATGAAGACAAAGTACAAACGTGAGAATCAACATCAACGACAGAACAACGCAAAGACTTCCCAGAAATATTAGCAAGACCAATACAGTGAGTCTTTTCCTTTTCCGATTGTTCTCGGAATCGTTTGGAGACGATATTTCTAACTGTTCAGTCATTTCGATTGTCTAAGAGACACCCGAGGTAGTGTTGCTTCGTCACTGAAACAATGTGGGAGTGACAGTTGAAGAGATAAGCATAGCAAGTCATTGGTAATGTAATTTATTTCCAAATAAACTGAGGTTGTTAAATATTGATATTTTTTCATTTGTATGACATCACTTGTAATGTATCCTATTGGCTCTGGTTGTTTTGTGTTACAAAAAGATCGATTCAATAATGGGCGAGAACGGTGTTGTTTAGACTGGCAGACAAGAACTTGTCTGTCAGCGGGTTAAATCCAAAATAAAGTTTTTTTTTAAGAAGTCAAGCTAGAATCATCTATTCATTTCTTGAAACGAGCAAGTGCAAAGGAAGTCCCGGATTTATCAGATGATCAGATAGGGTTCCCAAAAGCAGATACCATAGTAACAGACAGGACATGTCTCAACACGGAAGCGTTCCTTTGATGAGTACGCCACAGAAAAATTCTTTAGTTGTCATGTGCTTAGGACAAAGACAAAAAGACTGTCCTAAGGTCACAAGAATTAACTAGCAGCACTCCAACTTTGGATGACACCCTTTTAAACTGCTTTAACAGTTTTCACCATAGCTCCACCCATACCCTCTGTTTTTGCCTACTGTCTACACATACTACGTGATCTAAAGCGATCACAGAAACTGCATCTTCTCCAAATCGCTCTCCAAACCGCAGAATTCTGAAAACGATGTTTCTCTTTGTCACGTTGGGAGAATAGATGCGTGGTATTTGAGGACGAGAACGTCACAGGGGTAGGACGCCGTACATGATAATCTCCCGCATGCCAATAACTCGAAAATTGCGCATGCGTGAAACTTTCACAAAATGGTTCAAATGCAGAGTAAAGGGGCAAACGGAAAATATTATTCTTACGCAAGATGGAGGAAATGTTTACAATGACGCTTGGACGTAAATGTCATCACTAAGCTAACATTAAGAAAGGCGTATCTTGACAACTGATGTCACTTTTAGTTTTTTTTTAGCGAAAGTGGAAGCTGTAATTTGACCTGTCAGCAATATTATTAATTCATACTGCAGGATGATTGTTCTGTGTTAATACTAATTTTCTTTTTTTCACAGAGATGTGGATTATTTGAGATCGAATTCATGAAATTTTAATTATTCGAAGTGTTTTCAATTTTGATAATTACAAAGGGGCGAACACCTTTGGAAAGGAGTTGGATTGGGAATTAATTAACAAATATAATCCTGATGGCTGATGTTCTTGACGGCTGTTTCCAGCGCATCTTACTTCACCATACAGCCATAAGATTTCGTGCGTCGTGTCCGTATTTGACGTTAAATTATTCTAGCAATTCTTCATTTATCTTATTGATTATTTACGCAGCAGCAGGTGGGATGAGGTAATAAATGAGATAAGGTTTGTTGGTTGTTGGCTCTTATCAGTTTAAGTTTTTTGTGTCGTATGGAAATTTGAAGATGAAAAGTATTCCCGTGTAAGCGAGTGCTCCTCAAATATCAAAACTTGGTTCGATTTTGTGCAAAATTATTAAAAAAAAATACCATGGACATCATTGTCCTTCTTCTGGACATGGTATTAATGACATTCTGCAGATTGGAGTCAAAAACTGCAAAGTGCGACGGAAAATTTGAACTGAGCGGACTTAACCATGGCCACTTGGAGCAAGGAATTAAAAACCATGCCATAGTGGGACACAGTTTTAAAAATTTCACGTTGCCAAAAATTTATGACTGTCATATCCAGTGTTTTGACGAGAAATGTAAGTGCCAAGCATTTCAAATATCTGGGGATCGCTGTGAGCTGTTGAATGAAGATAGATATTCAACTCCTGATGAGTTCATATATACTCCTGGATATGCTTACTTTGATATGAGCAGGGAATATATTCACCAGGTAAGGGTGATATGTCTACTGGATGCAAATATTTCGCTCATTCGAAATGCTGGTTTGTCTCACTTCTACTTTTTCTGACGGCCTTCGAAAACGCCGTGGGTGTTAAGTGCCGCTCTCGCTAAGAGCGGTCCTCTCGACTTCTTGTTGGAAAAAAGTTTTCTTTTATTTTTTGCCCATGAAAAGGGTTTAGGACACATGTTTCTAAAATAGTTTAGTTGTTCTCCAATTCTCTCTTTTTACGCCGCCACAAGCCAAAAATGATTTTTGGCTAGACCATCCCAGTGAACAACAATCGAAAATGTAAATTTCAAAGATTTTGTCCAGCGCGCAGCGACTGCAACAATGCGGCTCACGGAATTCTATCTTGCTACAAGTTACAAGATGTATTCAATGTCTAATCATGTGTCAAGTTTTCAAGCTCGTTCTATAACGATTGAAGTTTACGATTAAAGCTCCAACATGCAAATTGAAGAGGATCTTGTTGTTTAACAAAGGACAGTTTTGCGCAGTTTTGAGGGATCTAGTTGGTAAGGTAACGTCAAACCCTTAATAATTAAATTGCTAGGGTTTATGCATCGTAGTGAGTAGCAGTGTGTTAACTTCAACACCAGTTTCTGCTCATTTTACAGCCAAATAATCTATGATATGTGTATTGTAGGTAACTTCAGATAGCGCATATCCAGACTCACACTGCAGTAATCAATGCTGTAGTCATAGTGTGTGTCTTAATGGCGCCACGTGCACCGAACTCTGTCAGGACGCCAAAAACAAGTTTAAATGTTCATGTGCACCAGGATATGTCGGGAAATTTTGCCAGAAGCGAAGAACGTCCTGCAAAGAGCAGCTTTTGATGGACAAGAAGTCATCATCGCAAGCTTACTGGCTGTTTGATCCGACAAGCAACTCTTGGTATGAAACCTTTTGCGATTTTACCACCGAAAATGGTTTTGTTTGGACTCTTATTGAATCGTTCAGCCTGGTTAATAACCAAAATTTTGCGGATAAATCATTCTATAAAGATTATCCTGTCATTGAGAACGATTTTAACTGGAATAAGTTCCGCTTGTCTTTGAACCGGATGGAGTCAATTGCTAACCAGTCCTCTCACGTGCGTGCAACATGCAACTTTAACACTGATGGTCTGAACTTCACTGATTACTTGAGAGCCAAACTGACTGATATCGATGTAATGCGGAAGAAATTCGACGATTGCAGGAATTACGAATACATTAACATCCGTGGTTACGGTTGCCATGACTGCACTGCTGTGTTTGTTCAGCAGGATATGTGGCATGCACACGTGGACTCATATTATGGAGCAGGGTGTCAGTTGAAGGCATCAGGAGCAATAAAGGACCCAGGGGGGGAGGATGACTTTGGTTGGTACGACACAGTAAACCCCATTCATAGGTGCTCTTCAAATAACAACTCCACCACACAATGGTGGTTTGGAGAACACGAAGATTATTCCAGTGAGCAGTAAGGGACCCAGGGCTTTAAATACTAATTGAGAAAACTTGTTACTTGTTAATATCGTGATCATAAAATGTCATAACATAGCTGCCATCTGTGATGTTTATGATTATGACAAGTGTTCTACAGTTGTGCCACAAGTTGCTACCATCTCAATCCTAAAGTTAATTGTGGCCTATAAATTTAACCCTTGGTAACAACTAACTTTTGAAAATTGTTTCTTTTTAAAGTAACTTTGTTTTTAATGTTTCATTAGAGTCCAGTCGAACAACTCCATGTGCCCTATTTTCTAGCAGTAACTATCATTTCGTGCACAAGATAATCAGTTTTGTAATTATCTCAAAGCTAAGCAATTATCCATCAGTTTATAGCCCCGAAATGTTTTCAAAGGAGTTTAGAAAAGCATCCGATATGTAAGATACAAAAAAAAAAAACAAAAAGCAAAAAGCTAGTAATATAATTGTGCAAATTTTGTAGAATTAAACGATGTTAGTATTTACCACAAAAGAGAATAGTGCTTTTCGTGAACGCTGATTGGTTAGTTCGGAAGTGAATAGCGAGTACAATTCACTTCCACTTTGGTGAATATTTGTAAACTACTGTGTGTTAAGTGCCCCGACAAAAAATAAAAAATTTAAAAAAACTTGACTTGCTTTTTTAAATTAACATCAGGATGATTTTATTCCTTTTCTGTTTCCATGGGGCCCAGTAATAAACCGAAAAATTGTTTCGTTTCACTCTGATAAAATGTTTTGAATTCTTCATTACGCCGAAATAACTGGGGAACCAAAAACATCACCAAGACTTTTCCATGTTAAACATCTGATAAAAGATTCAAACTGATATTTAAACAAGTTTAAGTTCCTTTGAAAGAAAATTGAATCACGCACGAATAATATCTTTTTGTATTGAAATTGTCCAATTTAAACGCAGCTGTTGCGTTTGAAATTTACCCTGAATTAAGTCGTACAGCAACCAATTACATGTGAGTACGTATGATGGCGCAGGTTAACTTAGCGCGCTCACCATTATTTAGAGACCAGAGGAACTTCGCCATTCAATTTAGCCTGGAGATTTGTACAGCGAACTTTATCAGTAATTCAAGAAACTTAGAGGTAGGAATCTCCCTTTCATCAGTTACATGGTCATCATTTCTTCAGTTAACTTATAAAAAAGGATTTTGTGCAGGTGTTAATACTTATTTGCTTTCTCACCAATCAGTCCTTATTGTTACTACATACTTTATACCTTTGCATAATTGTGTGCTCTTGTCTTGTGGGAACCGCGAACAGCTGCCCTTTTAGCTCTCTGATATTTCCTCATAGATCTCTACCGACCACTTGCAATATTTGGTATTAATAAAAACTGGATCAAAATTATTCGAATTTTAGCCTTTTGATTGGCTGAACGGAGCAGTGCTAGGAACTTGCAACCTAGCTCTGAGCTCATAACCTAGCTCCAACAAATATGCCTAGCCAATGAATTCGTCAGCGAAGTTAGAAAAAAAAACCTATGTGAGCAATCCGTGAAGCAATGGCATAAAGACAATTTGCAAAATGTTTTGTATTTACGTTGCGATAACATTTGCCACACGCCAAAGTTGATTGTTTAACTGACACAAAAGCTTGTTGGTAGAATTATAATAATTTTTTTGTGTGCGTTTTGTATCAACAGGCTTACAGGCGAATGTGAAAGCGATCCTCGAAGTTATGAATACTACTTAACTAGTAGTGAAAATTAGGCCTGAAAAAATTTAAGCCCCTTCGGGATTTGAACCAATGAACTTTGCGATACCGGTGCAGTGCTCTACCAACTGAGCTAACGAGCCAACTCGAATATGAGATCATTGATAAAAAAAAGCAAAACAAAACAAAGCAAAAAAACTCGGTCCTACGCACCTCGTTGGTTATTTTATATCATTTCATATTATTATTAATATGCAAATTTAAACGATTTGACCTCGTGGTTATGACCGAGCCTCTGCAGTTGAGAGGCGTGGACGATATCATAAACCCGTCTTACTGCGTGGAAGTCAACCTGGACTCATCAGTCCAGGGGGAGGGTTCGCTGTCTGTGACCTCAAATCAAACTCGCGCTGTGCGCTCCTTCGATTTTGAAATCGCTCGTATGCTTTCAGACCAAATTTGACTCCACTCAGTTCAGTTACCATTATCTATCAGGAACAACATGAAAATCACCATTCTAGATGAAAGACCCTTAGTATTTGGAATTCTCGTGGATCAAATTACGACCTATGCAACTCCACAGGGGCTACAACTGTTTTGTACAAAAAACTGTTTACCATCCACCAAGTGCAAGGAATACTGTCTGAGAAATAGTCGTAGATATCACGTCTCTATTTGCAAAATGAACAGATTCAAGAACAGCTTTTTTTCACAGAAATTGTATGTAGATGCATTTACTTAGTAATTTTTGTGGATAATTTTTTAATCCTTGTAAAGTTTTATCTAATTCAGCCCTAGAGCTGTGATTTTGAAACTTCAATGGATCATTTTCCTATTTATGTATTTATCCAATTTTCTATCTATCTAATGATCTATTTACTTAATAATCTATCTCTCCATCCATCCATACATCTATCTATCTCTATATTTGTAGCTCTCTATCTAACAATCTGTCTGTCTGTCTGTCCATCTATCTACCTATCTATAGACCTAATAATCTATTTAGTTGTCTATCTGTTTATCTATCCATCCACATGTTCTATCTATCCATCTATGGATTTATCTATCTATCTATCTATTTATCTATCTATCTATCTATCTATCTATCTATTTATCTATCTATCTATCTATCTATCTATCTATCCAATAATCTATATGTCTATCTGACAATCTATTTATCTATCCATCTATCTAATAGTCTATCTAACTATTACTCTAAACATCTATTTTTTCAGATTATAGGAGTTAATAATGACTGCTGGTCCCTCAGCAGTAGTCCTGCTGATTTTTGCCTTGACTGCGTTGCCAGTAGGGTCTCTGAAGTTCTTTCACGTGTCTGATGTCCATCTTGATCCATTCTACAATAAGGCTGCGGATGTGAGCACTTATTGCCAGGGATCTGGCTCAAAAGCAGATTATGAGGCACCTTATGGTAGGATCGGTTGTGACTCACCGTTAGCTCTGTGGAAAATTGCTCTATTAGGAATGAGGGAGGAAGGACAAAGTGCTGAGTTTATGATGCTCTCTGGTATGAAGCTAACATGTTTTTGTAAATTGTCAATCTGTTGACCATCTCCTTCAAGAAGCACTCTTCTATTCAATGGCTCTTCTATCCTTGCCCACTTTTCAGCTTCTTTATGTTAATTATATTTAGATTGCATGAAGATTGCTTATTTTCTTTCCGTAGGAGATTCGTCTGCCCATGGTCTAACAGATGATCATGGTTCACCAAAAGTCTTAAAAGCCATGTCCATGGTGGCAAGTGAAGCCCATAAAGTGTTTCCAGACATTCCAATTTTTCCTGCAATTGGCATCAATGACCTCCCTGGACATTATATTCTACCAAACAATAGCGATTGGTACAAAACAGTCTTGTCTTACTGGGCCCCACTCATTTTGTGCTCACATTGTCCCAGGAGCGTGGAAAAGCCTACAACAATGGAGGAATTGGCAAAAACATTTCTAGAGGGCGGTTACTATAAAGTCAACATTGCAGGTGAGATCCTTGCTGGTATTTCTGTAAACAAAGCATAGTAAAAGAGGGATGGATATCTAGAAAAGACTTGAGCAGCCTGGAAAAACATCATTGGAAGAAAATTAAAAGAAACAAAACGGAATCCAAACTAGATATGGTTCCGAATCCCACGTGAAAAGAAAAATCTTAGATAAACTGACAAGAACAATTGGGTTCAAACGCTTACATTTCATGATGTCACTTGACATATGTACCATTGAATTACAGGTGGAAAAATGATTTTACTTGGTTCAAAGACCAACTTCAACTCGCCAAAGACCAAAAGAAAAGAGTCCTTATCATGAGCCACATCCCACCTGGGTAATTTTTGTTACCACAACTTTCTTTATCAGAGCCACCTTTTAGATCAAATTAACAAACTGAAAACGTTTCTTTTAATTGTCTCAGAGGCGACCCATATGATGGTTCCTACTTCTGGCATAAACAATATTTAATACCTTATGCGAGTCTGACAGCCGGACAATTCGATGATGTAGTGGCAGGTAACACTCGTATTCAGCAAAGTTATGGGCATTGAATGAGGGAAATTATAATAATATGGTAGATAATTGATTGAAAGAAACTAAATAGAACGCCCCGAAACTAGATAGGTTCAGATTTTTTGGGATTTGTTTATTTCCCCACGCATTTATTGAAGCTTTTTATTTTCAGAAGTTTTTGCTTTTTTGTATGTTTCCGCTTTACGTCAGAGAGCAACTTTTGAAAAATAATCTTGGATATGATTTGATGCATGATATCTGTATGATAAGGAGTTTGATACCAATAAGTCAATGTAGTAACAAGTGACGATGTTTGACGATTTGGTACAAATGATAGATAACTATTTATCACATTCCATTTCGCAATGGTTTACGGAAATTCCCCTAAAAAGAAGTTCCATTTGCCATGATTTTTGGTTCCATTTTTTTATGTTTTGCATTTGTTTTAATTTTTTTGGTACTTTTATTCACATTGAGTTGCTCTCCTTTCATCACTACTTTTTTTTATCCTTATCATAAGGCCAGTTCTATGGTCATACTCATAGAAACGACTTCCATCTTCAAATAATGAACACTGCAAGTGATGAAGCAGAAAAAACTTCCACCAAATCCTTTGTTCTACAAGTTGCCTCAGTATCACCTGTCTACTCTAATAATCCAACATTCAGAGTGATGTCTTTGGACACAAGAGAACGTGCTCTTGTTGACTATGACCAATATTATCTCGACTTGGTTCTTGTGACAGGTATTTAACGTGTCAGAGGGAGAGCTTTCAACGAGAATTGTCTGTATACACAAGGAAATGACAAAGACAGAGCAGTTAGAATTTAATTTCATGGGCAAATTTCTGAGGAGCTGATATTGATGCTTCAAATCTCTAACTTAGTTCAATACTTTACCAGTTTGTACCACCAAGTCATATTTTGAGCATAATTTGAAGACAGCGTCAATCTCAGACTTTATTTGATCAAACTCCTATCAGTGGCATGAATCCTCCACAAAGTTTTCTCACAATTCATCAAAAGCTTAATAAATATTAAGTGGATTTTACTATGTTAATATTGTACTACACGCCCTCTATTTGTGCTGCTGTAAGGAATTCCATTTGTAATAGTTATTTTTTGTTCTCTCTCGTAGAATTTGCACATCCCGTTTGGAAGTTTGATTCCACATTTAGCAGAAAGTATCCATCAAAACACAAGTTAATCGATGCCGACAGAATCGATGAGCTGAACCGTAAGCTGATCAGCCAAACTGAAGGCAGATAATGGAATGAATACATGCCTTCAACAACCTCCCACTACCAGCTGGGTTCATATGATCGGTTTGCCCTCTATTGTGTCATGAGATATGTCTCTGAAGATGATTTTGAGAAATGCCATGAAAAATTCAAAGTACCTGGTGGCTAGTTAAATAATTATAACAAAATATGTTATGAGGTATTCAATGTAACATCATATTCTGGAGAATATTAATAAAATGCATGTCTAAAATACCTTTGTATTTGCCATCCTTCGCACACCCTGCTACAAATCCCTTCACAAGTTTCAGACGAGCCTTCCACACATAAGAATATCATCTTGGAAATTAATATTTCTACATTTTTGATTGGCATAATAACAGTTTTATAAGTTACATTTTCATGATAAAATTTACCACAAATTTCCTATAAGGCAAGCCAATTAAATTTTTTGTATTAAATTTAGTCATGCTTTGTTTGATATATAGATATTTATAATTTTGGCAGCAATTCTTTTATTATGAAGTACATATAATGCCCTCTTTTGTGCTCAATAGCCTTGTCCTTCTTATCTAATTACATCAAATTTCCTCAGCCTTGGCTGTCATGTTTGCTTGTGCCTTTGCCTTTGTGAAACATCCCCAAGACACGATCTATCATCAATACTGCAATCAGGGAACCCAACAACAAGCCAGTAAGGACATCACTCCAGTGATGCTTGTAGTCACTAATGCGGGACAGCCCACACAGAACACACAACTGAGCAATCAACAGCTGGAGGGAAAACTTCAGAAACCTGCTATGGGGGAAATTGATCATGATTTCCATATACAGAATTGTAAATGTCACGGCATATGCTGCAAATATGAGAAAAAAAGCCAAGTTTAGAATGATAGCACAATCCTTTCTGTCAGGGACTCTTCATACAAGTCCAGCTGGGTGCAACAAAGCAGATTGACATGGTTGGTTTTCAGATAGAAACTTCCAATGCAAACAAAAGAAAAAAAAAATTGATATAAAACTATGCCTTTGATTTTGGATTAGAATGTAGCTTATGGTGTTAGGTATTATTGGTTGCTGTGCAGTGTTGTTGAAGAGAACTTTTTCATATACTACTGCTTATTCTTACAGTTCATCACATTTGACCTTCAGCTGATTAAATTTGACCACTAAAGGCAAATGGAATTATTACCTGAGAATGAAGCGTGGCCTGATGGAAATGACAAGCGTCCTTCTCTAAGCAAACCTGGGTCACCTGTGCACACATCGTCCGTGATGTATGTGTGACTGCAGTTCAAAAATACAGAAGATGGAGCTTGGCAGATTGACAGAAAATGAGGTCTTAATCGTCCGACTGTGTATTTTCCGATATCAGTGACAAAAATAGTGACAAGCCCTCCAAAGGCAAAAGAAACCAAGAGGTTGATTAGATTAATATGGTTCGGCTTGAGCTTCAGCCATTTAAAGGGGACATATTCACTGTATTCTGAAGATCTTTTATGTCGTCGCTGGCTACACAGCTCTGTGACACAGATCACCAGATAAGCAAGAGCAAAGCCAACGGAATAGAGCACCGAAGATGGGACAGTACTTTCTTTGTATGGCTTGTTAATACTATCATCATCACAATAAAACCCTCGGTGATATGGAACGGCAACTAGTTTGAATAAAAGACAAACCAACCCAACAACTAGCAAACAAGTGAAGTCCACTATGAGCCAAGCCAGACGGGGCTTCTCTGGTTTGACTGGTTCTAGATCAGGCGATGAGTCGTCAACTGTTAGTTCCACAGAGAATCTACACTCATCTGTAGGCTGAGCTTTGTTTTCCATGTCGCTAAATGTTTTTAAATACCATCTGTTGATACTGGTACCCAATATATTGTTCAAAATATTGTTTTCGTTATATGTTCTAGGCCAGGTTACCAAGATCGCCTAGGGACCAGGCTTTCGCCCAGCCACGAAGACCGCAGTATCGTATATTAGTGCAGTTTGGTTGCAAACCTTGGAAGATTTTTCAAAAATTGTCATTTAAAAATGCCCACCACCCCCAAATTTGACGAACCATGGATGGACGAACTCGATGGACATAACTGTGTGAGTAGAGCTATTAGTTTTGGAGCAAGAGGAGCGTTTGTAGGTAAGTGCACTGAGTTTGTAAATGTTATTGTGGTTCCAAGTAATCAGGCTTCACGCCAGAAACTCGAACGGTGGAAGACTTTGGCACACTTTATGTGAATCCCAGGAAGTTCTTATTTAATCTGTGTCGAGCGAGTATGTTCCCTTTCTTCAAATAAATGTAATCTATTTGAAAATAAATATGCTTGAAGTGTACAAAGCTGGTGGAACATAGATAGCTAGTCAATGAGACTTTGACCCACACAGTGATTTGTTAACCCATTTCTTTGTTTACCATAATGTCTTAGTATTATTATTATCGTTATTGCTATTATTATTATTATTATTATTATTATTATTATTATTATTATCATCACTATTATTATTATTATTGTTGTTTTTGTTGTTGTAGCTGTAATTGTTATCATTGTTATAATATGGAAAGCGATGGTCATTCCTATGTATTGATTTTGTTACCCATCACCCAATGCAACCCATCACTAACAAACCCATTCTAAGAGAAATGAATTAAGGGCTAAGTCTTTCAAGAAACTGTGTTGCAGCGTCAGTGGGAGAGTGTAACAGGATAATTTAGGGTAATTTAGCTACTGTAAAGAGTTTAAAAGCTGAAGTTTTAAAAGTTAGCCTTTTGTCATACACTTGAAATGTCAGCTTTTAAACTCTCTATGGTGACCATGACCAGGATGAGGTTGGGAAGTCATAAGCAAATGAAAATGTACAATGTAACAGGGCTTTCATATTCAGCAAATAGACCCTTTTGACTTTGGTTCTCTCTCTGGCATTCCAATCTTTCTCAATTTTTCTGATTGATTGAACCTCATGTAAGAGACCTAGGTCAGTTAAATACAGGAGAGTTTACAGAGATGGCCTGGGCAGGCATGGATTCATTGGGTTCAAAGGTTGAAAAATAGAGTATGAGAGGAAAATATAATCTCAACACAGAATTCATTTACACAATGACTTCATGCCATTTTAAATTGCAATAGGTGTCCAAAAAAAACTATACAGGAATAGGAAACAAAGAGCATCAGGAAACATGAGAAGAAAGCATCAGGAAACACAAGGACAGAAGCCAAATTCTGTACAATATAGGAACTTTAATTCATCCTTGATGATTTTGAGGATGTGCCAAAGTTTGAAATTTTTAAAGATTTTCACATCAATTTTACAGTAATTAAGGCCTCATTTGAACTTTTTAAAATTTTTATTTTGTAATTCTAGCATTTATAATTACTTAATTCATTTTGATTTTTACCTAGGGTAAAATGGTTCAAGATTCTCTTCTGAAAATTTAAATCATTCTTACTTCAGTACAAGTTTGGTTTAAGACATGTTATGTATTTATACAGGCAGGCTATTTTAAAGTTTGACTAGAGCAGACATCCATATTTTAGTTTCTGATGCTGCACAGGGTTTGTTGAAGCTTTCATATCATTGTTTGTCTATGTTGCTATGTCAATATGCAAACTTTGCTCTCATTTCCATGACCTTGGTTGATTTTATTTAACATTTCAGGTGGTATCTATGGTGCTGCTTGGTCTGCGCTGAGAATCCCAGATCCTCATCCCACTCCACTTATCCTGCAGTCCTTTATTTTGATGAAGAATAACTCAATCCTTGTTGGTTTGTGATTTTATTACATAGTCCTTTACTAAATTTTGAACTTCAGTTGCTGGTTGGTTAATGAACAGAGGGTCTTATCCTTTCATTAAAAAAAATGGCCTGTGAAGATTCTTAAGGATCTAGGGGCTATTTTTGGTTATCAAAAATGATTAGTTTATAATTATGGTGAAGAACCTCACTTGTCATGATATTTTAGGTGGTGCAGCAAGTTTGTTTGCTTTAACAACATGCACAGCAGCTTCAATGAGAGAAAAAGATGACCATTTTAACTGGGCCTTAGGAGGTGCTGCAAGTGGAGTTCTGATTGGATTTAGCAGTAAGTTTCTCTAATTATTATCTTTTTTTATCTACCATTTATGTGATGACATGTTACTATAGGGCTTTTGAGAAGTTTCTCTGTCTAAAAAGACATGATAGTTGCTCTGCTACTGTTCTAATGCTTTGGTTGTGAGTTTGACATGAGGAATATTTTAACAAAATCCATTGGGCCCTCCTCCTACAATTTTACCATCAGGCAGAGGCAACATCATTTGTTGTTTCTTTTTATGTACAGAGAGCAGTTGGGGGTTGGGCTGTGGTCTTGCAACAGCATTTGCCGCTGCTGGAGCTTTAGCCAAGTACTCTGGTGTGTACAAACATCCTCTGCGTACTGACAGAGTCTATGTGTGATGCACGTTGAGGCTCGTAAGATACATTACAAGTTTTGAATGTTAATTGTGAATAAAAACTTTACAATTGATCTTAAATAACATCTAGCTGTTTAGAACATTAACCTGCAGCTAAAATGGTGAGCCATTTTTGGTAGGATTATGTGCAGTCTACTGTGAGAAGACAGATAAACGAAAGTTGTTAAGCGCCGAAGTTTCTAAGGAATAAAAGATTATTTGGCTGTTTTATGTATATGCTTGTTATACACTATCGAATAAAATAACCATCGGTATTGACGCGAAATTCACTTCAGATCAAGCACTGCAAAGTGGATTCTCTTCCCAAATCTTCGATTGAAGAGCGTTCCTTGTTGAAACTGTAAGGAGGTATTTTCAGTGGGGAGTATTCGATTATGTTACGTTATTAACTACCTGTTGAATTAAGATACACGTCTCTTGGCAACAATATCACCTTCCAGTGCCAACCAGCTTACTAACTAAGTATGCATTTAAAAGCAATCAGTAACCTGTATTTGGTTGGGATCTTGAATATTTTACTTGACAACATGAAGTCTTAAATTTTTATCGGAAAAAGCGTCCAAAAGTCAACATTTTACTGCATTGAAATGATGAAAAATTCACAGTAGACCATCACAATTTCGAAACCCAAATCCATAAAATTTAAAAGCGGTATTTAAAGTTAATGAAAAGTACACAAACCGAACTACTCATCTGGAACAGTAACTGTGAAAAAAAATTGTCCTAATAGGTGATAATTGCAACACTTAATTACGTCTACAAAACGATCTCGTGCAACGAAATATTGCAGAATACGCAGATCATGTCTCAGTCATTTGCTGATAATAGTGTGTTACAACAGAATTTCATCTCCCGTGTTCCAAGGAAAATGATTACGCTAAAATTATGGAGACCTTCCATTAAGTTTAACCGGAGTCGCTTTTTATTGCCGCGGGCGAAACTGAGCGTAGACTGGTACCTGCTAAACTTTCCATTACTGGTGTTTGGCCTAATTGAACATAATTGGCTTATGAGGTCACGCTTCGAAAAATTTGTCAGGGAATCTGTGATATTCTCCTCATGAAACCCAACACGATATCTTTAAAGGGAATTTGTCAATGCTCACTGCTTTTACGAGTTTTTTGTGGTTGCAAGATTCCCTCTCCACTCATTTGAATCCTCAGTGTACCCAGATTTCATGTAAAATGGCCTCTTTTGTATCAGTTATTGTTGGACTTATAATCATGGCGTGCGCTTTTGCTGGGTTAATTGTGGCTGCTGACGAATGTACCAGACACCCAAGAGCTCTTTGATGCAAATTTATTTTTCGAAGCGTGGTTCCACGAGTGCAACATTTGACAAAGAAGACAGACGAACCTAAACTGATATACACTTTACTTGAGAGGGGACATCAAACAAACTGTCCAGGGTTAAGTCCCAACCACTTACATCACAAACCCGACGGTGGACACGATTCATTCAACAGCTTCCTTCAGAGAAGACTTGACTTACTCTATTTACCAGGACCGCTTCTGATTGCCGGATGGAACCCATTCACTCAGCCTTACCAATTAGAATTGACATTGCTAAATTTAATGACAGGCTTTTAATATGGCAGGGAATTTACCACCAGGGATAGGGCAACTATCGTTTGAAAATAATAAAGGGGGAGGGGGGAGGGTGAGGAGAGGGTAGAAATCATATTTTATTTTCACTCAGAATTCTATGTACGTGTGTAAAACTGCTCTAGTTTTAGCACCAAGTTATCCTTAAAGGTTACAAGCGAAGATTCCGTAAATGCAGCTCTGTCCTTCTGTTTGGTAGAGGTCAATTATTTAAAAGTACTTTGTGGTATTTGCTTGTCTGATGTGTTAATTATGTAGCCCTCGTATGTGAAAATTGTTCAGCCCACTTTCAAATAACTCCTTAAGGGAGTCGATCTCCGACGATCATTTTTTCTCATTTGCATATGATAGTTTCCCCCGCATTTGCCTGCAACGACACATGTTTGAGGCCAGAATTCACACTCTGCGTGTGCTTTTGAAACAATTTGACTTTTAGTCGATTTTAAAAGTTGAATAGAACCTAGAGAGTGTGAATAAAACAATTTCTTAATCTCCATGACTTTATTTTCTTATTGCAAATTAATCCATCTAACATCCGTGAATTTGAGTCACTCGAGCTAAGCATGATGCAGTTGAAAAGAATACTAAGTTCAGAAATAAGATAATAATGACCATGTATCCGATCCAACAATCACTCCAGCCGCCATCACAAATATTTAAACATCGACCTTCCCACAGAATCAGTTTGGGCTCGATTTCCGCCGTTTTTTCCCCTTAAGTCCAGTCTTCGATCTCCATTTTCCAAAAAAGTAGCGTGAAATCGAGCCTCATTATAAAAGCTTCCTAGCTGTTTCTTTATTTTGTATGTTTTGTTTTGTCTTCACTCATCACTCGGTAAAACGTCGTGGTATCTTGACCAAAAAATGATGTCGGTAGAGAACAGTTCGCGTATCACTTTATTTTTTACAAATTTTATTTTCCCTGGTGTTTGGAGTCTCTAGGGGATAGCTAGAAAATATTACTGGTCAAATGGAAGGCATTCCTTTTTCCTTTTAAAAAGAGTATTTCTTCAAACTCTACAGCTAGTTTACGGAACAATCTTTGTGGTAATCACTTGGTTCAAATTCCTCTTCGAGTGAAACGAGCTCTTAAATAAAGTCTAGATTAGAAATGAATACAAACAAAAGACTAAAAGAACAACTATGTTGCAGGAAGTGTCAGAATTATTTGTAACAATAAAACCATCGAATGACCTAATTGTGTCCGAACCTGAATCTCATAGAAAATGTATATCTTTTCTCGAATCGCTTACGCTCGTTACATCAGTAATCACTTTATGTTACTCAAGTCATTCAATCAACTGCGTTTCTTGTTAGAGCTTGGATTTCATCGCTCCCATCATCTTTTCAAATTTCATTGCCATCATCATGTCTCCCTTAATTTTCAGTTTTCCTCCCATGAACGCCTGAGTTGGATTCATCTGACCCTTAAACATCTTAACAAAATCGTCCGAGCCTAGGGTCATTGTACAGTTTGCTTTACCTCCTGGATAAGATCCTTTACCAGCAGATCCTGTGGATAAATGATAAAAGTAGCATTTGTATAGGTAATCACATGAGGCCAAGTACTATTAAGGATTAATTGCACGAGAGTTTTCAAAATTTTCCAAAATTTTGAAAACTCAAGTGCAATTAATCCTTAATAGTACGAGGTCTCATGGGATTACTTGTTTATCAATAAAGGGCAAAATTTATGCGAAGGAAAATCAAAATTTCAAGATAACGAACGGTTGCTATGCAACGGATTAGCCAATCATTAACAGGTAATCATGCCCTCTCTTGATTACTAAAAATGCCCTCGATTAAGAAAAAAATGCCCTCTCTCTCAACCAATCAGCGCTCAGTAATTTTGCCCTTTATTGATAAACCTCGTAACCAGGGTCTCTCTTTCAATCCCTCGCTTGCTCCGGTGAGAGATCCTGGAGACGAGGTTAACGATGTCTGAACCTTGCCGTGGAATAAGCAAGATAACAAATAAAGGAACAGTAAAGAACAGTATTGATCTTTCCATAAATACATTAAGATTACCGAGGAAAATAATGGGACCCTTAAAAAAAAGGGCAAAAAAAGTAAGAACAAGAGTTAGAGAGGATTTCATGTTTTTTTCGAATTAAAACAAAATCAAGCGCGTCGAAAAGAACGTAGAATTCTGACATGAATACGGAAGAAATTTGCTTCACTTCCGCAAACTAGGGGCGTTGAATGTTTTCTCCGAGAAAAATAGCGTTTTCTGAAGAGCAGCATGATTAAACAAATATGGGAGAAGACCTATATGGCGTGACGTTCTTTTCTTCAGGGTTGTTTACCTGCATCATTTTGGAGATCAATATACCACACTCCTTCGTCTTTTCCTGTTAAATGAAACTCGAACACTCCCCTCACTTCATTAACAAGTTGCTTGTTACATAAGCTCTTTATGATATCGAAAATTCCATCCACTCCTTCCGCACTATTTCCTTGTGGAACAGTATCTGCAGTCTTCTGAGCCTCCATAATTTTTTTAGCATCCGAACCATCAACGTCCAAGAAGAAGTCCGGTAACAGTTTGCCTCCTGTAAATGTGATGAAAGGAGGGTAATAGTCACACAAGCAAGACTTGGGTGTATTGCGTGACACGATATAAAAAGAAATCGTCTACCTATGAACCTCAACTCGCATGACGATTTCAAAACGACCTTACGGCCGATTTTTTCCCTATCTTTTAGCTTATGGCTGCCTTACTCTATCTTTGTCTTCCCTTCAAATCAAATAAATGGGTTACTTTCCACTATTGTATTAAGAACACAAAGCATCAAACCAATTAGTCAGTAAACATGGTTCAGGAAAATTCTTCAAAGTAAACATCCCTCCTTTCTTTACGTTTATCTTTCCCACTACCAAACCTAAATCCAGTAACCCTGTCCTCTCAACTACTAATACCTGGCACACAGGCATAAGGTTCAAAATCTGTGACTCCCACTTCTATGAGTACATCTTCATCAACAAGAAACTCTCCAGTCCTGGCTCGACTATCCCTTGTTAGGACAACATAGGCAGCATCAGCCATGATCTGATCAGTGCGACAGGAAGCAAGAGCTTCTTTACCACCCAGCATCTCCATAGCAGCTGTAGCTATAGCTAATGAATCAAGGGAATACTTCTTTAAGCAGAAGAACATACAGTATAACAAAAAATAAATTCTGAAATAAAAATACAACTTTCAGAAAGCAATGAAATGAGTGTTATGTTTTGTTACACTGTAGTTACTGTATGTCATGATGGCTCTGAAAGCCTCTCTTGAGAAATATTTTTTAATGAAAAATTGATCAAGTAAGGTTTGTAGTTTTGTGTTTACCTGTTTTAGGCCACAGTGCATTAACTGAAATCCCATCATCCTTGAATTCTTGTGCCATGCCCAGGACACACATGGACATGCCATATTTAGCCATTGTATAAGCTTAGAACAAAACAGATAGCAGCTAAGGAATCAAAATGAAAAATCGCCAAATTCCACAAGCACTAAATATATCAATTTAATCTAAACAAATAAAATTATTACAGGTCTAAATTTTTTTTCCTGATTTTTTTCAGGCCTTATTTTCACTACTGCTCAAGTAATGTTTATTACTGCAAAGATCAGTTTCATATTCACAAAATTATTTATGTCCAATGAAAAATTAATTCCTTATGGTAGAGTTCAGCCCAAAAGGTACATGTTAAAAGGTTAGTTACAATTATTGGCACATATCTTGTTAAAAGATAAAGCACCTGGTAAATTGCTTGTACTTTTTAGCAGTATGTTATTACTTGTTACTTGCTGTTTTATTTTGTTCAACCAACACCAACCATCAGATTACTAAAGACTGCATCAGTCAAGACATTTGTCTCCACCTGTATTACAAAGTGTCTGTTCTCATGACACTTGTCGTGAGTGTAAGATGGAAGTTTTTCTAGGTCTGAGTTTACAATGAGTACCCACAGAAGAGGGGTAACCACCAAGATTTCAAACCACAGTTTGTTAACTCTGGTTCAAATTCCTTTTTGAATGAAGGTATAAGAAACAAGTCAGATCTGACCACAGTGATCATCATCTGGATGGTGTTCCAAAATATAATTAGGCAAGAAAGTCTCTCTAATTCAATTTATTACAAAGTTGGTGTGCTGTGTAAAAGTGTAAGCAGCATTGACAGTGGGAGATAAATTGTGAACTAACCTACATGACCTTTGAACCAATGAGGATTCATGTTCAGAGGGGGACTGATGTTTAAGATGTGTGAATTCTTTCCAATCTTTAGATATGGTAGACAGGCTTGAGAGCTGTCAACACATTCCAAATGATAAAAAATTAAAGGTATAATCGGATAATAATAACAAGTATTGGAACATATTTACAAGGTGTCTAAGCTCTAAGAAAATAAAATAACCCATGACATTGGAAATAACTGTTCTAATTCAAAACTTGTAGATATATGTATCAATATCTCTATGTATATAAAAAAAAGCAGATAAGTTCAAAGGTAAAGACACACTGGTAAATTTCAAAAAAAGAAATAAAGGAATGTAATTACCACATTTATTCATGATATATGACATTAAATATTGAATGAAGTTTTACTTCAGAACCTTTCATGACTTAATAGAATTTGGAAATGCTCAGAGGTTGAATCAAAAATATTAAAAATTGAAATGAATTTTTCTTCTATTCGAATTTCTGAACAAAGAAATTTTAAATTTGAGTCAACTTTAAAAAAATTTAACCAATAAATTGTAAAATATACAAAAATAGATGGAAGTATGTTCAATAACCATGAAAGTTGAGATATGCTAACTGGAGAGACTCACCACAGATATGTCCCCCGTGCATTAATGCTGTTCATAAGGTCATACCTGTAGATAGGTGTGATAAACATTTCATAAAAATAAATATTTTCCCTCCAAATGATTTAAAGATTGATTTTCATAATAATACTTCTTTGTTACCAAAAAATTTTACTAAGAGTAGAGGTAGTATTATTCATTCCTTGGGTTTGGAAATTGGAACCACTCATGACAGACTCTAAAAAGTTTAAACACAAAAACTTGGCTCTTACTTGGTGTATGACACAATAGAATTCCATCACAACTGGGAACAAGAAAACAATGAAAACAATAGTGTGATTTAAACTGTGTCTTCTACACCAAGTAAGAGCCAAAAAGTTCAACACCTTAAAAAACCATAGTCTACAGCGGCAAAGGGCGTAAGATGGCCATGAGCTGACCATAAAATCCATTTATTTTATAAAGCAGTAATATCTTTCATGCTCCAATGCTTTTTTAAAAATAAAAGATGCTCTCACTTTTTCATTGGTGTTTCCAAAGTCCCTGTCAAGCTTATTGCACTAGCATTGTTAACAAGTATGTCAATCCCACCAAATGTCTTTACAGCCTCTTGTACTGCACTATTGACCGCATTTTCATCACGAATATCCACTACACAGGGAAGGCACTTTCCTCCTGCCTCTTCGACTGTAATTAAATACATCAACACAATAACTGTTACACCAGTTGGCTTGGGTCGTTGCCCAGTGGAGGAGGAGAGGGGATGGGGGGGGGAGGAGAGGGGATGGGGGGGGCTTAGGGTGTTGTTAACAATTCAGTTGTTGCTTGATTTGAAGATCCAAACTTAAAGATAATTTTACCTTTCGAAGCTTAAAGAGGAGAAACTACAATCAAAAAAGGTAAAACCTGAGCCAAGCCGTTCACAAATTACTACCAGGGGCTGCATGTAGTGTGGCAAATATGCCTGCATCCTCACTTCTGTGCGTTTCAAACAATGCCTTCGAGGCACGCGAACCCCCATGTGTAAATGAACAAGGCAAATATATTTGACTTTACCTTCTTTTGCTGCAGTGTATATCGTTCCAGGCAGTTTTGGATGAGGTTCGGTAGTTTTAGCGGCGATTACAATGTTTGCTCCATCTTTGGCCGCTTTCAGCGCAATGGCTTTTCCAATTCCACGGCTGGCACCGGTAATAAATATAGTTTTACCGGCTAGCTTCCTAAAGGGAAATCGATTTTAAAGATACTTTGGTTATAAAACAGAAACTTTAGCTGATTTTCCTAAAGAGTTGGAAGAAAGACTGAAAATAGACAAAACTCTACCCTGTGTTCAACATTTTTCTGCTGAATACAACACCACGAGAGGAGTCCACAATACTGTTGGTCAGCGCGTAAGTGAAAGTAAAGATAGGGGTTGATTCTCATGTAAGAACAGAGCGATCGATCACCATTGATATCCATTGTAATAGTGAAGGATGATGTTCAGGGTGTTACTAGGGGAAGTGAGTTATCTTAAGTATGGATTGACAAACTGAAAAACAGAGAGGACAGAACTATTCATTGTTGGCTCTATAAACACATGAGCAACTCTGAACTGTGGTTGTTTCATCATCTTTCCAGTCACAAACTCAGACTCCCTGGCGATGATTAATCTGTCAATCAAAAAGTCACGAGTTAAAAACAAACTTTTTCCAAAAATAACTCAAGACTTGTGTCGGTGACGTAATCAATCAATCGGACATTGAATTATCAGGAACAAGTCAGAAATTTCAATACTAGAAACAATGTTATCTGTTTTCTGTTGAAATGCATTTAAAAACCCGGATATCCATAGGAAAGGGGAAGGATGTTTTCTCTGCCACATTTTAGGTCACTCCTAGCTTTCCAAGAAAATATCAAAATACTGAATATCTACACAATTTATGTCTGTTTATTTGATCAAGTATTGAAGGTAATACCACAGGACAATATTACAAATACTGACAAAAGCAACATGACATCTGGTAAAAAGAACTCTGAATATGTACACTTTGATCCAAACAATGGAAGAATGAATGAGTAACACAAACAACAGCAATGTAACTGTGTCATAACCATTACATTTTTACCTACATATCTACTTTACTGTAGACAAAATTACCCAGTATCTTTAGATGTACTTGATTAAAATGTATTTACTTTGTTCAGGATTTCAAATATACAGTTTGGGGTAACCTTAGATGAAAACACCCTGTACCCTTATATGAAACTTTTAGATAAAGATTTCTGCCAGAAACTTTGGTGATTGGTAATGTGACAATTCCTTCCTTACTTACTTTCCTCTGTGAATATATAGGAAACTAATACGTGTGAACTATGGTTTAATGAAGAAATGAATGAAAGCAATCTTTGCAGTAATAAATACTACTTAAGTGGTGGTGAAAATAGGGCATGAAAAAAATTCAAGGCCTGTGCAGGTCGTAGTTCATTCAATAGTGTTCATCACTGCAAAGATTGCTTTCATTCATTACTTTCCTCTCTCCTTAATGCAGCTTATTAACTATGAGTTACTCCTCAAGAAAATATTTAAATATGTTCCTCTTCATCTTTAGAAAAAAGTCCTTAATTCTATAAACACAATTTAACAGTAATGATGATACCAATACTAACACCAAATAATAATAATAATAGTGGTGATGATAACAATCAATATAATTCCTATTATTGTCATTATTTTTACTTTGAACAAGACTAAATTCTTCTCAAAAAGAGTAATGTTCATAATTTGGATTTCATCTTTTGTAGGAGCTGATTCTCAAGTTTCATAAATTTATGCATGCTTCCTGTAAGCTGGAGTTTTCCTCCCAAATACGCTTGTGCTGGATTAAGTTCGCCAGTGAACAACTTCACAAAATCCTCTGAGTCTAACATTACTGTACTGTTCACCTCATCTCCTGAAAAAGAACCTCTTCCAACCTCACCTATTAATGGAAAACAAAGAATAAGTGAATAAGAATTAGACTGGAAGAGCAAATTTTTGCTTTTGTTTCTGCTTCCTATAAAACTCAAGGAAATAGATTAAAAAAGGAGTCAGCTTTTGTCCAGATCTTGTTGAACCATCAACTCTCAGTTGTCACAACTTGTCTGCCTTGTAGGTGACAGGTAATCGCCTGTTCTAAGGTTTTGTCATTTTGCATCATTTGGTGGTCAGAGAATAAACCCATGAGTTACTCTTGTTTGATCATTTAACTAAAGTATCCTTCATTACACCCTAGTTTTTTTTTTACATCTGTTTGAGAATTTTCTTGTTTGTTTGTAAATGTCTCACTCATTCATTTCTTTACTTCCTTTTGTTGGTTTATCACTTCATTCATTTTCAAAACTGTTTTTTTTCGGAAGCAATTTTTTTGTCACCTGCCCAGTCCCTTCTTTCATTAAACACAATGGAGTAAATTCAAGTGTTTACCTGTACTGCTCTTAAGATCAAGATACCACACTCCAGCTTCCTTTCCTGTTAAATGAAACTCAAAGACTGCATTCACTTTCTGAACAAGCTTTTCATCCAAAAAATTTTTAACAGCATCAAAAATGTCTACTACCCCTCTCACTTTACTCCTGTGAGAGGAAGTTTCCCTGGTATCCTTGGAGGAGTTTCTTTGCAGTGTGGGGGAATAACCATCAATAAAACTGTCTGGCACTGGTGCACCAGCTGTAAAGAGAGTAAGGAATGTTATTGACCAATACTTTTCATAGAATCAACCAATGATGTCATCTGAACAGGATGAAAGTCCATTGTAGCACACTCCACCCACCCCTTCTCTTTGACAGGTTTCTGACTGTATGCTGATCCCTTTCTATGGTCCTGAGTGGAGAGAGGCTTGCAAAGAGTTCTGACCCAAAAACACAACACAATGACCCTGAGACTATGACAAAGACCGGTTTATCTGTCATTCAGAGAGCTCACCATGAGGATATGGCTTCTCAAGATATAAACTGCACACAAGAGGGAGGTTAAGATTTTAACAGAAATTCATGAGGTTACCTGGAATATAAGAATACTGTTCAAAGTCAGTGATTCCTGCCTCCTTAAGAACATCTTCATCATAAAGAAACTCTCCTGTCCTTGTTTTACTGTCTCTTGTCAACATGATATATGCAGCATCAGCAAAAAACTTGTCTATTCGACAGTAGGCTAAGCCTTGTTTCCCTGCAGTAACCATGACAGCAACAGTGGCAATACCTGTTTAATGGAGTAACCTTTAATTTGTTTGGTAGTAATACTCAGGTGGACTGACTTACAGCTGTAAGCTAAATATTTTCTTTTGAGGGTACATTTTAATGTGTGCACTTTAACATTTCAGACAAGGAACTGAACAGTAAAATCAGATAATCAAACCTTTTTTAGGCCACAGTGCATTTACTGCAATCCCATCATCCTTGAATTCTTGAGACATCCCAAGGACACATAATGACATTCCATACTTAGATAATGAATATGCTATAAAAAATCATTCATGGAGTATCATAACTACAACAAAGATAAATTCAGCAAGAATTTTACAATACAAATAGTAGCCTTAAAATAATTGTGAATAAGTAATGGTAGATAAAGAAACAAATCATAAAAGAAATATCCATTGTTTGGATAACAAGCCTTCCATCTCATGAGACCAGCCATCAGATTACCTAAGATAACATCAAACAACAGTTGTTGCTGTTCCCACCTGCAACACAAAATGCTGTTCTCCAGACACTTGTGTTAGGTGTGGTGTGGAAGTTTTTTGGGTCTGATGTTAGGATGGGTTATCCACAGGAGAGAGTTATCACCAAGATTTCAAAGATTTCAAACCGGGCAATGGATTGAAACCTCTGGTTTAAATTCCTTCTTAAATGAAGGTGGTTAATAATTATGTTAGAGCTGACACAGTTTGAACCATATGGCTGAAGATGATACAGTTCAGTTGAATGGTGCAGCTTGCTACCAAAAACAAACAAACCAACAAAAATGCTGTCTACTTTTTTAGTCAAACCCAATATTTTTGGAGAAGCAAGAAAGACCTTCAAGCTTAAATATGTCAGCAAAATAAATTAGAAAACACACAATTGCAAATTCTTACCAACATGTTCTTTGAACCAGGCATGTCTGATATTTAAAGGTGGTGTCACGTTTAAAATGTGAGGATTCTCTGCATTCTTTAAATATGAAATGCATGCTTTAGAACTAACAAAATAAATGCAACAACATTTTTAGAGTTTTTTTCAGCAAAACGTTTTGGCCTTGATGTACATCAAAAGTCAGTGACAAGAAAACTGATTTAAATTAAGTGTTTAACTTGTCAACACTTACCACAAGAATGTCCCTCTTACATTGACATTATTCATCAGATCATATCTATAGAGAGTTGGTTACATAGGATTGGTCACAAGTGGAAAAAAACTAAGAAAAAACTTTCAAAATGGTAGTTAACGAGTGTTCATTCAATAAAAATAGACTACATTCAGAGTATCATTAACATGAACTTAAATCTCCAAAAGCTATTTCTCGTAAACCAAAATTTAAGAAAATTTGCGATGGAAATACTTGTAAATTGAACAAGGCCTCACTTTTTCATTGGTGTTTCCAAAGTCCCTGTCAAGCTTATTGCACTAGCATTGTTAACAAGTATGTCAATACCACCAAATGTCTTTACAGCCTCTTGTACTGCACTGTTAACGGCGTTTTCATCACGAATATCTACTGCACAGGGAAGGCACTTTCCTCCTGTCTCTTCAACTGCAGCAAGAAATAATGTTTGGATAACATACCAATATCATGAAAACTTTTTTAAGGGTTTATCAAAGATGATCTTAGAAATCAGCACTGAAATAATGTCACCACGGCTACAGTTCGAGGAAGTAATGCGTATTTTATTGAGTACATACAAAATCAAGGCGCCAGACATCTGCAAAATTATGATCGTGACATCTGTTTGTATCACACCACTTGAAGTCACGCATTTCATTAATTCTGTCACGATTGTCTCAGATAAAAATGACACTCTTGCAGCAACAACGAAAACAAAAGGATCACCTTCTTTTGCTGCAGTGTATATCGTTCCAGGTAGTTTCGGATGAGGTTCGGTGGTTTTAGCGGCGATAACAATGTTTGCTCCATCTTGAGCTGCCTTCAGCGCAAGGGCTTTTCCAATGCCACGGCTCGCGCCGGTGATAAATAATGTTTTACCAGCTAATTTTCTGCCAAATGTAGGATGAAGACAGTACAGATATCATAATGAACAGAAAAAAAAAATCCAAACAGGAAATCGTCCGATCTAACGAAGGCAGATTAGCAAGTTTTTTTACGTGGAGCAAAACTTACCCAGTATTCTTCAACATCTTTCCCAGTATTGAGCCTTCGAAGGATACAACCTGCGGTTGGCTTTAGAAAAGAAGCCTCGTTTCACTTTGTCATTTGGCGCCATAATTTCATGATGGCGTTTGAACATGAATGGAATCAACGCAAGAGGAGGAAATGTGTTGCTAATAACGATCTTTCGAATAAGAAATACAAGAAAAAGGCAGAATTAAGAGAACTTACTCTTCAAGATATTTCTAGTCTCAGTGATGAGATTCACCATCTAGAGGAGGAAATATTTAAAAGAGATTCTTTATGTGCAGATACCTACACACTGGAATCTCTGGCAATGATCGAAGCAAAACTCTTGAATGCTGACTTGCCTTCTTCATCCAAAGAAAATAACACTGACGGAAAAGAAAAAGAAATTGATGTAATAAACGAGAGGCTTCGTTCTTTGGAAAAGTTGACAGGTTTAATATTTATTGAAAATAGCACCGAGATGCTTTCAAAGACAGAAGCCACAATGGTTTTACTTCGGAGAATGTTAGGAACTTGTCTTAGAATTCCCTTTGCAGTGGAATTCGAAGTTAAAGAAGAGGAAAATGTGAATAGTCTGCTGAGCTCAAAAGGTAAAATTGAGTCAATCGTGCATGTTGTGGTTAAATTTTACCTTACAATCGGTTCTATTTTCTTTGTGTTCAAAAATGTAAAATAACAGTTTGAGACAAAGGGAATATTCCACGTAGGAAAAATTAAACCAAAATTATTTGTCCGTCGTAGGCAGTATTCTTGGAAGACATCATAAACCTTAACTTGATGAGGACACTGCAAGATAATAGTTTGAACCCTGAGCAGTATAATTTGTTGTGGTTCAAAGTCTTTTTGGTGTCTAATTTTTTAAACCAGTTTGATTTTTATTTTCATCTGTTTCCCTTTTTAATAATTGTCCAAAAGATAAAGGAACATTAAAATCAAACTGACTTGAATAGTAAATGGCTGAGAAAAGCTTTTGACCATACTTATAGGCAATGACTGTACAATTGATGTTGGTCCTGAAAAGGAAGAACTCAGTCAAAATTGAGGTTCTTTGATAAATATTCTCAAATTATTTGTCCTCACTGTATAAATTTAGGATTAATACAAATTTGATTGTCTTTGCTCCATACTATAGTTGTAATTTTAGTATCTTTTTTTAATCCAAAGATGCTGAGTGTATGGAAGACAGGGTTGTTGAATTAACCAGACTCCAAGTTAGTGTCACAGATCATCTAGCAGAACAGGAACTTGCTCAATTTCTTGAAAAAGTGCAAGAGGACAAGTCTTTGCAGCCATTTTTTTTTGGACTTATTCAGTATGCTGAAGGGCATAGCAATAGGCAAAGGACATTTGGTCATTTTAAAATGAAGTACCCTGAAATTGTCCACTTGACAAATACATCCACTGCAAGTCAGTTTATGAAATTGTACAACAGGAACAAACCTGGACTTGTTTTTACAATATGCTGGAGACTTGTTATTGGTGAATCTGGACATGTCACATCAGATATTCAGATCCATGCCTCAGCACCAATGAAACACACTGACCAAAGGGACAAATATTCTTTGCTTAGAAGTGTTCCAAAACAGTTTCACAAAGTGATGCCTATTATTGGAATAGAACAGGCCATCGAACTTGTGGTTGGATTGGTGTGTGGATAGCGATAATTTATTAGTTGTATATTATACTGAATTTCTCTGAGTTTGTTCTTTTAGAGAGCTGAGAAAGTCTTTTCATCTTATAACTGTATTTCTATCTCGTAAAATAGGTTGTCACATAGAAAAATTCCAGCAGCTTCAAATATCCAGCATCAGTTATATGGAGACTAATTCCTAAGAACATAGAGGCATTGTAGCTAATGTTTGGGGTCATTGGTAAAGGTTCT
Source organism: Pocillopora verrucosa (assembly GCF_036669915.1). Taxonomy (NCBI): domain Eukaryota; kingdom Metazoa; phylum Cnidaria; class Anthozoa; order Scleractinia; family Pocilloporidae; genus Pocillopora; species Pocillopora verrucosa. The sequence goes on from NC_089323.1 coordinate 129,378, forward strand.
ATCTGTAATAATCTCTTTTTGAGATACAGTTGAACATCTCCTAGCACACAATTTTGGATGACAGACTCCTGTTGGTAGAAACTTAGTTCTGGCCTATATAACTCTTGCATCTTACTGGTGCAAAACCTCCAGGGGATAGAGAGGGCTGCTTTCTGGAGGTTTGGTGGTAGTGAACTTGCCCACATAGACTCAGGCTCTTTGTTGTAAAAATGGCAACAAAAACCAGCAAACAAAAGTAACTTTTAACAAGCGAACATTTACTTTGAACAATAATTCAACAATTTGAGAGGGGAAAATAAACAGATCAATTAATTTTTACACTTTAAAGAAGCTAACTCTGAATTACTGAACAAAGTGTAGAAGGTTACAGTCTGATAATTATTTGGAGAATAATGTATGTTTTTTTAGAAATGAATTATTCCTGGTGTTATTATTTAATGCATACATTGTATCTGGTTGGTTTTTTACCACAAAGGAGAGTACAGAATTTGCCATGGCAATAATTTTATTAGTGGTATCAATCTTTCTAATTAAATTCTCAGACTTATTAATTAATAGAACCTGCGGTAGAGATGAATCATACTTTTAACATCATGTCTGTATTTAAATATATATTATTCTCTGTGTAGATATCTTGAAGCAGTGAAACCCAGACATTAGTAATTTGCATCACTTGTCTCACATCATGGAGCACATTTAATATATTAATTTGAAATATCTGATTCACTGTTTAATTGTATTGCCCTAAAAAACCTAGTGGAATTGTTGGTAAGAAAGGTGTTCTGTATTTCTTCACTTGTTTAATGTTCATCCATTCTACAAACAACACACCCCACCCCACCCCTGTCCCCAACCCCCTGAATTCAGATGTCAGTAATTCACTATTCCAACAGAGGATGCTTGATTTCTCCATTTCCCAGATTGCCAGTGTAACTTAAGATTCAGTCCTTTATTAACACATCAAAATATTTGGATGAATGCAGAAATATAGTGCATTGATTTTTTTAGGAGATCCCTTCCAGTGCAAGAGGTTTTTTGTGCTGTGAGCAGTACCTTCCTCTACCCTGAGGCTATACGTTCTGCTCTCACTTATCCGTTGGATAGCGATTTATCCGTTGGAAAGCGTTATCCGCCCTTTATACAACTGGGTCCAAATGTGTAGAAAATTAAGTATGGTTCAGTTACTTATATTTTGGTGACACTAAGCGAAGTGATGATCGTCGATTATTTTGGCTACGTGCCTCATCCTTTTGATCTCGAATTTCCCCAAGCGTTCAAACTCGTCTGACTTTAGTAGGTTTAAAGCCAAAATATGACATTTTAATCGACTGAGCCATTTTGGGATGTGAATCATACTGACATTATAGTCACAAGAGTTTGTAAGAACTCACTGTAGTTGTGATAAGCTTGGTATTGGTCCTTGATAGAACTGAAATTAACAAATAAATTCCATGTTGCCCAGTGTCTGTTCAGTAATTGATCACAAGTACAGCAAAGTGCGTCACTGATCTTCTTACCCTATTTTGGTCTCATCTGTGTTCGATTAATGTACAGACACGCGGCAACACGGAATCTTTTTTTCATTATTTCATGACAAACCGAAATACTCCGTTCAACATATATATTAGAATAAGACTCACACGAATGAATTAGAAGAGTTTAAATCGAACTACTAGAGATGGAAAGAAAAGAGAAGCAAAAAGGGTAATAAATATTCTTTTTCAAGCTCAAATAAAGAATCTCAATAAAGATCTGTTTATCTTGTTTAAACCTTGATTGTGAAGTACTCTTAAAATTAGAGCATTTTGAAAACATTTCTCTCTCTAAAAGGTTAGGTTGAGATCTTTAAAAAAATTGAGCATTAAATTTACATTTAAATTATTAATTTTCATTGTTGAAATCCTTTTTTCGTGACTTTCGTAATAATATTTATTGCCAGCTGGTTCGTATGCATGTTTTGTTTTATTTCTTTCATCTCTCCTACAAAGCGGAGACAATAACCAGCAAAAATGAATTTCTCGAATTAATTGCTTATTTTTGGTCAAAATGCTGAAGTCATTCAAATTCAAATTCCAACTGAGTTTATTTAAACTAAAAAATAAACTGAGTTGTTATTGACTTTCAGCCCACCACTTATATTCTTTACCAAGAAGATAAACAGTGGGTCGACGGGAATAAATATTCCGTAACTTCTTATCTCAGTAGTAAATACGGAAACTTATAAGTGAAAAACATCTGCAGGCGCCAGCGTCTCCCATAGCATTTATTTTCTACCAAATGTTCTTTTGTGTGGTCAGTCTCTTAAAGGTTTCCCTATTTGATTCATCAGGGCGGAGTGCCGTAGACTGCAAGAGAAAATATAATTTTTCTAATAACATTTATTCAGTGCCGAACAACTGTTTTAAATGGAAGGAAACAACAAGGTAAGGATGTGAATTTGCTCTCAGTCCGCCTTTCTCAGTTGATAGCAATATTTTCTCACATGTTCCATCTTCTATTTCAATTTTTCATTTTTTGTCACCGCTGTTTTTTTCAAAAATCTTTTTTCGAGCCTCTTCTATTTTATTTAAAAACCATGAAGACGCTAAGTCCAATATCTGTAGATCACAAGAGCAAACAATGAACCTTTTGTTTGTTTTACTTTGTCAAACCGTTGTAACTGTTGAACCGTTGGATCGAACTTTTGTTCTCTTCTGCATCGACTTTTGACTCCGCTTTCTCTCCTAGGAGGTTTTTTTTAGGGGTTACAATTACGGAGATGTAATTTTGAGGCTAAGAAATAATAATCGCATGTAGTTATTTCTCTCAATTTTAAGATTTCCTCTTTGTTGATTTTCTTGCTAGTGTCAGACAAACAGCCTTTGTGGAAGTCAAGTAAACCAAACATCCGGGAGCTTGAACAATACTGTGTCTAACACATCTTCTACTCATATTTATGATTTGTCGCAGATACATATTTCTGTGTTTATATTTTTGGCATTCGTCGGGCTGCTGATTGTCCTCGCTAACTCCACGGTAATCGTCCTCTATGAAAGAAAGACGTTTTTGAAAACCAAAACAAACCTTTGTCTGGTCTGTTTGGCTGTTTCAGACATGCTCGCTGGCTCAGTTGCCGTTCCCATGGTGATATCGTGCAATATGATGGTTGAGTCGGTAACAAAGATGAAGATATGTACCGCTATGGACTTATCGTCCAGGTTTATATCCATCTCTACCGTATTGCATCTGCTTTTGGTGACTATCGAGAGATATTGTATGATAATTCACGCCATTCATTATCCGTACATTATCACAAAGTTTCGGCTGGTCACTGTTCTTGTATTCCTTTGGTTTTTCTCGCTGGGAGCCTCGCTCATTCAAATTTCATGGATTCCTTTGGATTTCAGCCCAAGCAATGATTTTGTTAAAAAATTAGACACTAAATATTCTTTATCTGTGTTTTTTGGAATAGTTGTGCCAAGTTTGCTGATAATGGGTGTGGCTCTAACCTGCATTTTCTTAGTTTTGCGGCGTCAACTGATTTCTATTAAGGCAGTGAACAGTTACAAAACTAGAGCTTACCGTAGAAAAGCGATCCCTCTGGAGGGCAAAGCAGTCATTATATTTGGGATAATGATTTTAACTTTCATAATTTGTTGGTTTCCATATTTTCTTCACGGCTTGATGCAAGATTTGAAACTTGACGTTCTTCCTCTGCCTCACTGGGTACAAGTTTTACTTATGTTTTTTCGATTTGGTTCATCAGTGGTGAATCCGATTATTTATACTTTCTTTAAAGAAGATTTCAAAAGAGCTTTAAAGAGGTCTACAGGCTTTGCTAGCTCACGCCGCCGAAGTAATTTGACAACATTTGATTTCACACCAGTTTGATGTCCTGAGGAACTTTGTGTTGAATCATTGCGTATATATTCAGTTGAGGATGTTCATGAATCGTGAAAGTACGCTACAACTTAGACTTGGTCAGAGATATAAAAAAATTGAGACCCATAGATAATCAGGGATGAAAGGCAATATAATCACTGAAACATTAAAGATAACTAATGACGAGCACAAGTAGTTCTAATAAGTCTGAGCATGCTAACTGAACTGGTCTATACAAAAGGGAATTTCCATTCGTTTTTCGCAGGAGCTTCTGGCTCAATTCCATCAGCTTGATTTCTTTTATGTTTATGAATCCTCTACATTCGGTATTGAGCTCGATAGCAAGAGGTACGTGTCTGTGCTTCATCCTAAACGGCCCTTTCTTGTGCCGTATTTTAATTATACCTTATATTTTAACAATAATTCCTAAAGAATTTGAGGCACCTTCTGCCCCATCCCACCCTCCTTCCCCCTTTCCCCCACCTCTACAAGAAAATAAAGGGAGTTGAAAACACCCATAGAACCAATCAACTTATTCCGTCGAGTACCATTTCATAATCTGATCAGTAGCGAGAAAAAGAGAGAGAGACTGGAAAATTAACCTTTTGAGCTGATGACGTCACTATAAACTCATTGATTCAGCTTCTTGATGCAAATCAAGTGCAAATCAAACTGCAATAACCTGGTAATAGCGGACGTTTTACGCGGTAAATCGTGACTGAAAACTAAATCAGACTTTTTATATAACTGCCGAGCAGCGGTTGGTCCAATTCATGTTAATCTCTCTTAATAAAAGTCGTAGCAACTCTTTAAGTCTGTCTCTTAACCCTTTCGACAGCAACGTCAGCCAAGTCCGTGATTATTCACCGGAGTCCGAACCAGTTCATGATTCTTCGCCCAGTCCCTTCTTCGCTTCCTCTCAGCCGACGGTTCATCTCATTCAGAACTTGTAAATGTTCATGTAGAATTCTTTCCATCTCTTTTGATCTTAATGAAATTAATAGACAAGATACGCATTAAAAGATAAATGCATGAATGAACAAAATTGAATAAAGCAGTAAATGTATGAATGAATTAGAGGAGAAAGGAAGACATGAATAAAGCCGGTAACTTACAAACACAACACATCGACGTAAATTATATTTTACTTCAGTTTAAACTAAGCAAAATTATTTATTCTGAATTCTTTCTTTAGGCTTAAGTTGGGTACATCAGTTTTTGGTAAATAAACCATGATTACAGAAGCTTGCCTTCGAGATAAATTGTTCGAGGATTACATTTACGTGGTTTCAGTTTAGCGAATAAACTCCGTGTTACTGCAGGTCTTTTCAGAAATAGATCACAGATGACGTCAAACGCGGTAAGAACAAAAAAGGTATCCCTGATGTTTACAGTCACATAAGGCCAGAGACCGACCAAACCTAGTTCCTTGTTCACCAACTTAACCATCTAGCTGAAATAAAGCCACAGACTGACCATACCTGATTTCTTGTTCATCAACTTTATCTTTCAGCTGAGATAAAGTCACAGACACGTGGTTACCCTGGTCATATTCATTTCCCTGGACTCGACCCAAATCACAGAAGAGCATCCACATCTAAAAATAACATCAAGTCTATCCTTATGACATTGAAACAAATACTTTAATTCCTTAAACTAATTGATAAGTTATGATATTGATTAATAATCTGAAAGCGATAGCCTTCCAAGTCTGGTAATGAACATTGCCATTATCACCTTTGTCCAGATTGTCTTTAGGTGGTTTGGATACTCAGCGTGTTCTTTCACGGTCAGACGGCGTAACAGCCATTTAGGAAGAGATTCTTCCAGCTCTAGAAGAAGTGCGACCTGAAATTAAGACAATTTTTATAGTTCATGGCTGAGTTATATCATGATTAGATAATTTTCAAGAAAATATAATGTTACGATCCCACCTGGATTTCGATCTTTGAGACTGATAACTCGCAAAATTAAAGGTAACACTGAGTATCATAATTACTTTCGATTCCTGAAGCCCTCGATTTCTTGATATCCTCCATAACTAGATTTAAAACTTCCTTTTCTTCTGTGGTCGAACACAATCATTCAAAAGGCTTTATTTCGACAGCAGAACTCAAATCGGCTTTCGTTTCCAAACTAATTTCTTCATCCTTTGATCTGTTCAGTAAATCACGAATTTGTGTCTGTCACTTAATTACAAATAAAAAAAGAACCAAGACAGTTTGTACCTGAACTCTGTAACGATCCATAACAGCATTCTTCTGAATGTTGTCAATGTCACCCACAGCAAGACCAATCTGGAGAGAGTTTGAATTTCTCACTCGTAACAGGTTCACAACACATGGATCCGTTATTGCAAGATTTATGTGGTCTTATAATGGAACATTTTCCGCTCATTCTCTGCGAAGGCTATGTGTTTATTCATATAAATATATGTTTATTCATATAAATATATGTTTGTCACAACCTAAGTACTTCGCAAAAAGCTTTTATCAGAAAAACAGTGAGTTGTGGTGTATGTTTGCACGGAAGGCATTTTAAAGGTAGTAATGTCTTCCGTCAGGGTAACTAAATTCACACGTTTAGCTGATTCATTTCACACTTCCTTTTTCTAAAAATGGGTGCGTGACCTGTTAAATGTTATCTGAAAGGAAGGACCCTATTCGTCTATTTTTAAAATGTATAGAGAATTTTATACTTGATACGTGTACTGTCGTATAGAAACTTTAAGGAACAACATGGACACAAGTTTGCCGTTCCATACCAACATGTTCATCAGAATGATTGGCATAACGAGCGCGAAAAGAATAAATATTCCAAAGTTAAGGAATGGAACGTCGACATCTTTGTTGATGTAGGTAGCTTCAAAGTTCAACTCTCCAAGCGTCATAATAAAAGTCTTCATCAGCGATTTGGGAAGAGATCCAAATAAATTCTGATCCTGGAAACAAATTAAGAATAAGGAAAATTAGTCGGGTAGGAAAATAATGGCTTGATGGAGACATATTTACTAATGAGCCAGAATGATATAGTGTGGCTTAATAACTTATGGAAAGCTACTTATAAGAATTGACTGGAGGTAAACCTGGTTAAAAAAAAAACAAAAACAAACTAACAAACAAACAAACAAACTCGTGACGCTCGCAAATAGTTTGCACGTCCAATTGTGGTCGTCTTGATTTTGTTAATACGGGTAATAATGAACATTCAATGAATCTTTTTAAGATTCTTTAGTTTCCGTATACATGGTCGAAACGACTGAGTTTCTAAGTTCGCAATAAATGCATGTCAACGTAAGTCGAGTCAAAATCTTCCAATAGTTCGCTCTTCAAGATACGTGGAAGACTAATGCTGCCTATGTAAGTTTTTATTGTTTCCTTTGAAAGTATTAATTTTAAATTAAATGGTTTTGTAGCTTGATTTCTCCTCAAAAGCCGGCTATTAGGTGACTGTTTTCGACAGCTTTGCAGTTATAAGGTTTGAAGTTAAGGATTTGTGTCCATTAGGACCTTTAGAACAAACGTTATAAAAACCTCTACATTTGAATTCTCAGTATCTGTCTTTTTTCAATAATTTACCCTGAAATAAAAATGCCGAGGCAGTGTGTAGTGAAAAGAAAAGAACTAAAATATACGTACATTGCCCATGAGAATGTAGAATGAAATTCCGAACGCCAAAATAAAGAGAATAAAAAGAATGATAACCTAAAAAAAAAGAAAGGGAATATATTAAGAAATCACTTTACAAATTGGACTTAAAATTTCTGATGAGAGGTAACATTCCTCAATCCAAAATCGCTACTTTGCAGTTTACCTTGAGTAACGTTTGTATCATAGTCATCAGCATAACCACAAACCTACCATACGTTGACAGTCTGAAAGGAAAAAAGAAAATAACATGGAAAATATTCGTTAATATTGTTTAGTTGACTGTTTTCTCACCTTACTTTTAATCTCAATAAAATATCTACATATAGAATATTTGTGGTTCGATTATTTTTTTTTAAAGATCAGCAAACGGCTGGGTGAGTAAGGTCTATTGAATTGTCTCCATTAGAGAACCCCTTGTCCCAATAAACAGCTTTTGAGCCTCCTCAGACCTTCCAGGTCCTAATACAAGATGATTGATGTCACTGATACGATTAAGGGATATGAACATTTCTGACAAGGTTTACTACGTTATTTCAGTTTGCTTTGTTCATCCTTTACGTCTTGTGTCAAAAAGCCAATCAGTGTCTGATCTTAATTGCGGAAACAAACAAAAACTGGCTCAGTTTTGACGATCTTCATGCACTACACACGACCTCTCCTATCTTTTGCCAGATAAGCAATCTATTATAAATACTACCGCTGACCTACGGAGGTAGAGCACCAAGTTGAGCCAACCAAGAAACAGACCCAATGCTACTGCATGCATCTGAAGAGGCGTCTTACACAAACAGCCAGGATTCTTGGAAATCAGGTAAACCAAGGCTAACAGGTTTATAGACCAATCCATGTAGCTGGATGCATCCCAGAAATATTTCAGTCGCTAGTTAGGGAATAATGAGAAAAAACGGAATATTTATTCACTAATGTTCGCCACTCTTCAAGCTGCTTCAGCCGACAAAAATAAAGTGTATTGTGGCGGTATTGTGATTTTACTCATAGATTACATGAGTCACTGCGAGGCTCAATGGCTAAATGACTAACTGAGTAACCGACTGACTGATTGACTGATTGACTGATTAAGTGATTAACTGCCTGATTGACTGATTAAGTGACTGATTGACTGACTGACTGGCCGGCTGACTGACTAACTGACTGACTGACTGACTGACTGACTGGCCGGCTGACTGACTAACTGACTGACTGACTGACTGACTAATTGATTGACTAATTGACTTACTGATTGACTGGCTGACTGGGAGACTGATTGACTGATTAATTAACTGACTGACTGACTTACTGACTGACTGACTGACTGACTGATAGATTGACTCGCTGATTGACCGACTGGCTGGTTGAATGACTGCTGATTGACTGACCGGCTGATTGACTGATTGGCTTGTTAACTGACTGGCTGACTTACTGACCGCCTGATTGACTGACTGGCTGACTGACTGACTGCCCGATTGAGTGACTGGTTGACTGACTGACTGGCTGGTTGACTAACTTACTGACTGACTGACCGACTGAGTTAGTGGCTGACTGACTGACTGGCTGATTTTCTGACTGGCCGACTGGCTTATTAACTGACTGACTGACTGACTGACTAGCTGGTTGATTGACAGATTGAGAACAGCTTTCATGTTGATTACTTATCTCACCAGCCTGTACAACTGCAGGAGCTCTTTGATTATGGAGAACATGTTAAACGCCATCAAAATGGTCAAAGCAAAATACGTGTCATTTCTTCCGCTCTAAAAAAAGAAAAAGGTTATTGGCCAGCAGGGCTCTTTATTCAGTCCCAGGCAAACGCGAATTATGTTATGTTACTACTTTTAACTACACTAAAAGTGCTACTGTATGGTGTAGCATGTCAAGCTTTCTGTGTGTTTAAAACAACCTAATAACATTGCTTTAAAATTTGCTTTCACTGTTAAAACCTTTTAGGTTGAGAGTTAACGCAACTATTTGAAACTTTAAATCAAAATAACTCTGGAAACAGTGACCACAAAGCTTGATCACCTGATTTTTGCATTCTGAATCACATTTGTTGATCCATTCAGCTTTACTTTTTACCGCAAAATATGTCAGTACAAGTAAGAACAAAAAAAACATGAAGAAATTCAACATGAACGTGACCCAACCAAACTTCTTCCTGCAAAAAATACGTAGATATGCAATTAATTCATTTTTTATATAAGTCGTTAAACAACAAATTTATGGCACTTATCAAAACATGTAACAATTTTGTTCTCAGTCGTTTAATTAACATACAAGATGGCACAAATATTTTGAGTTATTCTCACCACTTCAGGCTCATTAAACTGTAACAAACCGGATGACCGATGCATTTCTCTCTCTTGTATTTCACCATCGTCTGAAAAAAATAAACATCAGCAAGCTACTGTCAGACTTACCTTTTAATGTTTTTGCGTCTATTATAAAAGGTAATGAAGATACAACCGTCTTTGAAAACTCTTGTCTTTCGATTTCCTTTTAAGACGCACGGAGCTAAAAATATTTTGTTATTAACTCAACAGTATTAGTGAATAAATTGACAGCTTTCATCGTCCAGTACTTGTTTTCTTTCTTTGTTTTTTGTTCTGAATGTTAACACTATGTTGTGATGAAAGGGAAATCAAAGACACATAGGATTATCAAAGACTGAGGCAAACTTTCTATTTCTCCAGTAGAACCACAAAGTATTTGCTGAGATTATCACAACAAACCCGAAATCCTTTAAATAGTCCAAGTCTCGTTAAGGATTTCCTTGCGAGAGCTAGTTTCATCATCGAAAGAAAATTATGGATTCCTCAGTTTTGTAGATAGATTTATTTCGTGGGAGCCCAGAGAGATTTTCCCGGATAATTATTGATTTAGAGACGACAGTATAAGCCAGAATTAATGTATTGGAACATCGCAAATTAATCTCCTCACCCGCAAGTGGTTCAGGGAATGTTTTGTTTTATCCCCATTAGCATCCATTCCTTGGATTAATCTCAAGTCATAAGTTACCTAAGAAAGAGACGACACAATTTTTTTAAAATACATTTATAATTAAACAGCGATGGTAAAGTTCATAGTGAACTTTCACCACCCTTACCTTGTAATTGTAATCTGTAACCTGGCCTTCTTCCACGATGCAGTGATCTAAAAGACGCTGGGTACAAAGATAAGTCAGCATTGGTTGTGGACATGTTCAATCAAGAGGTTCTGTTGTCAGTGAAAGCGACTTCATTTGTACAAGGTCAATTTTCATCTTTGATTTAGATAATTCTTTTGGGAAAAATCCAAATTCGATGTTAATTGAAACTAAAACACCCGCTTATTCACTTGTGATAGAAACAGATTGAGGAAATACAATAGCGGACCATTACTATATTCGTTTAAGACGAACCTCCACTACTCTGGGCATTTTCTGTACCAGTGATTCTATTTGAGACTGTCTGTCACTTATGGTGGAATGAAGAGCTTCCTTCCATCTGCAGCGCAAATATAAAAGCTTGATAATAACGTAAAAAGAGATGTGGATAAAACAAGTAACAATGATATTAATGGAACAAAACTGGCAAAATCAACAGACAAATGCACTAACGCGCAAAGAATAGGCTAGAAATAATATGACAATTTGTTGTGAGATGACGTTACTAGAAAGACTCTCACGTGATATGATATGATGTAGAATAACTTGTCGTGAGAAGTCGTGCCATGGAATGACATGATGTGATACAATCAAATAACACGACTTGACTTGTTATGAGATGATGTTACTAGACAGACACTCACCTGGCTTGATATAACATAGAATGACTTTTATGAGAAGTCGTGCCGTGAAATGACATGACGTGACAAAGCGTGACATGATATGACGTGGCGACAACTCAACGTGACATTACCTCTTATGCTCTATCATCACCATGGCGACATTCTCTCTGCCGTGATCAATAGCGAGGTCTAGAGCGTTCTTATCTCGCGCGTTACTCATAAAGAGCAGCTCTTCAAAGGACATCAGGTACTGCACTATGTGCGCATGCCCGGCTATAGCGGCTAGATGTATAGCTGTATTCTGTGAGAGTGAATTCAAGGAAAGGCCAATTACGAAACATAACTTTGTGATTTTAGATAAATAGCTTATGTACTTGATAAGCGGAATTGCTTCTGTGACAAATTTCACTATACCTCATTTCGGTCCCAGGAGTTAAGACAATCTGGGTGAAACTTTATCACGAGCTCAACGCATTTTAGTGAGCCTTGTGTAGCAGCCAGGTGTAGTGGCGAGCGTTGGTTGATGTCCCTGTCATACGAAACATAAAACTAAAATTAATTTTTTATTCTAAGGTGTATTTCAATCCTTTTTCAAACATGTTAAATGTTCTGGTCATTCTGATAGTCGCACAAGTCCTTGAGTCCCTTGGCAAGGTTGGGAAGCAGGAGACAGATATGGACCAAAAGAAAACACCTCATCTTACATTTTATGGCAAAACTATATACAACGAGGAAAAAACTTCTTTCTTGGACCCAGTTCCCCACCTTTGTATTGCAGAGTCTGTTACTAGGACAGCAGTAGCAGCATGATGTCCTTCCATGCAGGCCAGATGTAAAGCGGTTCTCTTCTGGTTGTTTTCAGCATTGATGAGGCGTTCGTTTCTGTTTTCTAACAACTTTCCGGTAATGTCAGAAAATCCATGCCTTAAAAAAATTGGAATAGCTAAAGTACTCACAACGAATTTTCAAGACTTCAATAATTTCTCTTATCACTCAACTGCCCAACACAGATATTTGAAAATTATTTACCTTGCAGCCAGGTGCAGTGCTGTATCCAGCGAGTCAGATACGACCTCTGTTACAACCATGTCGTAGGAAATAAGTAAAGAGACATCCTGCATAGAAACAGAGTTCTATGTTATTTCACGTGATCTACTCATTAACCAAATGTGTTACCGCTGCTCTAGGTTTGTGTCTGAAAATTTCCTTATCCATGCACGTTTTCCCTAAACTTACATGACAAAATGAATGACTTCATAGCTCAAGAGAGGGCTTAAAAACTGGTGGAAGCGAATAAAAAAAATATTCCCATCAAGGAAAAACCATTTAATACCTGTAGGCTTCCACTCTGAACTGCATAATGAATTGGAGCAAATCCATGGACATCTTTCTCTTTTATAAGCTGTTTTGAGATAGGCATCTGTCAAAAGAATAGCTCAGCTTAATTACGTGCCAATACTAGCATATTTCTCTTGAGATATGATTCAGACGATGATATTGACCTTCAAGAGAGCCTCCAGTGTCATGTTGTGACCGATGGCGAGGTGTAACGCCGACCGAAGATTAAAATCCTTTACAGTGACCTCAGCAGAAAATTCCAGCAAAACTTTGACAGATTCCAGTCCACCCACAGCCGAAGCCAACAACAAGGGTGTCCTGCATTTAGCATCTCGGGGATTTACTGGAAAATCCTGAAATTCCATGTATGGAAAAACATTGGACACATTTTTAGTACAGTACTCTCTCTTCTCGTTGGTACCAATCGCAAGAGTTTTAAATACATGGAGACGCTGAGACGCCACTGAAAGACAGAAATTTATGGACTTATGGAAAAGAGCATGGCGGTTTATGGACAGGACTGAACGACCCACGGACCAACAGACGGACTGACTCAAGAGACTAACAATTTGCCGACCGAAAAGATAGCAAAGTTCTGAAAAGATACCTTTTCTAGCAAAAACTTTACAACTTTCGCGTGATTATTTCCAGCAGCCCTAAAAGAGTAATCAGAAACTAATTGTTTTCATTTCACCAAACCACAGAATATGTATTTCATATTAGTAGCATACCTATGCCAGTTTCTCTTATCAGTTAAAATCTTGCATTCAATAACCTAAGTATTTGAGCTTGTTTTGTGAAGTAATTTCTTAAGTATGGTTATTCTCACGAACCGAGACACTCACAACTTACAAAGTTTACACAGTGAAAAACTTTTAGAAGTCTTTTCATGGGCAGATACTTATTTACAGCAAGTTTGCCAAATGTCTCTTTGGTTTCCACATATATACCGACGAAGTTTAACAAATATTAATCCTCTCTTCTTATATTGAACACGTTGTGATCACCCGGTGAGGAATCGAACACACTCAGCAAATTAAGTGAAGTCCAGCACCCTTGCCTCTAACTGTATTTAACTGGGTTTACATTTTTATATTTCAAATAATTTCATTATGGGGAATATTTGCCGAACATAGAAAACTGACCTGTGCAGTGGAGACATTCCTTGATTGTCTTTGGGAATACAGCCCAAAGCCTCCTTGTCTTGTTCATAAAAACGTTTCACCACATCAAGGTTCCCTAACGCACATGCGCAATGAAACGGTGTACTGCCATCTTTATTCTGAAATACGTCATTTATAAAATTTAGAGGGGATATGAATTTCATAGTTAGTGCCAGTGCTTAAATTTAACGTGAAATCACTTATGGAATGCAAATGAACGTCTTATTGAGAAATCACTTACCCTTGTCACGGCCATTTTAGCTCCGTATGAAAGACACAAATCTACAGACTAATAATCAGTTTACTCGTCAGTTCGCAAGAATTTTTACACCTCCCAGATAGGATGCTACATGTACTCCATTGTTGATCACTTATGTACTACTTAAGTAATAACTTAGTCCCTAACAACTATCTTATTCGTTTCTCGAGTTGTGGAAATAATGCATACCTGGAAAACCGAGCTTTCTACTGCAAGATGGAGAAGACTGTTTCCGCTGTCATCCACACCGTAGATAAACGAGTCCATTTTCATGTTACGTTCATCAACTGTATAAGACAAACAAAACTCTCGTGTTATTCTGATTTTAGCTTCAGTGGCCATTAATTTGATTAAACAGCCTGCTGAGACCGCACCTTAATTATATGCTGACAGATTCACACAGACTACGATCAAACTTCGCAGTGCTATATCAATTTACCTTCAGAGGAATGACGAGTGCTTTTCGTGACGTTTAGGCGCCGACTGTAAGAATGGCGCTATTCAGAATAATTACTGAAGAGTTTGGTCTAGATTTCAAAAGCGCATTTAAAATAATAGGAGAAAGAACGTGGCATGAACAACTGATGTTCTTACTGAGATCAAAGAGGCAAGCAGCAGCATCCTTGGAGCCTTTCAACACAGCAAGTGTTAGAGCGTTTCCATGGTTACAATCCAGCTGGGCTCCATAATCAGCCTGGAAAGATAAAACACACGAGTTATATCTTTATTATTACATTATTATTTATCTTCATTGCATGCTCTTGGGCACCTTTTTCAATCAACCAGATGACCTATAATAACTTGATCTGTTGAGAACATTGGTGAGCACTGGCATAAGGCAAGTTGTTCATTGGGCCTTTGAATTTCTAAGGTTCTTTAAATTCTCGTCTTGAAATATTTTCCTGTGTTCTTATTGGCTATTGACATAAATTTCAGTTTGGTCTTAGGTTCGATGCACGCCATAGGTTGGCTTATTTCTCCTGGTCATCAGTAACCTCAGCCTAGTCTTAATGCAGGTCAACGGTTAGATGTCATCATTGAACTTTTTACTCACAAGTAGTTTGCACAACTTTGCGTGATCTGACTGAGCTGCAAGCTGCAACGGAGAAAGACCACCACTGCCAATTTTATTTACATCAGCTTGGGAACCGGAATTAAGCAACAACTGAGGAGGAACAAAAAACAACTGTTAGTACATTAATGAAACTGCAAAGCTCTGTGCTGGTTGCACAGCAGATACAAGGATAAAAATTGTCAAACAAAGCATGAATTTCTTTTTTCACCATCTTGTTCCCAGGTAAAGAACGTTTGAAGCTTTTGACTGGGTAATAAAATGGATAAAATGTAAGTGACTCTCATAGCTGCGAAAGGACCTTAGGCAAACCTTCACTATGTCTTCGTTGCCAGTTTGTATGGCGGAGTGCAGTGTTGTGTTCCCCATGTTGTCTTCTCTTTTAGCTTCAGCTCCCATCTGGATCAGCAGCTCTACGACAGCGAGGCTACCAGCCAGTACCCCGCACATCAGGGGAGTATTACCAAGGTGATCTGGCTTATGGATATCTGGGGAGTTAATAAATCGGATAAGCAAATGCTTCACTTATTCACCACCACCTACATAGTACAACAGTCAAGCTGAAATCTTACCAACGCCATTGTTGATCAATCGCTGGACTTCTCTGAGATCTCCAGCGAGAGCTGCTAAGTGTATTGACTTGCCGACTGTAAAATTTCGGTGCTGAAATAAGATCGAAGTTGCTCAAATGAGGCCTCAAGGGTATTCCATGGAGTTTAGTATGTAAAAAAAAAACTTGCAAATCTTCGGTTTTTGGAAACAAAAAGAGCGGTGGATGCTCGTGATTTAATCTTACGAAGCAAGTGGTTCACTCTCGCCAAAGCTTATTTCAGCCTGTGAAGGTGATTTTTCCGTCATGTCAACATTTCTTTAGGCTTCTTAGGTGTAGATAGGAACTGTATTACTACTGCATTATCGTGTCTACAAGCTAAGGAAAGAGAATTCTTTTTTAAAGTAAAGAAGATTCGTAAACTTACGATCCTGCGATAGGTGTCTCCTAGACTGGATGGTCGGTGGGTTATAGTTTTTGAGACAGGCAGGCGTGCTGCGTCCAGATTCAGGCTTTCCGACATTGAGAAGGTGCTCCCAAAGAATTCGTGATCTAACTCCAATGATCCTTCTTCTGACGACATAAACGTCATACGCCATCTTGGAAATGATGGGCTCTCTAACCCACTTTCATGCCTTTGAACATCTGAATTCCTCGTCAATTCATATTTCTGTTTTGCCTCTTTGGGTTTATCTTCAAATAAAGAGGGAAATTATGAATAGCTAATTTGATGGCTTTTAAATAGTTTGAACCCGGGGGTTGTTTCGACAACCTGAGCGGAAGTCAGGTTGTCGAAAACGTCAGTCACCACTACCGACAACAGTCCTTCTCAGGACTACACTCACCCGGACGATCAAACTACACTATTACATAGATGGCATATGTTCTATTGTTAACAGCTCCTGGTTTACGTGTAGTTAAGTGAGATAGAATGCTTCAGAAGTTTATAGAATGCAAGCCAATTTATCTAGGAGATGTATTAGCATATGAAGTAGCACATTTTGCTGCTAATCAACTGAATTTTTACCTCACGAACTAAAAAAGAGCGGTTCGGCGGTCAAATTAAAGGAACATTAACGTCATGTTTTAATCAGCTTAAAATGAGTTTAATCAGCTTAAAATGAGTTTGATCAGCTTGCATGAATGGTGAGCCTGTGTACAAAGACTAAAAACAAAACGATTTGTTATTTCGATCGGCTCGTACAATCTTTCATTAAAAAAGAGAACATTTTATCGTAAAGCAGAACACCAGAAACTAGAATTTGATCATTTGAATTTTGTTAAGGTTTCACTGAATACTTAGGCAATATTCTATTTATCAAGTCTTGTGTTTGATGGTACTTTTGAAACCGATGGCTCTCGTTTTTGATTTTGTAAACGGAACTAATTCACTTGCTAAAAGGGAAATCACTCGCCAGCTTATCGCTCGCTCATGAAATCATATTTTTCATCGGTGTTTATTTTTTTCCACAACTGGACATGAATCTACAGAAGCCAATTTATACATTTATGAAAAAATATAATGAAGTGTAAATTTCTATTTCCCGACTAATTTCGATAAAAATGTTGTGAGGAGGTAGGCCTCCCACTAGCTTTTGTTCCTTTCATTTTTCATATAGTATCCCGACTTAAGGGTATCCTGCAAACCATTGATGAATTAACGTTGTCAAAAGATTGTCATTATTTCCGTACCTTAGGTAATCCCACAGAGAAAAAGTTGTGAAAAATTGTGTCTAAAGCATTCAGGCTTACAGCTAAGCATTAATAGTTAAAACTTGGTGAGGTTAACAAGAGACATTTTGGTTTCTGGTGTGAATAAGCAATAATTGAAAAAAACCTTTTTATGCAACAAACCTTTTGATAAGAGGCCCCGCAATGCCTCAAAGCTGAAGCTCATCCTCTATCAGTTGCTGCTAAATGGAACAACGGAAGTCATACGAGTGATCTAGTCAGGCCTGAGCCATATGTTTTAAATAGATAGAATTTCTAGCTGTCATTTTGACGTATTCCCCTAATTTGATTATCAACGAACGAATCCCTCACGAGGCTGTTAGACATGTTGGCGATTTTAGAAAGCTTTAAGGTAAATTTATTTTTTCATCTATCAGAGAAGTTGTGTTGTTTATATTCACGCATAATTTCTATGTGATATGAAATTACGTCTCTGCATGTTTAACACAAATGTTTTAAAATAAAAAAATAGTGCTTATGTGTTCACATAAATGCTTTCTGTCTCTGCATGTAGGCACCTTCCAAAACTAATATTAGGAACGGGGCTGGAAATAAACTTGAAATAAATATACAGCTACAATTCTTTATTTTCACGAGCGGCTGGCAAAGTGAGCCATGATGTATCACCTCCTCTTAAAGCTGTAAACCAACCTTACCAGAGGACGGCTAATAATTCCTTCAGAAATGACTTAGTTTTCAGTAATGTGTGCATTAGCGAAAAGTAACAAGAGTTACATAGATAATTAATTGTTATTTTTCATTATTAGAGCCAGAAATTTTTGTTAAACACACAGATGTTCTGGTTGTTATTGAAGTTTCGTGAGCATCGCCATTTTAATTGGCTCAGTAAATGATAAATGAGCTCTGTTTACCCCAGTTTTCAAGTTTTCGTAAACTTTTGCTGATTCTAGGCAGCGGGAAATCTTCAGACGAAGAAGGAAGCCATGTAAATGGAAGGCTTGTAAATTTAACCTAAATGGAATTGGTTTCTCGTTAAAACAACAACAACGATATCAGTGCTTGTCTGATGTGGCTGTATTAACGCAATGATTGTTTGGTAAGAATGGCAAATAAGTTCAAGCCACACATGGGGACGATGTTGGCGAAGCAAGATAATCTCTTCCGAGAAACGCTGAAAAAATGAGCTGGCATCACACCAGCTGTTTACTTCTAAACAGCCTGCGGGAGGAATGAGTCCTAGTCAGCTAGTGCCAGTCTATCTCAAACTTCCCTTCCGAGCAGCTAGGAGGATGATGCAAGTTCGTTGTCGTAGGAAATAAGAATAATTCTAACCAATGTTATTTTGATACGTCTCCTTCGGTATATGTAGATATCCGGCGTATATTTCGGTCTTGTCATTTACCGTCTCAACGACCAGTGGTCTCACGTTCGAAAACGAAGTAAATAGGTGTTTTGCTGAAAACTGATTTGGAAGCATTTTTGGCGTTGTAACGTACTTCCATAAGAGGGATGGAAGCCTTTAAGAATTGTACAATATTATGGATATTTATTGTGCTGGTCGGTAGTGTCTTAATTAGTGGAGGTAAGAAACGTGAACAATGATTTCTTTGTTGCCTTTAAGAGTAGCTCATGAGCTTGCAGATCTTGCGGATCACGTTTTAAATTGCAATGGTAGACGAGAAAATATAATTGTGAGAAAAAATTAGATATGGTAATTTGCACCTGCCACAAGGTGCCTTGTTCCTTCTTGCAAGTTGTTGGCCCAGTCTCAGTATATTATTTTGAACAATGTCTTTGTCGAGCTTAGTAAAGAAAAAAAAGTAAAAAAATTTACTTCTTGATTTCAGAATTCAAATTCAGCAGAAAATTTCTCTGTCGCCACATTGGGGGTTTCACCAAAATTATTAATTCAAGTGCGGTTATTATGGGTTCCTCTGTAGCCAAAATCTGAATGCTGATTCCTATTTATTTCGTAGAGGGAGCAGTACTCTGAATTTGCACACTAATCTTAAAGAAAATCAGTTGACTTGGGTATTGAATGACATTGTGTGTTTTACAGCCTTAGGTTGGGGCAATAAAGACAAGATAAGATTAACAGATGTCAGTGTCATTACATTACATCCTGGAAAAATGACAAAGTCCCGTCGTACCCACCCTGTTCCCCAGTTAAAGTGTGTTGGTGGCTCAGCAGGTTGTTCAGCTTTTACTCCAAGTGTTGTTCAGTGTTACAACCGAGGGTCTGATGGCTATGATGTTCAGGTAAATTGTGATAGGAATTTAATTTGCAGTCATAATGATTATCTTAAAGAAAAATTTTCCTTATATCATATAAGTTTTGTAAACTGTGATACATTTTTGCAGTGGGAATGCAAGACAGACATGGACAGTCAGTATAAGTTTGGTGAAATTACAGTCAGCTGTGAAGGTTATGATTATCCTGATGACCCATACATTCTACAAGGTTCCTGCGGGGTATGTACCCTAGTGCTGTATTGTTTTGACAAAGGGCTAACACTTTAAGAGACATTTAAAACTCTTTACAGTGACCAATTAATATTTTATGAACTCAGATGATTAACCAAACTATGTTGTGCATGTGAGGGTATCAGTTACACAAGCCTATTGGCTTCTTTGGACTATCTTGCCATATAATTGTTTTCTTATCATTATACACGTGTTAGTGTGGTGCAAGTTTAAAAAAATATTATCAGTGGTAAGTTATTTGATATAAAACTCCCAATACCAAGTGAAGATCCAATATAAATGGAGACAGAGTGAGAAGGATGTCAATTTTTGTGAACTCATTCCTCAAGTAGTAAAGATGTTGAACATTGATCACAGACATTGGACTTAGGAATTAATTTATTTCATTGTGAAGGTTCAAAACTCAGATTTTCCAATTTGAAAGTTTGATTCCTTGCTAACTTAGTAAGGGAGATTTTGCAAGGTTCCTATGTGAAAATTGTCTGTCTTAATGTTAGGATCAGCTATGGCAGAAGCTTCCTGTGTAGAACAAGAGTAGGAAAGGGGCTAAATTTCCTAGCTTGATTGCTTGAGTCTAAAAAAAGATAAAGATATTAGTTGCTTATATTTTATTTGTACCATTTTCATGACAAATTTATGACATCTTTCTCTTTTGACAACCAAGCTAAAACTCTATTATATGAGGGTTTTCAAAAAAAAGGCAGACCAGGATGGCATTATGCAAAACTGCACTGCAAAACCGTTACGTTACAGAATTCACTTAAAACATTTAGCCAATGTTGTAGCTTAAATGATTTTTGGTTTATATTTCCTATTTCCTCTTACTTTTGCTTGTATTCATATGAAACTATTACTAAAGGTATTAATTTATTTTACAGTTGGAATACACAATTGACATGGTCAGTAGTGGAAGTTATTATCACAGCAATTATCATTCTGGGCACAGGGACAACACTTACCACAACTACAACAGTCACAGTTACCGCTCCAGGTACATTGTTAAAATCTAGTGGAGTCATTTCTTTCTTTTTGGTATTGTACTTTTAATTAAATACAGAACCGTTGTGTATGTGTTGATTATTTTAAGTACTCAAGTACTGGTGTGTTGTCTGTAAACAACATATGCAACACTAGTTGTTCTTCTATCATGTGGTAAGCTGTAAACAAATTTAAGTAGCATTGTTTTGCTTTCATGCAGTTATCTGTTTAAAAAAAAATGAAAAAAAAGCCACTTGAAAACTATGCACAAATCAATAGAAATCACAAGTTGGAAAAAATAGCTTCTGCAATCGACCAACACAAAACAACGGTGGATGTTTTCCTAGATCTTTCCAAAGCATTCGACACTCTTGACCATCAAATCTTCTTTGCCAAATGGGAGCATTATAGTATCAGTGACATGGCTCTGCAGTGGTTCAAAAGCTACTTTTCTTGCTGCTCACAATTTTTTCCAATTCAATCAAGCTTGCTCTCCAATGCAAACCATCAAGTGTGGTGTCCCTCAAGGTTCGATTTTAGCCCCTCTACTGTTCATTCTATACATGAATGACCTCCCTAATGCCTCTGAATTAACAGACCCTCTGCTTTTCGCTGATGACACCAGTATCTTTTATTGTCACTCAAACCCAAACTGTTTAGAATCCATACTTAATCATGATGAACTCCAAAATATTGATGTTTGGCTAGTCTCTCAGTTAATATAAAGAAAACTAGTACATAATTTTTAAACCCAGACAGAAACTCCAGCTTTTCTCTCTCCTTTGGAGGTAAACCCTTACAACAATCTAACACAACTAAATTCCTAAGGGTCTATATTGATGATCATCTCACCTGGAAATACCATATCAGCTACTATGTAAACAAATTGCTAAATCAATAGGTATTATATTCAGGTCTCACTTTTTCCTATCCTCTACAACCAAACTCACTTTGTATTACACCTTAATTTATCCCTATATCGTCTATTGTAACTGATCCTTATATTGTCTATTGTAACTGATCCTTATATCGTCTATTGTAACTGCGCCTGGTCGTCCACATATGTATCTAACTTTAAATAGAATTTATTACTTGCAAAAGTGAGCTGTTCTCCAAACTAGGAATTTTAGATATTTTCCAAGTCAATACATTTGAAATCACCAAATTCATGTTTTATTGTGGAAATAACTTATTGCCTCCATTGCTTCTCAATCTTTTTGCAACAAAAAGCCAAATTCACAATTATGGTACCAGAACAGCCAGTAATTATCGAACGCATTTGTGCCGTACAAATCTCAAGCAATTTGCAATTCTCTATCAAGGTCCTAAAATTTGGAACTCTCTTCCTGTTTCAATCACTCATTCATCAAACCTTCTTAGTTTTAAGACAAAAATGCAACAGTTTTTACTTAAATAATCACTGAATTGGCCTTAAGCCGCACATTCACAGCACTTTTTCTTTACTTTATTTATTAATGTAAGCGAGGTGGCTCTCCCATAAGCCTGGTGGCTTCCTGGGTCTCCTCGCCTCTAGCTATAAGTGTTGTAAATAAATTGTTTGTATTTTGTAAATAAGGCAAATAAAGATGATGATGATGATGAGGATGAATTTTCTTTCTAGGCATTCTGGAGGTTGGCTAAGTACAATTATCACCTGGGGAGTCATTGCCTGGATTGTATATTACATCTACCAGCGTTTTACATACAACCAATCACAGCAGTATCCTACATTTATTACTTTTAATGTGTTATGTGTAATTGGCCACATGCTGAGATCTGTATTATAACACCCAACATTTTCACATTCCAGTGGTCCTTCAATTACCCAAAGTTTTCACTATCTAGTAATCACACAAGTTTCTTCTCTCAGTCTTCTATTTAATATGATGAAGTGATGGTATTGTACAGTTTCTTGCTTAAGAACTAAATAGAATATTCTTTAGGACATTTTTAGTACTATCTATTTTCATAAAGTTCTCCTTAACAAGAAATATTTTAGGAATAATTCAACTGGTGGTCATAATCAATTTTCCAGTCCCCCACCTCCTGGATTTCGGCCTGAGTATACACCAGGTAAGAATTTATGCATCCCCTCCCCCCCCCCCCCCAAAAAAAAAAAAAAAAGGTAATTGAATGATAACAATAACAAAAATAAAATAAAAAAGAAGAAGAAGAAAGTAAGGAAAAGAAGAAGAAGAAAGTAAGGAAAAGAAGACTTCTCACAGTGGACTTTACCTTTTTAAGTAATAATGGACAAAGTTAGTGGTTTACCAGCCTTAAATAAATGTGAACTATCAGTTTTTATACATTTGACAAGAGGAGGTTCAGGTACTCCCTCCCCCTCCCCCTCCCCCTCAGCCACACCTTAAAAGACTGTGCTTTTTTCGCTGCTATTAGGAGGCCACACTACACATTCCAACAGCTGGACAGGAAATGCAGCAGGAACTGATGGTTGGCCGGGATTTTGGTCAGGTGATCAGAATGATATCAAAACCTCTTAACCAGGTTTCCTTTATTTATTGATGGACTATTATCGACTATAAACTGAGCTTGTAGGAGACATGGATGTGGCAGAAGTTCAGAAAACGCATTCTTTTGATCATAAAGAAGTGTTCATCAAGGTGCAGTCTTGAAATGGTGAAGAAAGTGATTTATGAACCAGCTATTCTTGAGTTTCAAAATTTTGTTCAAATCAACAAGAACTGAGACTTTTTCTCGTCCGTGGATCAGGATACATGTATCGCTCCTATTGTTGTTATTAGGTGTTCAAGTTGATTGAGAAGATAAATCATAACATTTTTCCTTATTTGCTGATGCAATGTAGGTGCTGCCACCGGGGGACTTTTGGGATATCTGTTTGGAGGCTCAGGGTAAGAGCTTAAAAAACGCTTAAATGATAAAGAGAGTAATAAGCATGTGCATCTTTTAAACGTAGATAACAACCGGAAAGAGAGTTTTTATAACCTTAGGGGCTTGCGACAAACCTTTTGACCGTTGAAATGCGTTAAAAGATGCCTTTCAGTTGATTGACTTACGTGGAAAGCGCACCAGAAGTAATTGCATTTTCCTTCCATTTGCTAGTTGTCTTGCAAAAACGGCTTTGATGAGGTTCGCTTATGGTAACGCAACTGAGATCGGTAACGACAGCGTACTGTATATCTAACCAAAATACCAACCATAAGAATAACGATAACGATAACGATAACGGTAAAAGTAACAATAACGATAACAGTGACGTTAACGATAAGATAACGATAACGATAACAGTAATGAAAACAGAAACAGTGTTGATAACGGTTGTGATTGGTTGACGACCAAATGAGAACGGTGATGATAGAAATCACCATCTAGAAAAGTATTGTTGTTTGCGATCATATTAACGTTATGAGTGACGATGATATAGACAACTTTTTTTATCATTACTGTACAAACCGTCACAATCTTTTCTATGGTCACCATGATTACTGGTATAATGTGCCATCCTAATTTTTTTTTCTCATAAACAGCCGTCGCAATACTTACTATGATCACTATGATTACTATGGTCCGAGATACCATCAGCGAGGACCTGGGTACGGTTTTGGTGGAGGATCGGGCTGGTTTGGGTCCAACAACAGCTGGTCTTCAGGACGCTCCTCAGGTTGGACCTCAGGCAACAATTACAGAGAAAGCTCCTCTCCAAGCTCTCGGACCTCCTCAGGTGAGCGTGAGCTGAACTAAACCCCTGCTGTGTTTCAGACTATTTATTTTGACTTGCAACTTGCCGCGAAACAGACAATGTAAAGAGTTTCTGTGAATTGTGGTGGCAAACATTTTTTGATGCATTGAGTACTGAGTCGTAATCATAAATATAAATTTTTTTTGGATTCGTCATCGTAACGTGACAGTAAGTCCTGTTCTGTTGTACTGAATGTACCACAGAATTCCCTTTGTTAAGATTTTCAGCTCTGTTCTCTGGGAGAAATCCTCTGTAGGGATTAAAAGATATGATTGGTCAGTGAGCCACCCATAAGAGGTGGACCGACCACTTTTTGGTGTGTCACACTGACAATACCACGACGTAGAATAAATATTGTGTGAAAAATACCGTAATTTATTGGGGTCAATTTCCTTTGCAGGGTTCGGTGGAACCAAACGTCGCTAAAAACTGATTAAAAGAAAACCGTTGATACCTCATGCACACTTATATTAAAGGCTGTTCACTTCCTGACAGTAACAGGAAACCTTTCGAGGAGGGGAAGGGAGATATTGGTCAGCATTGCACATTAGAGCCCAGCTTTCTCTGTCTGAAGGCTTCAGTTGTTTGATTAGTTCAATAGGTAACCTATCGTTGTTCAGCTAATTTTTACGGCCTAATATTAACACTTACATATAATAGTTAGTGATTTAGGGTTATTTTGATAGTCGTTTACAATAGCCATCATCCTCGCAAAGAAAACGTCTTCTTTTTCTACTTAGTTGAGCCTTAAAAACCATTATCAGGTTACTATGAGCAACGGTAAATTATCCGTCGTATTTTGTTTATTTAAACACTAAATTTGGTTTTACTCTAAATTTGAAACAAGTGTCGCGTACATAAGCAACGTAAAAAGGCTTCCTCTAAGAAGCCTTCTTCTAGTAAATAAAAGTTTTTCTAAAATTAAAAGAATGACAGAGTCCCTTTTATTGATTTTCCCCTCTATTACTAAACCTAACAATATTCCGTTCCCAATTATTCTGCTTTAAAGAGAGATTGTGCTGTTCTTCCAAAAAAGTAGTCAGCTCAACATCAGTGACTCTTTTGCTACAACCTTCTAGCCGAACTTAGGCTCGATGGCCAACTAATGAAGCTCCTACCAGCAGCCGGAAATCTTCTCTTTAGCGTGGTAATTAAAAAAAAAAAGAATTTTGTTCCTAAGCTCAGTTATTTTGCGGCTCCTCTTTATTGCTGAGTTTTAAATGCATGAATATTGATACAAGAGCATTTTGCTGATGAGCTTTCTGCTAACTGCCAGGACCATGAATCAAACCGAGTTTTCTAGCTCATTATCAAAATTCTATTGTCTCGATATTTAAAGGAGATTTTCTTGGCCCACAAAATAGTTGTGGCTTTGAAACTCGCACAAAAGAACACAGCTTATTGCCCTCTATTTAACGAACTAATAATCCTTCCGCAAATCGTCTTTATCGGCGAGATATATAGGCATAGATATTAGAACAAAAGAATTTTGTCTATGAGCTTTCGGCAAACTGTCAGGACAATGAGCCAAACCGAGTTATTGAAACTCATCAACAAAATTCTATTGTTTCAATATTCACGGGAATTTTCTCGGCCAAAAAGAGAGGTGTCGCTTTGAAATTCATACAGAATACACCGCTAATCACCTTCTTTCTAACTATCTCAGCTTATTACCCTCTCTTTAACGTACTAACAATACTTCCGCAAATTGTCTTTATCGCCGAGATAAATACGCATGAATATTGAAACAATTTTGTTAATGAGTTTAGGTAAACTATCCGGTAATCTATTTCGTTAAACTATGTTACTGAGCTAAACCAATTTTTTAGCTCATTAACAAAATTCTATTGTTTCAATATTCAGAGGGGATTCTCTTGGTCAAAAAAAGAGGTGTGGCCTCGAAACTCGTACAGAATTTACAGCAGATAACCCTCTTTCTAACGAAGTAATAATTCTTCCGCAAATCCTCTTATTTGCCGAGATATATACCCATGAATATCAAAACAAAAGCATTTTGTTAATAAACCTTTGGCAAACTGTCAGAAGCACAAGCTAAACATAGGTTTTTAGCTCATTTTCAAAGATTCTATTGTTGCAATATTCAGAGGGGATTTTTTCGGCTCAAGAAAGAGGCGTGTCTTTGGAACTCATTCTAAATACACAGCTAATTACCCTCTTTCTAACGAACAAGTAATTCTTCCGAAGGCCTCCCTATTGCCGTGAAATATACGCATGGAAATTGAAACAGAAGAATTGTGTTCATGAGCTCTCCGTAAACTGTCAGGAAAACGAGCGAAGCCGAGTTTTCTCACTCATTAAAAAAATTCTACTGTTTCGATATTCAGAGGGGATTTTCTCGGCCCAAATAAGAAGGTGTAGCTTTGAAACTCATACAGAATACACAGCTAATCACCCTCTCTCTAACCAATTTATAATTGTTCGGCAAATCCTCTTTATTGCCGAGATATTTAATCATGAATATTGAAGCAAAAGAATTTTGTTAATAAGCTTTCTGCAAACTGTCAGGATAACAAACTAAAACAGGGTCTTTAGCTCATTAACACAATTCTATTGTTTTAATATTCAGTATATATATTTAATAGCTTAAAATATATATTTAATAATTAAATTAATAATTAATAATTAAATAATTAATATATTTAATAATTGTTCCTCAGCCTTTCAAACAATTTTATAATTGTTCTGCAAACTCCCTTTATTGCCGAGATACATACGCATGAATATTGAAACAAAAGAATGTTGTTAATGAGCTTTCTGCAAACTGTCAGGATAACAAACTAAAACGGGGTCTTTAGCTCATTAACAAAATTCTATTGTTTTAATATTCAGAGGGGATTTTCTTGGTCCCAAAAAAGGGTGTGGCTTGGAAACTCACACAAAATACACAGCCAAATGCCATCTTTTTTACAAACTTATAATTCTTTCACAAATCGTCTTCATTGCCGAGATATATACGCACGAATATTGGAACAAAAGAATTTTGTGAATGAGCTTTAGGTAAACTGTCAGGACGACGAGCTAAACCGAGACTTTTAGCTCATTAAGGAAGTTCTATTGTTTCAACATTCAGAGGGGATTTATCGGCTCAAACAGGAGATGTGGCTTTTAAACTCATACAGAATACACAGCTAATCACTATGTTTCTAACCGATTAATAATTGTTCCACAAATCCTCTTTATTGCCAAGATATTTAATCATGAATACTGAAACAAAAGATTTATGTTAATGAGCTTTCTGGAAACTGTCAGGATTACAAACTCAAATGGGGTCTCTTGCTCATTTACCAAATTCTATTGTTTTAATATTCAGAGGGGGTTTTCTCGGCCCAAGAAAGAGGTGTGGCTTGGAAACTCACACAAAATACACAGCCAAATGCCATCTCTCCAAAAAACTAATAATTCTTTCGCAAATCTTTTTTATTGTCGAGATATATACGCAAGAATATTGAAACAAAAGAATTTTGATAATGTGCTTTTGGCAAACAGTTAGGACCACGAGCTTAACCGAGATGTTTAGCTCATTAACAAAATTCGATTGTTTCAATATTCAGAGGGGATTTTCTCCGCTCAAAAAAGAGGTGTGGCTTCGAAACTCATACAGAATACACAGCTAATCATCCTCTTTCAAACAATTTTATAATTGTTCTGCAAATTCTCTTTATTGCCGAGATATACGCGCATGAATATTGAAACAAAAGAATGTTGTTAATGAGTTTTCTGCAAACTGTTAGAACAACAAGCTAGAGCGAGGTTTTTAGCTCATAAACAAAATTCTATATTCAGAGGGGATTTTCTTGGGCCCAAGAAAAAGGTGCGGCTTCGAAACTCACAAAAAACACAGCCATGTGCCATTTCTCTAAAAAACTAATAATTCTTTCGCAAACCTTTATTGCCGATATATATACACACGACTTTGAAACAAAGGAATGTTGCTAATGAGCTTTCTGCAAACTGTCAGGAGGGGATTTTCTCGGCCCAAGGAAAAGGTGTGGCTTGGAATTTGCATAAAACACACAGCCAATGACCATCTCTCTCTAACAAACTAGTAATTCTTAAGCAAATCCTCTTTATTGTCGAGATATATACGCATGAATATTGAAACAAAACAATTTTGTCAATGAACTTTCGGTAAATGTCAGGGCAATAAGTTAATGTGAGGTTTTAAGCTCATTAACAAAATTCTATCATTTCAATATTCAGAGGGGATTTACTTGGCCTGAGGAAGAGGTGTGGCTTTGAAACTTATACAAAACACACAGATAAACGCCATCTTTCTGACGAACTAGTAATTCTCAAAAAAATCCTCTTTATTGCCGAGAGATTATTGAAACAAAAGCTTATTGACCCATTTCAACTTTTCCAATACCCAGAGGGAATTTTTTCCGGTCCATAAAAGAGATGTTGCTTTGAAACCTGCATACAACTGAGAACCAGTCAAGTTCTTTCTTTTTAATATACCTTTTTAATCAGATATAATCATAAGAATACTGTAACAGTAAGATTTTGTTGATGAGCATTTTGAGTCCAGGACCTAACCCTTGTTTTCAAACTTATTGACACTATTCTACCATTTCAATATTCTGAGTGGCCTATTGAAGGTGTTCATGCAGGAAATCAGTCTTCAGGGCATTTCTTTAAAGTTAACAAGTCTTGCACAGGTGCACAATGAAAACTTTAATCCTGCATTAATTCTCTAAAGTCCATTTGGATCTTCAACATCTGTAAAAAAACTTGGTGCTTTTTGTTGTAAAACCTGAAATGAGACAAACAAG
Source organism: Pocillopora verrucosa (assembly GCF_036669915.1). Lineage (NCBI taxonomy): Eukaryota > Metazoa > Cnidaria > Anthozoa > Scleractinia > Pocilloporidae > Pocillopora > Pocillopora verrucosa. The sequence continues at coordinate 158,698 of NC_089323.1, forward strand.
GAACACAAGTTTTAGGAGTGTGAAGCATTTCTCTGTTTCTTTATTGTTTGGAATGTTTCATGGCAGAGCCTATTTCCTCAACCATATATCATGTCTAAGCTGAATGTTTGGTTGTCAAGCCCTCAAGTAGGAAAGAAGATTGAGATCATTTTGTTGTGACTCAAACCATCGTTCTTTTCCAGGTGAATTTCCCTGTTTTTCAAACTAATTTGTTCCTCTCCCTACATTTCAAAATAATTCAATTCAACATCTCCCCATTTAGACTTGATCTTGTATCACATAGTTATCCATAAGTCAATCTATTCCATGCATGTGTTCCTTTCCTATTTTGTTCATTCATAGTAAGCTAAAGGATGGTGAGAATCTCTTAACCTGATAAGCAGCTCGGTTGTTTTCATTTTTCTTGCTCCTCTAACTATGTCATACTCAAGCGTCACCAAAATATTCCCACAGAGAGTAGAGTAACTTTTTCCTTACCCTTTCAAATTTTCTTGTGGCTTTACAACTCTTCCTGCAGCATTCATGCTATTCATAGCTTCCTTTAGACAAAAGCAAAATAATAAATAAGATGACCTGATGAATGGGATATGTACCAAACCCTCTCTGGGTTTCAAGGTACAATTAAATCCTTCCCACTTGATTTTCCTTTTGATTGACTGATGTGAAACCAAAACAAAAGTAATCAAAACAGGAATCAGAGCGAAGGAAAACCTACAAGAAACCAAGAAGAACTCATAGTAAAGCAGAAAACCCCCTGAAGAGTGAGAAAATTCAGGGGACTTAGCTACATTTGTTTTCAGTTACTGCATATATCTTCTGTAAAGAGAGTAGTTTGTTTTATGAACTGTAGACAGTCTAAGTGTGTCAAAGTATTTTGAAATGTTATTTCATGTCAGTATAGTGTAAATGAATTATACATCAATGTAACTCGATGTCGTTCTGGCACAAAGCTCATACCAAAATTTTTCCATCTATAACACTGGTTAAAAAAAAATTAGTTTTGATTTTGGTTGGGCAAGAGAGCTTTGTCCTCTTTCAAACATCATTGTCCAAAATATGACATACCACCGTCAGGTGAATAGTGAGGAATGCTCAGGCACCCACCTGGATTGAAGAAAAATCCCCTGATGCACATGCTCCAAGAATTGCTGCACCAACAAGCACTGATTCACTCTCACGTGGTAAAATACAAGGAAAACCTACAAGTCAAATAACAAAATGACTCTATTTTTAGTTATAACTCTATTAATGACTAAATTGATGCAAAAAGATAACAATTAGTTTTTCCCTAATATCACCTAGCTCAGATCACAACCAGAAGCATTACCTCTTGACTCTATTGAAGTGTAGTAGATCAGAAAATATACATTCAAGAATGAACATACCTGTCACATCAGCATGTGTTTGGATGAACAATTCATTCTTACTGAGGCCACCACAGAGGAACAGAGTGTCAATAGAATGTCCTGCTTTGTTCAAGCATTCTACAATATGGCGAGTTCCATGCTGGTGGGAACAAACAACAGGAAAGCAGAAGTTTACTACATTGCATTGTGATAAACAAGTACCATACAATTTCTGCAGAAATAGAGAAAGAAAAAAGGGTGAATTTTTCTATCAATAACTCTTTCTTTCCAAAAGGTCAGTAGGACAACATGTTGAAAACCTCCCAGGGAAGATAACTTCCAGAGGAACGAAATGTTTACTGTTGTTGAAGTTTTTGTTGCCTTAACTGTTTCAGTGTCTGTTTGAAATTAAATACTACCACAATGGAGAACAGGTCTATTAAAGGAAAAGAAAATGACAATGACAACTACTATGACAAACAATACTGAATCATTCTCCGTACAGTTCATTGGAAATTGTGCTAATGTTGTTCATACTTACTGCAAGGGCCTGAAGTGCAGCAAGATACAAAACAGCCAGGTTGTCTAGATCAGTAGTGAGAGTTAAACCACAAATCTACTTGAAAGAACAGATGTACTTAGTAAATACTGACATGACAGGGCTGTATCTAAAACTATCAAAATGTATTTAAAAATAATGACACCAGATGAAAGGATAGTAAGTAACATTTACAAACATTCAGGTCCAGAGTCAGAAAGGAAAGAAGCAAGAGAGGAATCAGAACAAATTTTTTAAGGTAATAAAGTATTATTGAATTCTAATAACTCAAATATTCTAAGAACTACCAAGGTGTTAAGAGTAAAAGTTTTAAAAATGATGACCAGAGGGAAACAAAACTATATTTGATTTTGACGACAGGTTCAACCTAATGACACAATATTCACACAAAAGCAGATGATAAGTGAGAGGGACCAGGAATGGCTAAAACTCAGGCAATATAAGAAAGTCTTTATCTGTACCATTCCTGTCATTTTGGGATCTCCTATGGGTGATCGGTTTCCATGGAAATCTGGAAGCAGGTGAAAGTTGCGTGACAATAATGCCAAGTTATCAAGCTGACGCTTCTCTGCCAAGGTGGTCACATGTCTGTTAAGTTCCTCATACAGGGAACAATTGCTGAGAGAGTGAAAAGAAAAGAATATGAATGGAAGGTTATTGAATTTCTACGTGAATTTTTTTTCATTATTACTAAGAAGAAATGCTGTCTCAATCTTTAAAGTGACCAGCTCAGAGCAAAGATAATTTGTTCCAAAATACAGAAATAATAACAGGCTTACATGCTTCTATAGTTATGTTGACACTTTGTGTAGCAATGCAGGAGTTATAAGTTATAAGACTGGATAACTCCAAGTAAAAAATAAAACATAAAACAAACCTCTTTTCAGCTATTTCTTTCAGCTCTGTGTAAGCCACATGTGTCTCGATAAGATGATCAATCTACCACAATTAAGACTCATATCAGTACAGCTAGACTAATTTCAGCCAGCCTTGCAAACACAATACAAACAAGTTTACCCTTAGTTGTCTCTCTGTGTTGTTTTCAAAAAATGTTTACAGAATGGGTATAAAATGATATACTGCAGCTCTAACCAGTTTCCCAGTCACACTTTGGCCTCCTTCATTCAACCACAGGCCTGGTACCATAGCAGAGAAGTATGGGCCCCAGACCCCTGGCACAAACACTGGCTTTTCATTAATCTACAACACAAAAGTATTAAGTCAATAAAAATTGATAAAATACAATTCAAACTTAAATTAAACTGGTATTCAAGGACTAAGTATACTGACTGCTGACTACAGTAGCTGCAGAAAGACTGGCTGACTACCAAGTGACTGGCTCACTGACTGATGAAATGAGTATTTATTTAAAGAAACAAATGGACTAGCTGACTGACATGAGAATGACTAATTACTGGCTGACTGACTGACAACTGTCTGACTTACCAACTGATTGATACAAGGAAGAATAAACTAACTTAGACTGACTGAATGATTGACTGACTGACTGACCCACCACCACATAAACTGACTTATGACAGACTGGCTGACTTGTGGATGAGAGACCAAATGACAGCTCAACTAACTGATTGTGCAAGATGACAATTTATCAACTTACAGCCATGTGACATGATGATGTTCCACAAATGACAGCCAGACGTGAAGTCAATGGTTTATCATCCGTAAGAAGTGAACCTAGATCAGCTCCAATGACACCTTGAGAAGAAATATTGAAATTCAAATTGGCAGTAAGTACATTGCTAGAGAAACAATAACACTTATCATCAAAAGCAAACTCTTACCCAAGCCCCCAGCATGTGCATCAATGAGTGAAGTACCCACAGGCATTCCTTCCCATAATCCTAGTTCTGCTGCAGCATTTTTTGTCAAACCTTTACCAACAGGTTCCCCGGGGCTACCAACTTTTACCCCTCAAAAAAAGTAGGAAAAAAAATAAATAACTGGTCAGACTCACAGGATACTAGAGAGAAAGCAAATTTAATAGTTGTCATAACTTTTCAAATATTTTATTGTTAAATTCCAATGCAGGACAAAACAAAAGAAATAGTTTTCATAAAATTAATTCAAAGACAAAAACTAAAAATAAAAAAAACATATCAATGCTGTAGCTCTACCCAGTTTGGAATATTTAGTGTTTACAAGATCTTCGAGTCCAACTGCTTCCAAAAATGAGTCAATCCATCCACTTGTTGAACCTGCCATGAAAAATTAAGTTGATTGAGACATATTTTTCATCAATAATGTTGCCATCAGCATTAGTATAATGTCACCTATTAGAGTCTGGCCACAAATCAACTTTTTTAAGCATCCTGAGCACAAACTTTTTTCCCTAAAGGAGTAATTCTTTAACATTCTGTAGGGTTCTGTAGCCCCATAATTACAAAAAATAGTAGTAACCCATCAAGCCGAAAAAATTTGAATGTACAACCATACTACTGTACGACCGCACAAGGTGGTACTTTTAACGTGCGTGGTCAATTGTACTGCAGGCAAACCAACACCACAGCTTTGTCCAGTAGTCCAGTGGTCAGTGTACTGGGCTCTGAGTTGGACGACCTGGGTTCTAGTCCTGGCTGGGGCAAGGCGTTGTGCCCTTGAGACATGCAGGGAAAAAAATGCGAGCTCCACTTTTAGGCCTGGCTAAATCTATATATTATCAGTTCTGTAATGGGCATCTGAAAGAATTCACTCCATGAGTCAGCCAGTCTGTCATAAGTCAGTATCTGAGCATCTGTACACCTACCCCTCCCAACCCAACATTCAACTGATAACAAGTAAGGATAAATTTTGGCTTAGGGGAGGGGTAGATGGGCAGTTGCTTGGATACTGACATTGATCCAGAAAATTGAAGGTCACTCCACTTTTCTTTGAGGTTGTGAGTCAAGTCTAAGTGGATCAATTCTCTTCATTAATTTGAATTTTAAATTTAATGATTGAAATAAAATTTCTGAATGACAAAAATGTAACTAACCTTCCAGTATTTGAGATCCGTGTCCCATGTAATTAAATTTACACACAAGAGAGCACATGGACCTAACAAAATATGTTTGTTGTTTTTGAAAAGAGTGATTTTTCATTACCAGCAGGCAAAGTACACAGTCATCATAATTACTTTGGTGAGTTATCCAAACACTGACTGTCAAGTAATTATTTGTTAGATAATCCATTACTTATAACTTTCTGATTTTTTTAAACAAAAAAAATTCAGTGTCATACCTGTTAACTGTTTAACTCCCAGAAGTGATTAACAAGTAATTTCTCCCTACAATATCCGTGCACTATCCAGCAAACAGGTAATGAGAATACTCAAATATATCAGGTAGAAGTTGCCATCTTGATCTAACACCAAATTATCACTACAAATTTACAAGGGAATGTGTTGTAGCTAAAGGGGAGAATTTACAATCAGATCTTGGGAGTTAAAGGGTTAACAGAAAAATATATTGTGTATAGCACAAACATCTAATGGAACCATAACAATGATCTACATATATACATACATATGTATATAAAACCCCTTCTCAAAAACATCGCAACATTTAAAATATGTATTAAATATAGAAAATAAAAGGTAGAAACTACATATATTTGATATACATTTGCAAATTTGAGACATTTTCAAAAACGGGTATATATACACACATAAATATATATAATATATGATATATATAATTTATAATATTATGTATAATTTATAATATAATGTATAATTTATAATATAATGTATAATCTATAATATAATGTATAATTTATAATAAAACCATATAGTTTAATATAACAATATAATTTATATATAATTATAATATATATATATTTATTAGTTACTCTGATATTCAAGTATGAATGATTACTGCCACTTTTCTTTCAACCCGAGACCAAGAAAAATTGTAAGAGATTTTAACTAATATCTCTAACACATGAAAAGTGCCATTGTTTTCCAGCTTTCTTGACCATTTTTGTCTAACTTTATATTAACCATTACAAATAAGGATCTATGTATCACTTACCTTGTTTCATCACCAGTTGCCTTGTAAGTGAGAAACTCAGGTAATTCTAAAAAGAGAGCACATTTATCCCAACAGTCTGTTGGTAAATTTTTCTTTAGCCACAGTATTTTTGGAATCTCCATTTCTGGTGAGGTAGCTCCACCGACATACTTTAACACTTTATGTTTTGTATCATTGATTCTTTTAGCCTGTTCCATGGCACGGTGATCCAGCCACATTATAATATTTCTGTGAGGTTCTTTGGAAGGACTGCAAGTGACAGGACATCCTGAAGAATCTAAAGTCACCAGGGAACATGTTGCATCAAAACCTATCCCTTTCACCATTCTCATGTCAGTAAGACTGGCACCAACCTCCTGCAAAAAGGTATACAATGATGGTACACAAATAGTAAACTTCAGTATACCCCATCAAATTTGCCTCTGACTATTCTCCACCAGTTAGAGCTAACTTTTCAATCACTTTGCCATGTTGCCTCCAATCGCAAAAGTCAGGTAAATGTTTGATTAGAATCACGACAATCATAAAATGATTACCTGTCCGTCTATCTGCCTGTCCTCCCGTCTGTCTACCTGCCTGTGAGTAAATGATCACAAAAGCAAAGCCTACGAGAAATTTGATCCTGATTCAAATACCCCTTAGTGGGTTGATTAGTTCGAACGATCGATCGATCGATCGATCGATCGATCGATCGATAGATAGATAGATAGATAGATAGATAGATAAATAGATAGATAGATAGATAGATAGATAGATAGATAGATAGATAGATAGATAGATAGATAGATAGATAGATAGATAGATAGATAGATAGATAGATAGATAGATAGATAGATAGATAGATAGATAGATAGACTACATAGGACAGGGCTGCAGGAGGGCACATCCTGTCCTTTACTAGCCTCCACTGTCCTCCACAAGCCTTATCCTGCGATGATAAAAAGATACCTCTCCCCTCCCCTCCAGCAGGGATTATCGCGGTGTGTTTGTGAACAAACTTCCAAAGGATCACATACGCAAAACAAAAATTTGGAAAATACCTTAACAACTAAGCATACATTTCTCCATACATCCTCTGATGACTGCTCGTAGTAATCAGTTAGAGGCTGCCAGATTTGCAATGGCTTCGTCGCAGATGAAACGATTCTTCCATCGTGGGTAATCAGAGCAGCACGGACGCTAGCTGTTCCAACGTCCACACCTATATAATAGGATTCCATCATTTTTTGCTAAGTATAAAGCTTATGATAGGGGGTACAGTACACCCTAACAGCTTTTCAGCCATCATCGAAAGATCGCCATATTGGACGAGTAGGGTCTGGTAAAAAGACAACCTTTCCGTCTGACATTTTCTCCCTCACCCGTCCCCCCGGCCTGACTTTGGCTAGTTCAGAGAAATTCCCAGCGGGGAGGGAAGACAAACTTCAGCTGTAAATCCTATCACAATTTCGTTTTATATTGAAACTCTTGAAATTCTCTCTTCTTTTTTCAGCCCTCTCTGTGATTTAGTCACTTTAGCAACGAGCTCAAGTCAGGGTCTGGGAGCGAAATATTCTAATAATCTCAAGACAGCCAGCTAAAAATTGTTATCAAACTAGTCATTAGCTGAACGAACAGTTTTTGAGAAAGTGGTAGATTATATAGAGACTTACCCTCGCTTTCTCCCAAAAAGGATTCCTGCACTAAGCGTAGACTCTCGCGTGTGACTCGTACGAGCTCTTTACTATTGACACGCGCATTCTTAGGACTGGGGCACGTGATGATCTATCTTTTCCCACTCATTTTGTTCATCTTTTGCTGTTGCTGTGGTTTGTGTTGGCCAAACGGGATCTGTTTCAGGGTGTGTTCAGAATAGGGCAAGAAAGGATTAATTGTATGCTCTGCTGGAACTGAGGGTTATCTGGCCAGCATTGCTGTTTTCATCTTTGACGGGAAAAGTGTGGCTTCTTTTATTAAGAGGTAAACAATCTTAATAAAGATCATAAGTTCATCAATGATCCGTACCGTTATGATATTTCCATGTCTTTCAACCGGAAGATTTGTCAATTTTAATTACTGTTACAGTTTTTTAAAGTGCTCCCAAGTGCTTACTAATAAGTTTGGAAAACACAAAAAACTTAGTTATCACTTTTTATCTTACAACATAGACAAAAAAGAGACAAATCTAGCAGAAGGACGTTTTTAGTTCTTCCTGTAAAGTACTAGTCGTATTTACACATAATTTAATAGATTGGGTAAATACTAAAAGAGAGAGATTGTTGCGTGAGGGCCAAGAGTTTTTCCCTTTTACGATTAAGACAATAGAGTTGTGCCTCGATATTTTCACTGACTTTTTCTCTTGACCAACAGCACAAATGTGATAAGACGTTCCTATATCGGCTGAGTTAATTCAACTTCCCGTAATCAGAGTACTCCACCACTGGCGCCATTTATGTTGACCTTGACGGTGTGGATGGTAATTGGTATAAAATATTGCTCTACCCTTTCCATCCTAACATAAGCATTCATATTCTCTACACCTTCCTCTTCTCATGTCCCTTTGATACTGACGTGGAGAATTTTTTGGCAATCAAGAGCTTCAAAATTGGGGATAATTTCCTTTATTCTTGTGACCTTTACGTCTGATTAAAGGGTGATATTGAAATGGGAAATTAATTAAATTAGAAGCCAGTCACACTTAGGGTTTCAGGCTTAAGGTATCTTATTGAACGCAGTTGGACTATAATTCTACGAACGTTCTAGGTAGAAACTTTCTATAATCGTTTTTTTTAAATAGAGTGTCAAAGACCGTGAGAGCTAACATAGACAACATGATGACATCGTATTTACTGCAGATGGCTAAATTGTAGAAATACCATTTTTAGGACTCCAACCGCAAGGAAGCTTCGAATTTGACATCTGAAGTAATTTTAATTTACGAACACTGCTTGAATTTACCCCGTAAATTGCGTTAATTGAATTAAGGTCGCCATGTCATGATAATGACTGTTCTGTGCAAATCGTAATATGTATAGAAACAATCGTATGCTTGAAGTATGTTTTCAAAATAAATTTGCTTTTTTTTACCGAAAATCCTGAATAATAACATAACAGTCTATCGTTCGTATGAAAGTAAAAAATGCCGACAATATCGGTAAAAACATTTGATGAGGTTAAACTGAAATATTGAGGATTTTAGCGTGCGAGTTAAAAATGATATAGTTTTTTCGAATAAAGTTCCTATTACGTGTAACACGTTTTATATGGAGATGAAATTGATTTGAGATTTAAAAACATTTTTTTTCTTCAACATCGTTTCTGTATTTCCTTTTTACAATGTGTAAACACTCTTTATTTGTAAGCAATTTCAAGTGACTGTAATATTGACAGCGTGACTAGTAAAACTATATTTGTCACGCGGTAAATACCTATCAGATATCACTCACCGACACTTTAATAACAAATCTCAGTGACTTATTTTCGGTCAGTCGAATGAATTGTCTTAGAGGATGGTGGAAATGTTTATCTGTACCTCTAACTGGTGAGAATACCACAGTAATTTTAGGCATACACTCGCTAATAGCATAATAATAGTGTTCTTGCGTTACGTTAGCTAATCTGATTAATTCCGTCAGGTAAGTCAAAAGGTTATCGTTAATGATATCAATGACGCTGCAGAGAGCATAGAAAATCATGCAATCATTGCAATCTTTAGCGGAAACGCGCCCAGAACTCGTTAGTTAACGTCGAAGCAGGGTTGATTTGTCTGTTGAAAGGTAAGCTTTCGTACAGTCTCAGTAGTTTGTTTATGTACAACTTGAAGTTGGTAACGAAATGTATAGTATGTTACAACTATATTGCCACTCCAATGGGTTTCTGATCGATTTTGCGTACAATAAGTGGAACGTAGTTTACACACTTTTGGGTTCGATAGTTGACTGGTTTAGCAGAGATTAAGTTTGTAGGACCATTCTGAATTTCTTTCGTTATATGTTCTTCGTATGTTCTCTTGTATGAATTGGAAAGTCGAGGTTTTCTTTCTTGCGATTGTAAGCCTTCTGAACACATTTAAAGGCCCGTTTAAACGGTTTCAACATTTGCTTCAACTTGCATTCAACACTCTGTTGAACCAAATGTTCGGTGCGTTTGAACAGGTCGTCCAGTATTGCTGAAAACGTAAAACATGTTGAAAGCATGTTGAAAGCGTGTTGAATCAAGTTTGAATCGGTTTAAACTTTCATTCAACATCGATTCAACTTTTCCTTTGTTCTCGAAAATGTTGAATGGCCCGTTTAAACGGTTTCAACATTTACCCAACGTCCGTTCAACTTTTGTTGAACGAATGTTTGTCAAATGTTGAAACCGTTTAAACGGGCCTTAACGAATGATCATGTCTCTAGTCACCTATACCTACGACAGGTTCTTAGCAATGAGTAGTGATGTCTTGTTTAAGTTCAGACCCGTTCCGAACAGAAAAGTCTTATTTTCAACAGTGTGTCGCTACCTCTATTGATTATAAAAATTTTTCCGTTCACGTAGCGTTAGGAACGACGGAATTCCACTGCATGTGTGCGAGGATCGCGTTTCCGGAAGGCGTCGCTTTTTCCGCAGACGTTGAATGCACGCACGTTCACCACATAAAAAAGTTTTTACTTTGAGTACTTAAATTAGATTTAGATTACGATGAAATTGAGGGATTTTCTCCTGAACAACCAAATTGTCTTACAGTAAATTTTTCCGGAAGGTACTCCATTGCCCCATAGGAAAGGTTTCAAGGTATGATTTTGACAAGTATCTGTGAGACTTGTTCCGAATGAGACTAAGAGACAGTTAAATTTCATCAGATCAAGGTCCTCTTTCTGTACTTTGTTCCAGCATCCTGCCTTAAAAATTGTTTACAATGTTATTTTTTTTTTGGCATCGAGAGAAATCTAAATGGTATGCTTAAAATGTTTACAGGAGTTTCATGTAGCCAGTTGTCATGGCAGTGAGTTACACTCGGAACATGTCTAATTCCAGTCTCACCAGCATAGAGGCTCGTGATTTGGATGAGCGTAAAAGATGGAAGAAGAAGACAATCAAAGCAAGAATCCTAATTGGAGTTTTAACTGTTATCTGCAGTATACTCATCGTGATATTAATTGTAACCTATGAGAGTGGTCATAAAAATACAGAATGCACACAAAAGCAGAATGGAAAAGCTGTCAATAACAACATTATTAAGTTTGTCCACATTTCGGATATACATTATGATCCTTTTTATGACAAGAATACACCCCAAAGATCTTTTTGCCGACCAGAACTTGCAAATAGTACATCAAATTACACAGCACAATATGGAAGGATTGGCTGTGATTCACCAATTGATCTTGTGGAAAATTCCTTGGATGCCATGCAGAATGTAAGCAAGATTGAGAATGTTAGCTTCATTTTGTTAACAGGTGGGTAACAATGTTAAAAAGAAAAAGATAAAGATAAAAGATAAGAAATAAAGATTTGATTGAGTGTTAATTTTATACATGTCACCAAGAGAATGAGACTATCATTGATATCCCCCAAATATTCCAATCAAAAAATGCGTTTTCTTTACTTTTTTGTTTCTGTGAGATTATGCCAGGATATCTCTATTAAACATAAAAATTATCAAGATGTTAGAGAAAACTTGTTCCAATTATTTTTTGCAGTTTTCTCTTTGGGATGAGAGAATTCTTTTGGCAATTTCCCAGTCTCCCTTTAATCACCTATATTTCTCCCCTCTGTGTGCATAATGGTGCACCCTGTAATGCAATGAAACTTTGAAGTATATCTAGTCTTAGCTATTTAAGTCATCAGTTAAAAATAGTGGATTAATCAAACAAGTCTGGCTCCTTATCTTGTTTATTCAGGTGACTTGTCAGGTCATGGCATGTGGACATCTTATGCTGGTCCACATAAAGTTTTGGATAACATTGCTGAAGTTAGTAACAAAGCACATTCAAGGTTTCCAAATATTCCCATCTTCCCAGTGGTTGGGAATAATGATCTGCCAGGACATTATGTTTTACCAAACTCCAGTGACTGGTATAAAGAGCTTTTGAATTCTTGGGCTCCATTGATTTTGTGCTCCTCATGCCCCAATGACATGACAAAGCCAACTACAAGGACTGTTTTAGAAGAGAGTTTTTTAAAGGGAGGATACTACAATGCCAGCATTGCAGGTGATTTTTTACCTTTGTTTTGTCAAGTGTTATTCACTACTCACCTCTGACCTTTAGCCCCCTAACCTCATGATCCCCCTCTCCCCTCCCCCCCCCCCCCGACCACTTCAACCTTATAATAGACAAGCTGATAATGTCTGGGGTAGGAGATACTTTCTGTAATGGACTAAGGGGAGGTGCTCTGTCCTTGGTCAGATTCCATGGAGTGGTGTTAGTAAAACTAGTTTAATCATAAAGTGTCCATGAAGTGTCTATTTGTTGATCCATAACATTACTTTAAGGGTAAAAGTCTCTTAGATCCTAGCCGAGAACGAAAAAAAAAGAAAAAAAGACATAAGGGTGGAGCCATGAACCCTGGAACAAGGCATAACAATTTGAAAAAAAAATTGTCCTAAGTATTCCCAACCCTTCCTCTGAAGGTAGTACTTAAAGAAGTGGACACCTAGGAATTTGACCTCCCTTCAATTTCAAATATGTTATCAAAATCTTAGTAGAACTAGCTGTTCTCAATCTTATATATAGAGTAGGTGCTAAATGAGATATAATTTTTAGCCCTCATTTGCTTCTTTTAAGGTGGCAAGATTGTGTTATTAGTCTTAAACAGCCTTTACTGGTCTGTAGAAGTGAATCACAATCCAGAAATCCTTCAAAAGGCTGTCCAGCAGTTAACATGGCTGGAAACCCAGTTAGAAATTGCAGCAATGAGAGGAAAAAAGGTGATACTGGTATCTCACATTCCTGCAGGGTATGTTGAGTATTGTACTAGAGCTTTAACTTGTGTTTTTGAGATTGTAAGGTATTGTTTTATGGTATTCAAATATTTAAAGTGTTAGGGAAATTATTCAAAAAAGTATTTCCTCTGTTTTGTGGGAGCCTTTTTTTTTTTTTAACTTCATTGCTAGGTTTCTTCCCATCCCCCCCTCCCCCTCGGGAGAGAGGTGAGAAGCAAAGGGGGAGACCCAATTCTAGATCTGCTACTTACAGGTAATCAAATCCTAAAAGTATTCAGTGAAGTCGCCAATCTCAGCTTTTCTTTTAGCAATCCCTGTGGGGGTTCCTGTGGTTTTCCCGGCAGATATGATGCAATAATCATTGAAATTCGCTTTCAAAGGTTGCGCCGCGCTGTGAAAGGCTACGACGCGTTTCCTTTCATAACGTCAAGCTCTGTTATGCCTCCCTGTGTAACATTTATGTTGTCTTAACTATAAGATTCTTGTCAAATATGTTTGTGTCTATTTTTGTTAGAATTGATACTTACGACGGAAAATCCTACTGGTTCAGTAACTACACAAATACATATGTGAGCCTTGTGGCCAAAAAGTACAGTTACTTAGTGACTGGTAAGTGTTTTATTTCAAGTTTTTAAATTCTTCTCAAAACTAGCCCCATTCTGTTTGTTTTACTTGATAACGAATGATCAAACCCCTATCGCTATCCTTCTTTTTGATTTTCTCTTGTCCCTCTATTGTTTGTATACCCTGGCAAACTGTTATTTCGAGGCAATTTCTCTTCTCGATGCAGCTCTTTTAAGCTAACGTAAGGTTAATCAAATGGAATTGAGATGTGATTATTTGCCCTGCCGAACGCGGTGGTTTAATTGTCAGCGCAGTGACCCCCAGGTCGAGAGGGCGGGGTCATGGCGCTTTTTCGATGTCCTTAGATGGGGCAATTTACTCTCATTGTCCTCCCTTTACACAGTTATAGAAATTAATGCCCTTACGATTTGATATTTTTAGCCTTCCTGAGGCAATAAACATGATTACCTATTCTTTTTTTAGCCCAGTTCTTTGCTCATACACACAAAGACGATTTCCGTCTTCAGCTGTCTATGACAGAAACCGGTGACACTCAGCAAGAAGCACCGAAGTCGTTTGTGCTTCTTGCACCCGCCATATCTCCTGTCTACCATAACAACCCAGCATTTAGAGTAGTGTCGCTAGAAACAGACCAACTTGTCCTGCTGGATTACACACAGTACTACATGGACTTAGTCATGGCTACAGGTGAGGAATACCAATGCAGCCTTTTTCCTTCGGGGGGGGGGGGGGGAGTAGAGGGTTTGCATTTAAGAGCCACAGTAGTATTGTAATCGCTCAAAATTTTCGAATAGAAACAAAAATAGGAACTTCTATGTAGGAAAAATATCTCACTTTTTTAAATACGGAGATTTTAAAGAAGTACCAAGCTGCCTACGCTATACAACAAACGTCTACAGGTATTGCAGTGCTTATGTAGAAAGTCAAGAACGGTCAAGAACTAGTGAGCATTTCTGCCCTTGTGGATCGTAAAAATTGTACACTCGCTTTGGAACGGTGATTTTGGAGTACCACGTTTTAATAATACACACTATAGCTACCATACCATCCGATTTGTTGTGCTGTTCTTAAGGTCAAAACTTACTAAAGATCAAAGAAATTCACCTCCTTTAGCTGATTTTTTTAAAGAAAATTAGAAAAATAAACCTATCAAACTATTTTATCAACGAAGTACTACTGCTGTAAGCTTTGTAGAGAATTGATAAATTTCCCTAATTAATCGACTCGTCTAATCAGTCTCACACTGAGATAGTAACTCTCACCCTCCTTTTTTTTTTACTGTTATTCTTCCTTAGAGAAGAGTGGGAAGACGCCCGCCAGCTGCACGTGTCATTGCGCGAGACGTGAAAAATGGATAAATTTAAGCATGCGAGAGTCCTGTGCGTGCTAACCAAACGTGTACTTCGCGCCCTTTAATTTTTTCGTCTCCCAAGCTATAATGCATGCAACAGTTCTACAAAGATGTGATCTATATACTTCATCAACTGTCAGATTTGTAGAGTAGCTTTTGAAGGATGTGCAGTTACATGTAACTTTTTAACTGGTTTTATTTCAGAATTCTCAAATCCGATTTGGCAACTGGACTACACTTTTAGTCAGAAGTACCCATCAGAAAATAAGTTTCTCGACGCCAACAGAATCTATGAACTGAATGAAGAACTTATAAACCAAACTAGTAACAAGTTCTGGAAGGGATACGTGTTCTCGCGCGAGACAAACTACCAGCCGGTGCCGTATTCAAGATTTCAACTTTTCTGTGGAATGCGGCTTGTTTACAAAGAGGATTTCAACAGATGTATTGAACAGTATAATGTCCCCGGTGGCTAGGGAAATTTAATGATGTTTAAAATGTTAGGGCATTTTTAAGATAATTTATAATTTCATTGCCTTTTCTTTACTTCCCTCTGAAATTGGTAAAGAAAACCTGCGCCATCCTCTGAACAAATCAGATGCAAAATTAATCGCAAGTTGCCCAATCGCGTTTTCCCGCGCTCCGGAAATTGGCTTGATTTTACTTCGAGTTCTCATTGGCTCACTCTCATTTTCGCGCGCTCTGTGAAGTTTGCTTCTTCTTTTTTTTTTTTTTACTCGCTACGCGCTCTTTGTGGCATTCCCCCTTGCCCTGATTGGCCTTTGTGATTATTTTGTCCTTGTTTTAGATGCTCTCTGATGTTGATCAATCCCAGCTTCTTTTAATATTTTCACTCGAGAGAGAGATAGATTATTAGTACTTGTTTTTGGAAATGTTTCTTACTAATATGAGTAAAAAAGACCGCCAGGGAAAGAAGTGACTGTAGTGCTTTTTTTGACTGGAGCTGATCTCAATTCGCAAAGAGAGCACACACTGTTTTTCTTCCTGAACAAAGTTGAGATTTTTTAGTCGTAAATTCCGGGAAACTTCGAAAGACGGATGTCTCTAGTTTACGACTCAGTGTTTGAATTTTAAAAAAAGATACCGTTACGAAATGAAATTAAACTAACTTTGCAAATAAAATGTACATATTCAAATACTAACTTTCTAAGTAGAATTGTGAGATGAAACTTTCCCTTTTAAATTGTCCAGTGAAGGATGTTTTTAATAAATGAGTTAAACTTACCGCAAACAAGCAGGTGTTTTGTAATCTCCGTTCTCTTTGCATTTTTCAATCTGTTTATCACTGTTGCTCTTATCATTCAAACTCCTTCGGTGCACGAGGCAAATGATTGCGTGCACACTCCTAATATCGTACTGATCAGGAAACTGACTTCGTAAACACCTTCAACCCCTGCCCACTTAGGAGTGTCCAAAAAGCAATTTCTCTTTACGAAATCGATATATTGTCGAGCAGAAAAGTAATGAAAAGAAAGAAATAATATCAACTGAGGTATACGGTTGGGTTCAACACCAAATTCTCTAAACTAACATTAAGGATGTATGCCAAGCAGAAGTGAGAATTAATCTTCAGATCTCGGGAGTGAGGAGAAACTGTTTGGGAACTGTCAAAAGAAACAGAAATTAGCGTGTAATTAATGTAAACTAGACTTCTTAGTGAGGTCCTCAATGTCTAGTTACATATTTTCAAACATTCTGGCACCATCGAAGGAAAGGTTGAAGTAACGCCAAATCTAGTAAGCACAGGTTAGAAAAAAAAGTTCTCGAGTGCTATCAACTGCAACTTAAATCAGGCAATTGCAGAATAACATGGAAAAGTTTGATTGATATGTGACATTACATTTCAAACAAATCTCTATATGAAAATCGCCGCCCACTTGAAAACACAATCTGATTCTCCCGACTTGGAATCAAATTTCCCCCCAAAAAATATTACGCACTAACTACGTGTGTTGGTTAAACGTTTTATTCGTTCAACGATGAGCTGTATTAATAGCTTTTCCGATTTTTTAATCTGCCGGTTTTCTTTTTCTATATTAATTAAAAATAAAACTAGTTTAGGTAAAATGTGCTACGCCAAAAAAAAAAAAAAAATCGGAAAAGCTCGGGGAAAGCACCTATTTACCTTTTTTCATAACTTAAATTCAGTGGGGTCCTTTTTTTTTTAATTAAACTGCGGTGTTTATTAAATGGTATTTAAAACTCTGTGTTGGATCAAATTCCAACCGGCGCAAAAGTTTCCCTGAAATCAGGATTTATTTCAATTCAGACAGCCAATATTGTGTGCTTTTCGGCGACTTTCAGAAAATACAGCGTCAGATTTATATTGGCCACGGATACAAACTTTTCATATTAAAACGAGTTATTATCGGCAGTCATCAATGTGGCCTCTTGAATTCGATGAGTCTCCATTGGTTGACAATGAAGACAGGATTCAACCAACGATACTGAAATGGAGATCACAGGGAACCGAATTCTGTAAAGTGCGCACGAAAAATCAGGAACACTCTTAACAAGCGCGTAAATAAGAGCGAGAAAAGAAAACACTACTGTCATTTGCCGAAACCAGAAGGCATTATCAAGCATTGCAAGTGTACTTTTATCCTGATCGAAAAGTCGAGGTAAGTTTTATATTTGACTTGGTTTTCACTGCAGAGATCGAATAGCGATTCCAGTCAAAGACAGACGAGACTTGATTTTATAGTGTGAAAAAGGTTTCGCGGCGATATATTTTCTAATCATGGGAAGGGCCGGACAGGAAAAAATTTAGCTCGAGGTCATAACGTACAGACCGAGCACAGAAAAGTCAAGTAATCTTTCCGTTTTTCCCAATAAAAGCGTTAAAAGGCCTGCATGTGTCATATTATAAAATTTGTTACATAATGCAATCAACTATCATTATTGTTACATTTTCTGTCAGTTGATAAACTCAATATGTGGTTCTGGGTGTTTGGATGGTTCCTTGTTCTGACATCAGCGATTGGCAATGGACTCGTAATTTATCTCGTCATCACGAAACCTCGCCTCCATACCCCTGGTAATAATTTCATCGTATCGCTGGCCGTTGCCGATCTCTGCGCATCTCTAGCGTTCTTTCCACCCCAGTTTTGCGCTAAATTCATCTACACTATTGACCTCAGCCATGCAGGTCTCTTTTTCAAAGTCAGTTTCGCCTTCCTGTACTGTTCCAACACAAATCTTTTTGCTATGGCACTCGATCGCTTTCTTGCTATTGCAACGCCTTTTCGGCACATCTATTTACTCACGGAGAAAACTACCTGGTCCGTGATCGTTGCGGCTTGGATTTCCCCGTTTTTGCTCTTCTTCTTTCCTGCCATCTTCACTCACAACAACAATCCAAAGTACACCATGCTCGTGGAAATCTCCCGAATTATTATCTTCCAAATCCTGCCCTTTGTTTTCTTTGTCGCTGCGACGTTCCATCTACTTCACGTCGCCCAGAAGGTCAACAGCCAGATTGGTATAATGACCACTCAGGTCCTGTACAACCATGCCACGGGTGCAGTCAACAACAGGCCACCTGCCCTGTCCAATGTACACTTCAGGGGTTCGACTGCTTTGATTATCATGGTGATGACCGCCTATAATGTCACATACATCGGCTGGAATTATCACTGTCTATGCCATCTCATCGGTGTTTGTCAGTCTACCAAGACGCTGAATCACATAGTTTCTATTGCACTGATCGCCAACACTGCTGTCAATCCAGTCCTCTACTCTTTTCTTAAGAAGGACATTCAGAGGGAATTTTCTAGGTTGTTCTCAGGGAAGGTGCTGAATCCCACTGAAATCGTTGGAAAGAGGTACAAGTCTTCTAGACCAACCACAATCACAGGAAGGTAATCAACCAGGGCAATCCACGATTGTTTTCGACACTCAATCAAAAATTGCTCTGTTATTTATCTCTTCGATCCTTTTTAGCTTTTAACCCTGGCCCTGACTCTTATACCCAAGCAAAATACTGCGTCAAGGGTTAAATCCAATAAAAGTTGTTTTTTCTTTGCAGCACTAAATAAAATAAAAATCAGAGTTGATGAATAAGGATTATGGTTATATTTATTCCCACTAGAGAGGAAATCAATTTTCAATAGGCTGAACCAAGTTCATGTCCATAGGGCAACTTCATCAGTGTGGGGCAGTGTTCGCCGGTGTTGAGCGGTGTTCGCTAGTGTAGAGCAATATTCGCCAGTGCTGGGCAGGTTTCCCCAGTATGGAACAGTGTCTCGTCATATCTCTTAAAAATATTTTTGTAATGGCTCTCCCAAGACTTGCTCAATTTCCGAGATGAGGTGCTGACATTGTTGTTCCACCTCAAAGCATTCATCTGTAAAATTACAAAAAAGTAAGGTTGGACCTTTACAAAATACTTCTAGCAAATGTAAAACAAAAGGGAGGCTACCAAATAGCCCATGTGGCTTACAGGCACTCGATGAAAGCAAAGGCACCGGAACAGTGAAAACAAACAGCGCAGCTTCGCTGGCTACGCAAGCTAACAATCTAGTGCGTAACTTGTAACGATGGGTTACACAATGATCTGTCACGTCCATTAAGTTTTGTTCTCTCACCTTCCATAAGCTCTGCTAAGAATGGAATTGACTCTGGTAAAAGCACCATAAACTCCTCTCCGAGTCTTGTGTGGAATCCCTCTAGAACTTTGAGGGCTGCAAAGCGAACCTGAGGTAAAAAAATGGCGAATAATTAGGTACCATAAAAACTGGGTAATTAAGTACTATCAACTGAGTTGATGACTTAAATTGGCAAATTATCTTATTTAAACTGACTGACTGCCAGACTATAGGAATAAAAAACTGACTGACTGACTGCCAGACTGTATGAATAAAAAACTGACTCACTGACTGCCAGACTGTATGAATAAAAAACTGACTGACTGACTGACTGACTGACCACCCAGACTATATGAATAAAAAACTGACTGACTCGCTAACTGGTAGACTGACTAATTGTCCGACTAAAAAAAAAAAAATCTTTGTTGAATTGATCGACTGACCTCACGGGCAGTTTGACGGACAGACCAATCGACCCAATGACTGACTCAAAGATTGACTAACACTTAAACCCAACACCCATTGACTGACCTTCGGATTGACAGACTTACTGGTACATCATTGTCAAGAAATCCACACTTACTGTTGCAGAGCTGTGTCGAGTCTTCAGTAATACTTGATAGTTCAGCGGTTTCCACTGCGCATCACTCCCGGAGGCTACGGCAAACTGCGCGAGGCATTGGGCTAAGTGGTTCGTAAGCCTCTCTCTGAAGGTATCTTCTCCTCCCAACAGGTTTTCAATCTGTTTAAAAAAAAACAGTGTACAAAAAAAAGTGTACACAAATTAACTACAAGAGATTACATACGAAACATTCAAAATCACCGTCTCCTGCATAAGCTATCTTAAGAATTACAACAATTTGTTTGTCGTAACGTAACGCTGTCAAGTCACGCAAACATTACCTGGTCTACAAGAGGCTGCATCAAACACTGGAAACGATCGCTGTCCAAGAATCCGTGTGTGTCATACATGAAGCATTTGTGCAAACAATCCAACATGTAGTTCAACAAGAGGCAAGTTTTATGCATGTTTCTGTTTGGAGACTCGTCCGGGAAAATGTTCTCTTCTAGAGTTCGAATATAAACAAAAAAGGATACATTTTGATTCCTAAGAAACTAAGAAAGCAGCCATTACAGCTAATTTTCGAAAATATCTGTTTAATGTGATGAGAGTTATTTAACTACAAAGCAGGACTAGGGAATTCCCATTAAAGAAGTAAAAACCAAAGTTATCGCAGCTAGCAAACAAAAACGTTAACATCACAACGAGTCAAAAAGGATTAAACTTAGGACAAGCTAACAGCTTTGAGCGCGGGAAAACGCGCGTGGCCAAGTCGCAGTTAGTTTTTGTTTAGCATCTGATTTGTTGAGAGGTTAGCGCAGGTTCTCTCAACGTACCAAAGTTCAATCAATGAAATGCCGGATTATTTCCGATACTAAATTCAAATTTGCCCTTCAAAAGGATGCTTACCAGTTTTGGAGATGTTTGCGGCATCCAGCAAAGAAGCACAGTTCTTCATAATGTAACCCGCAAACAGCACAAACAATCCTTTCAGTTTATTAGCCACGCTGAAGATAAACAAACGTCAACAGTTAAATTTAGATACTCTCTTTTACTTTAAAGTTCATTCTATTACGAAGAGAGCACACAGGGCCGAAGTTTTGGAAGCAAACACAGAGAAAGACTAAGGGGTAATGGGTGTAACTTTCTAAAGAAACTGTGGTGCTGCGTCAGTGGGGGAATATATAAAGATAATTTTCACTTATCAACTGAGTTGATAATGCAAATTGGTCACCGTAAAGATTCTCGGAAGCTGACATTTCAAGCGTTGGCCGTTCGCCTGAAGAGATTCATCACATATTTGTCCAATTCACCCCTTGTCAAACCAAAACATTCATCTCTACAATAGTATTGCAACGCCTTTTCCTCACCTGTCGCAAAGACGATAGAAAATAATCAACCTCTCCTTACTGGACGAAGGCCTGGTCGCCCAATCTATCAACTGTAAGAAACGTGCGTTCGTGTAAGACCTAAAACTGACATCTCAAGAAACATCAAGCTATATTTGAATTCCACCAATCGCAATATTTATTGGAATATAACTTATTTCACGATTTCAACAAGAATAATAGAAGAAAGGAAATTTTCAACTAACGGACTCTGTTTGACACCACATTTGATTTGACACCACATCCAAAAACAGACAAACAAAGAAATGTTTGGCTGTCAGTTAAGTCATTTTGTTTAAAGATCTCGAGGGTGAGGACTATAGATCAGTCTCTGACGTACCCTTAAAAACGTCGGTCTAAAAGAAGCCTCGGACATCTTGATCACGAGACACAAAAATGCCTCGATCACACTACGCTCTGTTTTGTCCACGAGATCATCGTCGTCCTGGAACGAACCAAGTTAAGAGAAACACATTTACACGAGAAGAAAATTCTAAAAATTCTAAAAGTGGGACGACCGACCCGAGATAACAGCGACATAATTGTGCAGAGAGAATGTGGGTGGGGGGTGGGGAGACGAAGCACAAAAAAAATACTTATTTATTTATTTGATCGCTTTCACCATGATCACACGGCTAAAATGCTAAGAAAAAGAAAGACATTTGAAGAGGTCACAAGAGGGAGAGACGAAGGTGCGGGACACACAACAGAGCGAGGCTCCAAATTAAGTGTGCCCTTAAAAAAATTAACAAATACTACCTAGGTAAATATTAAAAACATCGTAAGAAGTATAAAAATCTTATTTCCAAAAAAAGATAACAACGAATCGCTACCGAGCCTACCTCCTGGTTGTGGTGAGTTCTGAAATCCAACGCTTCTAAGAACAGCGTAAAGAGATTGGAATGGTAGGTTTTAATATCCTCCTTTTTCATGGCTTTCACACATTCTGCCAGGACATCCATAAGCACAAAAACACGTTCCTAAAAAGATGACAACAAAACAGGTTATCACGAACGATTTCCGACAATGTACGCTTTGGCACCAGAAACAAAGTGGGATTTTAAACCAATCGGAGAAGGGCACGAGCACCCGAGAACTACAAAATTAAGGAGAATATTAAGGTGGCTTTCGATGTAAATTAGATCACAGTTTGATAAGAGGCTGTAATGTTCCTGAGGTAACTGATTCCAACGGGAAAACATTAAAATTGACGATCATGATTGGAGATCTGAATGATAACATAAAGATAAACTACAAAAAACTTAGTCAAAAAATTATCAACCTTGTGTTTGTTGACAATACTGTTGTAGCAATCAGACACTGCCGATATCAGCACTCGGGGTGCAATATTACAAGCCAGTTCTTTCCTAAAAAGGAAGAAAAGAAAGTAAGAGAGGAGGAAGGCTTAGCAACACATTTCAACGAAATCTCTGTCAGTCAAATGCACTACACTGGGTCAGTGAAAACGTAGGGTGGAAATTTGTCAAGTCTATTCATCACAAAAGATACCTGAGCAAGACTATACGATCCTTTAACTGTACATCCACAGTCGACTGCTTTGTAACCTCTTCCTTTTCTTGCTGGACCTCTGTAACCTCTCCTCCAGTAAGAGATGGTTGCGTCACCTTCAAAAAAGTTAAACTACCCAGTTTGACATGAACGACATGAAAATCACTCCAGTCTATACAGCGTCAAGGTTGGAAGCTTGAGGAATATCACCTTGGGATTATCACCCGTTATTCCTCAGTTTCAGGTGGGCCATTGGCGGTCACGTGACGCGTTTGAACCAATCGCACGCGGGCAAAAATAATTGATATATCTTACAGAAGAGAGTACCAGCGGGAACAAACTTACCATAATCAGAATATCCACTAAATGAGGACTAAGAAAATGTGGAAGTGCTTCTGTGGCTTTGTACAAAGCTGTTATACCACACAGAGTCAACAGGCTGTTCCTGGAAGAGAGAAATAGAAAGGGAAATAATTAAAATATTTGGCTTAACTTGTCAATTAAATCCTCTCGGTGCCAGGAGAACCAGCATAAAAATCAGTGTGTAGCAGACAGCTACTTGACAATATTCATACATCACATATGGCTTAAAGAAAGATGTTACTGGTCTTGTTACGATCGTGGACCAAATGTAAAATCTGCCATTTCGACAAACAGCGCGAAGTCATCATCAAAGCTAAGATTTCATCGGACGCATGCTATTTTTTTTATCTACCTCAGTTTCAAATGAATTAAACATCTTTACAGATATCTTATTAATAGTGAAGTCTTTACCTCTCTTTTTGATTTCTTTTGAGCAGTTTCAGTACAGAAGGCATCAGCTTTGGCAAGAAGGGAATGCAGTGCGTTTTAAGTCCACCGAGCACTTCTGCTGCACAGAGCAATGCGCTTGAAGCAACCTTGAGGTCAAAGAAATTAGGAAATCTTTAATTTTCAATAACTAAAGAAAAGCTGACCACAGGGCCGGGGCCAATCAGAACGAAAGAAAATATTATTTGGAGCCAATGAGAAATAAAGTAAACCAAGCGAAGTGTCTAGACATTGGATCAAGATTTGAACCCTGGACGGGATATTAGCGAGATGATTTATTCTAATAGCCCCTCCCTACACCACTGAGTGTATGTCAGTGCTGGAAAACTGTAGGGAAACTCGACAAACTGCTAGGGAGGGGAAGGACGGTGAACAGCCTTCCATACATTTGGCATCCCATTGGAAAGGGGGTTATGATATTCTCTCAAGTCTTTTGTGGGCATAGAAAAACGCCGCATTTTGATTCTCAAACACGACCCACTGCAACTGAGACTGTATTACCGACAAATGCTGAAATGCGTCACCAAGGAGAACGAGAATATAGACGTGGGTAACTTACCTGAGGGTTGGAATCTTTGCTAGAAAACACATCAATTGCCACAGTCATCACCTACATCAGGACGAAATGTAATATCTCAAAAGTGTTAACTTGGGGGGGGGGGAGGGCAGGGGTTCAATTCATTCACAAATGTAAAAGAAAACAAGTTCCAGTACCTCTTTAAATTCGTCAGGGTGTTCCTTGGCCAGCAATCGAGTGAGAAGCTTCAAGCTGTACAAAGCTGTCTGCCTGTTAATGAGGGACACCTCACTCTCCCCAGTACCTCCCGATATGGCGAGGAGTTCGGTTACTAAGTTCAGTAACGCCTTAATCTTCAAATACGAAAATAATACCAAGAATTATAATTAGAACATACATTCTTGTTTACGTTTTACTAACATGTCAAGTCGATGCTCTCTTAACAGACAATTAAAACAACAATATTACTCTCACACAACCCCACAGAGGGGAACACGGTTTAAACTCTGGATATCGTGGGTAAAAAGGCATTGGTACACTAACACAAGTCCGCGCCCGAGGACCCTGCATATACATAAGCACAACTACCTACACGAAGACCCAGCCTACGGATTCAGAATATTGGGACTACACTGTAAGTTTTACATTCTTATTGTACGTGTACCTGCTCGTCAGAATGAACTCCAACGTTATTGCTTAGTTTGCAGTTCAGTAGCTCCATAGCTTTACGCTTCACTGTTCCATTGCTGCTATGGAGAAGTTTTTCAATGACATCGAAAAATACCGAGGCAGGTAAAAGGAGATTTACCTTGAGGAAAGAGAACAGGATATTTAATCATATTCTGAGTCATGGTTCTTTTAAAGGAGAGCAGACAGTTTTTCGTATTTCATTACCTTGTCTATAATTTCATAAGTTTTATGCAGCAAAGCTTTCCAAAACTTTCCAGTCACATCAGTAGCTGCCTGATCACCATGTTGCGCCGTTTTAGTCATGAAGTTTAATGTATCCTGTAACAGTCTGCAGAAACAAAAAATAAAATAAGAAAAATAAATATACTACGAAATTTAGTCACTTTTAGAGTTGTTTCAACAGAGTGTGGCAAGTTTCCCCACTGACTATAGTGAAGATGTCACAAAAGGAATTTCTTTTTTTAATCGACACTGACTCTAAAACTCATTTTATAAAAGGAAAGAGCTATCTGTTTAGAGAATATAATGTCCACAGTGAAACAAGGACACATAAACAAAGTTTACCTTAGAAAGAGAGAATCCAACATTTCTTCCTCAACATGGACCTGTACTCCGTCAAATGAAAGGTAAACAAAGGAAATAAAACACTGTTTTTGCTGACAGAAACAAAAGTGAGAAATTTTACCGCAGTTGTAATTTGCAATTGTCATCGAAAATGTTTTTGGATTTGTGCGCTTTAAAACAGTTTAACCTAAATGATAGATCGTTTGAATTCGGGAGTAACAGTTGACAGTATTGTCTAATGGTCAAGGTGGGTGTGGAAAAGAACTGTTGTCAGTGGTTATTTACCTTGTTTACAAACTCGTCACTGTCGAGCAAGGAAGAAATAACACTGATTGATGTGTATTTGAATTGCCTGAGGTGTTTCGCTGAGTGAGTGTCCACATCAAACAGAGGCGTAACAGCGAGGAATATACGGGCACTTTTTCTAGCCATCCTGGGCTTTAGACGAACTGTGGAGGAAATATCGAGAAGAAAAGAAATTTTTAAAGGAAAATCTTTTGGTGACTAATTATCACATAGACGAGTTCACTGATTACTTATAGGAAAAGCGTCTTTACACACACAACGAAAGGAAGAACGATCGAAAGAACGAACAAACTAAGGAAAGAACGAACAAACTAACGAACGTACGAACAAACTAACGAACGTACGAACGAAATGACGAACAGACGAAGGTCCAAAGTGATGAATGGACAACAAAGAAACTCAGACAAGGAATAATAAACAAACGAACCAATGTACGTTCAGGAGCCATCAAGTGTCAGAAAGGACTCAACTCGTGTGATTTTTTTTCTCAAGAGGAATACTCCTTCAAACACGGGGAATACACATTTCATCATTCACTAAGATGGCACCTGATTTAAACACTTTCATGTCCTGGTACAAACGAACATAACTAAGTTAACATCATAATCATTTGGTAGTATACCTTCAGGTTTTTCCAACGGCAACTGATCAATGAACTGCAGGAGTTTCAGCATGGCCTCTACCTACCAACAAACAATAATGTTCTGGCATCACGTCAAGACTAATGAACACTTTTTTGTTTCTACTTTCAACACTGAATAAACAGCTAAAAAAAATCACAAAAAAGAAAAGAAAAACGATACAATTTTTCCGCTTCTCAATTTTTTCCACCAAATACTGACAAAACACCTTAATTACGACCAGAACCTCCCAGATACGTTGTCATTTCCAGATTTTGTTATACCTCGCGTCAATTCTTTAACAGACAAGGTTTCACGCTTCTTCACGCTGCTCATATTACAAGATATATCTTTTTGTATGATACCTTAGTCCTGATTCACACTCGTTTAACTAATTTCAACACCGCATGTCTTAAAACTTACTGTACCTGAACATTAACGTGGAAGCAATGGCAGAGACTGAGACAAAAGTCTGCTCCGAGAGGCTTTTTGGCAACAGAGGTCTGAAACACAAGAAATAAATCATGTCAGAGATACCTACTTTTACGTATATTTTAAACTATTCTTTACTTTTCCCCTTTGTCTACAGAAATAATATTTAGAGCAATAGCATTAATGTCAGTATCTGGGCAACGGCGCACCTACCCCTCCCCTAACTCAACATTACCCTAACTTGTTCTCGGTTGACTGTTGTTGGGTTAGGGGAGGGGTAGGTGCGCAGTCATCCAGATACCGATTGATCCTAGTGATACAAAAACAGGTAAAGGTATGTACATGTTAGGAACAACTCTCGCCTTGAACCGAAGCACAGCGGGACTACGTTTGAGTAAACTTCATTTGTGTAGTGTGCGTGATGTTGTGATTTTCCATTAAGGCGAAGGACGGGAGGGAGGGGGGGGGGGAGGGAAAGAATGGGAGTCGAAAGAGACTATTTTCGCAATCTAACAAGTACCTGTTTATCATCAGACGTGTTTGGAGCGTGCACAACATGCTTCTCCAGTAAGAGAATGATCACTGTGTGAAGGAACTGTGTTGAACCAACAGTGCCGATGAGATGAGCAACCAAGGGAAGCTGGCGGTGCTCTGGAATGTGAGGCGAGGCATCCACAAACACTCTGATAAGCATCGCCACAATGTCATCTAGAGACGCCGAGTCCTTTTTGGTCAGCTGTGGTAACTGCTGCTTCTCACCCGCCTAAATGGATTGAGACGTGGATGAAGAAATCCTAAATGGGAGTGTTGAAACTAATCCAGGACTGGAATAGGTTTGCTATGCCTCGTTTTGTGATCGGTGTAGAAAACTTGCAGCATCCTTGACCCACACGCATTTCACCCTCTGACCCACGCGCGTTTCTCCCTCTAACCCACGCGTTTTTCACCCTCTGACCCACGCGCGTTTCTCCCTCTAACCCACGCGCTTTTCACCCTCTGACCCTCGTGGATTTTACCGCACTTCACTAGATTTCCTTATTTTAGATTTGGATCCCAAAATATTCTCTGTGACATTCACCTTTGTCTTACTTAGCCGTTTTAATTCCGTTTTAGGACACTCGATTGAAAAGCTTTTACGAGTAATACGTTTCTTACTCATATTTCACTTGATGTGCACAACTGAAAGTAAATGCAGTTCAAACAAACCACACATACCTGAATCAACGCAGGAATCACTGTGTCCAGTG
Organism: Pocillopora verrucosa; assembly: GCF_036669915.1. Classification (NCBI taxonomy): domain Eukaryota; kingdom Metazoa; phylum Cnidaria; class Anthozoa; order Scleractinia; family Pocilloporidae; genus Pocillopora; species Pocillopora verrucosa. The sequence goes on from NC_089323.1 coordinate 186,726, forward strand.
TTTTAGTGATGACTTCAAAACTGTAACTATCATCCTGGCGAACGACACTCGCGCCCATGAAAGTGAATATCGACATCACATTGTGCAAAACTTTTTCCTGAAAAAAAAAGCCCCAAAGATCATTCCAATATCACATTGTTGCTGGACGCGGGAGGCTGAGAGGGGAAGGGGTGGGGGGAAGGAGAGTTTTTCAGCTAGCATACAAATTTACATAATCACATGAAGTCTGCATAGAAGAAAGGCTTGAATAGATACCCCGCTGCAACTCCTCCTGGTTTCTGTAAGATGAAGCGCATAGGCGTGATTCAACTCTGCCGGGCTAGAAAGTTATTTTGCTTCTGGGTTACCCTTCCCTTCCCCGTTAGCATTTTTTTAAGGTCGTTCACCGACACTCATTTCTATTCTTTTGTGAATAGAGGAACTGTAAGAAAATGGTGCCTACAAAATGGCTTGGCCTGAATTGGAAACCACGAATTTTAAAAATCCAGAAACCGGAGTGCCAACCATCAGGCCACCGAGTTTATGAAACACTTTCAATAAATTTACCGGAAAAAGCTTGGCTGAGGTTGCAAGCAGGAGTAAAGCCTGGGTATGAGTGCGCGGATTCTCTGATGACCTTATGCACTGGACTATCAACTCCACGTCAAACTGGTCTTCGGGAACAAGATCTGCCACAAAACAAAAGACAGTGAACTAACATCTCAGCTAGAAAATCCCTGGTAAACTTAAATTTCGGAATTAAAATATTCAGAACTCAGAGAATGGACTCCGTGTAACAGTTTTGTACAAAGGGTAGTGGTAAATTTCCTCACAAAAATTTTCAACGACCCTCAACGGAAATTGTGTTTGATGTTACTCGCTGCGATTTAGATTGTGATCCGACCCATTAGATACTCAAATAATTTGGTTTCTTCAGCTGAGTTGTTAATGTGAATACCAACCGGCCACCGCGAAGAAAGATTCTAAAGTTGATGTTTCATCCTGAAGATGGGCTACCCCACGAAAACGTCAGCTTTAGAAACTTTCTACTGTAGGGGGGTGGGGGGGAGGCGGTTAATTCACAATTTTAACTTAGTTGATGAAACCAAAATTAGTTATCTTGTAATTCCCCCACCGATGCAGCACCACAATGTCTTGAGAGACATTCCCCCCCCCCTCTTATTCATTAACCGTAAACACCTTTCAAATTTCCAAGCCAATGACTCCCAACAAAGTAAAATGACGGTGTTTCCTTACTTTCTTCTTAGGCAACTTCCAAATACACCTTGACATTACGTTATCGGGTTTAGTCCTAAAAAGTCTAAAATGACACCAAATCCTTGCTTAATACTCCTGGGGTGAACGACAAGTTCCCCTCATTTTATGAGTTCCTCACCCCTCCCCCCCTTCCAAACCGCTAGTGATGGCTTCTGTTACCTGCAATAGACGCGATGCTGTTTGGAGATAGTTTTTGACAGATGTTGTTGATGAGAGAAAATACCAGCTGCATAATGTACTCTGAAGCTGTTTGACTGTGATCGAGTTCTACACACCTGAAGGGGAGACAAACAAACAAAAGAAACAAACAAACAAAAATTAAACAAAGTCTTGATGCCAACCTGAACATATATTAACTGTGTGATGGACAAAAAACCTATTGTTAACATTAATCGACAGACACATTAGACGTGAAACCTCCATGCAAAAGTTCAAAACAGCTGGTATTCAAGCTACACGAAGAGCAGAAGTTTTAGAAGTTTCCATCATTAAATAAGTCCAACGAAATGTGTATGGTAGAGCAAGCTTTCACTTTCCGTTCACCTTAAAAAGGAGAGTCGTTTTCAAATTACATAACTTTACAAGGTTTTTTTCCCTTCTTTTTTCTCATCACAGGACTGTACATTTACCTGGTCAGGGTCCCAAACAAGGTTGGTAGAAGTCGATGTGGTTCTTCAATGTTAATCTTACTCTGTAACAATTCAAGAACAACTGTCACTCTTTGTAGCTGCACTGCTCCTTCGTTCTCGTCATCTTGCTCACCCTTTCGCGCCCTGTCAAAAGAACATTTACCGTCTCCGTGAAAGAAAAAAACTCATGCAACCAGCACAATACATTGTGCAAACAGCACTAATGAATACTAATCAAAATAAATCAAACGCTCGGGAAACTAACTTCTTCACTTTCTTCTTCTTTGGTTCTTTATCAGTATTGGAATTCAGCTTACATAGCTCTTCAGTAATCAGATCTGCTGTCAGAGTAAGCTGCGAAGAAAGCAAAATCGGGTTAGTCACGACTTTACAAGGACAACTACGTGCACATGAATAAACGACAACCACAGATTTTTATTTTATAACGCTTGCCATGAATCAGAATGCTCCTTTATTGAACGCCCGAGCTGCTAAGCGACCACGAAATCAGAAGTGACTGAGGTTCGAGTCTTGGCGGGGCATCAGATTTATAATTACGGGACGGTATCTCTCACTTTTGCAGAGAGCTTTAACAGTTTTTTTCAACAGTGTACCTTCAACAGAGAATTCTTGGCAGCATTTCCTATAACAACATCCTTTGCTTCAAGCATCGTGTCCACAAAAATCTTCATCAGATGCTGCTTTACTCTTTCTGCTGGGATTGCTTGGAAAAATCTATTTGTAATCTGAAAGAAAGGAGCAAAATTGAGAGGAAATGTTTGAAATAAGACAAAGGCGTCCGGGAGCCAACATACACGTTTTAATTCAATTTATCTAAATCTGACTGGGGTGTCCAAAATTGGACGGACGTGTCCAAAATCAGACAAATCTCCGAAAATAGAATGAAACCGTCCCAAATCAAACGGAACTGTTCGAAAACAGGCGAAGATGTCCGATACCAGGAGGAACCTTCCGATACCAGACGGAAGCTTCTGAAATGGGATGTGAAATAAAATGTGGAAAGTGTTTGAAACCAGACGGGAAACGTTAAAAATCGGACGAAACTATTCAAAATTGCACGGAAGTGTCCGAAATCGCCTGTTTCTCAGCTGTTTAGAGGGAAAAAAAAAATCACAGTTCCTGCTATCAAGGCTTCTGATGGATTAGATGCGACAAAACACTTCTTATATACTGCTTCCAAACAGGTCGCAAAGACTCATTTTATGGCACTTACCTGGCCAATCATAGTCAACATTGGTGCTGGATGTCCAGGGCAGACCGCAGATCTCAGGTAGAGCACCCTCAACATCTCTTTCCAACATTTGGATTCCTCCTGCAGCAGTGCAGCAGCGTCCGGGGTGTACTTTTGTAAAATCAGTTGTAGCAGAATGCTCTCATCTTCATGTAAGAGGGCTTTGCTATCCTCGCACTTGTCTAATAGTTTTTCCACGAGCGGCAACAGGGTCTGAAGCATCTCCTGTGTAAAAACGACACTCCCCCGTTATAAAGTGCTGCCCACACTCTTGGTTTCTCCGCTCTGATCTTCCGCCTCTGAGCGCAAGAAAACCTAGCGTTGAATTCGGCCAATTACTAGGTTCATAAGCAACTAGCGACCTGGATACTGCTAAGATCTACAAATTCAAAAGAGTCTAACAACACCAATTCTCAAGTAACATCTTTCTCCAAAGACAACCGTGTTAAAAATCTACCGTTTATTCTACTTCTCATAAAAAATCGAGATGCTCTGTGTTTGCCTGTAGCCATCGGTTTCTTCATACCTGAGTAGTAACACTGCGTAACGATGACAGTATGGTACGTCTAACAAAGGAAGACGTTTCACTGGATGCTACATGTTGTAACAAGAAGTCCAGCGTGTTCTTAATGATCTTATTGTGCGATGACTTGGAGTGAGGCTTTCCGCGGGATACCGCTGGTGCAAAGAACTCACCAAGAACCCTGTCAATGAATAGTTCAAATAGTAAATGATTAGTCCTGCACAACGAGCAATAATTTTTCCCTTTTTTGGAGCTTTCAGGCGAGGGATGGCACGCGCTATGTGCGTGCAAAGGCAGGTCACACGCGTGACTCGCCCTTGAGGCTCACGTTATGCTCGCTCTCGCCTCAAGCTATACTCGCTCTCGCCTCGCACTATACTCGCTCGCGCCTCGCGCTATTCTCGCTTTCCACGCCATTTATTCGCTCTTTCCTAATACTTTCCTCCGCTCGCCTCAAGACAAGAAGTGACCCGTTCCAAAGGTAATAAAAAAATTTGGCAAATTTGAAATTTTTCTATAAGTGAAAAAATTTAAATAATATTACATTCTCACCTATGTAACTGCTCGGAATCTGCAGAAAGTTCTTCAGCACTGTCCTTCAAGACATCAAGAAGTGCCGTCACTGGACAGGCTTGGACAGAAGATAGTTTGGACTTGATAATCTTTATACAAGCAACAGCCGACTTTCTTACAGCAGAGACTGGGCTGCACAGCGGCACCATAAGAGAAGGAACAACTGCAAAAGCAAGAATCGAGTTACACCTGTATACAAATGTACATCGATGACAAATGTATCACTCACAACCTGATAATTGGCAACTCAAATTTTTGTTTGGTTACCTGCAGCAAAAACACTATTGTACCTGAACATGTTGTCTTGGCCAGTTCCTTCACCGCTTTCCCGCTAATGGAGCCAAAGCATGCAGTAGCAATGTGAAGACACTGAACTTGCAGAAGAGCTAATCCACTCTCCCCTCCCTGGTGGAGATTTTTACACCATAAATGTCCAAGAAACTTTAGTAGGACTAGTTTTTCTGGTAGATGGCACTGGAAAACAATGTAACGGAAAATGACATTTAATTGAACAATGGATATTGAAACTAAAACTTGTAACACATAAATGATAAATGTGTAAACAATTAACTCAACAATTTAAAATGCTTAATACAGTGGATTTGATGACTATAAGTAAATTAGAAAATAAAAAATAAAATGAATTTAACTCTGGTAGCTACTTCAAAATGGATAAATCTCTAACATATATTATCTACACCTGAGTACGTAATTGACCTCTCTCTACATTGTCTTTTACCTGAAAGAGATCTTGAAGTAATTCTTTGAATAAATCTTGATGTGCTGTTGAAGTGCCACTTCCAAATGCTACAGCCTCAAACAGCATTGTCAGAAGCTAAGGAAAAGGAAAGGTAAGGACTTGTAAATTGCACTTTTAATTTGGAACGGTATCCTTATGCTTTATGTTCCATACCTTAGTATAAATGCCTTCTGGGTTATTACCATCTGCCTCTGGCCACCACTGTCCTACAAGTGACAAACAATGCACATGTATAATATGTTTTTAGATTTCTGTACATTATGTGACAACCAGACATGTACAGAAAATTGGGGAAAGGGAGGAGGAACAAGTAATCGAATCCCAGCTGCTCACTGACTATCAACACTGTCCATAGTTTAACAATTAAACTACTGTCTGCATTGTCCAACAACACTTAACTTACATAATTTACTCCATAATTCAAAAAACATTTCTCACCACTTAAAGCACAAGGCACAGTAGGGATGTTCTTTATCAACATCTTACACAGCCACAGTGTAATGGCACCTTTGGCATGATTCAGCCGCTTATTGCTGTGTTTACCAAGAAATTTCACCAAACATTTTAGTTGAGAAAATGGAACCACATGCCCTGGATTTGTGTCTTTGTTTCCTGACTCTTCATCCTAAAAATGTATATATAAAAGAAACACCTTCCTAAGAAAACAATTGGTACTGTGCTCACATATAAACAACATAAAATCACTATTTCTGCACTCCAGACAAGATCTTCTGCATTTTATGTGAATGACTGAAAAGATCAGAGTAAAAGCTACATCCATCAGGTTTTCAGAAGAGAGCACAGGTTTGCAAAAGTAATACAGGTTGGCTTCCTGTTTTCCAAGTTTAGAGAAAGAATAATATGGTTGCTTTTCCATCAATTAAATCCCAGGAAAGCAAGGAAGTTTTCTCTCTTTAGCACACTTCTTTATTCTTTCAAAATCCAAGAGAAAATTGAGAATAATAAAATGAAGGAGAGTGGGGTAGAGGTCACTTAATTCAAAGACAGAGCACTGAAAAACTTCTCAGATTATTGCTTTATACATTAAATGTCAGTCCAGTCCACAGTACCTTGAGTGGCTCATAGTTTCCTGGCAATCTTGTCACTTTCCAAATATCGGGTAAGATATATTCTGTGATGATTTGGCAAAACTTCATTTTACACTCCTCTGTTGCTGTAGCAATGACCCTACTGAGCAGACAATTCAGGAGTGGGTAGAAAAGACTTTCATCTGAAAGACTTTTGGCATACCCTATCATACTCTGAACCTGATTGAGAGAGAATCAAGAAGAAATGTAACAACATTAAAATTAACCTTTAAAGGTGAATTCTTTACAATTACTGACTTCAAACATCTACAGTTACATACATGTATGCCCAGAGGTACAGCGTAAGTTCTGATTCCAATTCTTATGAATAACTGTGCCAGTGATATTTACGAGTCCAAAACAATAATTCTTGATATCAAGAATTACACGTCTATGGAGGGGAGAAGAGTTGTTTTACCCACCATCTCCACACATTGTTCTTCATCTAACTTAACCAGGTTATCTCCAAGCCAACTGATCAGTAAGCTGCTGGCCATGGCAAGCTTATCAAGGTCAACAATCTTCGTACAACTTTTCCACTCTGAAAAAGTTTGAGAGGATAAAATACATTCACACTTGAATACCAAAATGTATCTCAGCTGATCACAATACAACTTACTGATACCTACAGTACCGCTTGCGTATACGTTAACTGCGCAGACAAATTTCATGCGCTCCAACATAGGGTAGTCAGACACGTATATATGATTTTTTTGCGCGCACGGCCAAAAAAAATGCGCAATTCATGTGCCTTTGTTATTCAGTGCTATAAGTTTCTTTTGTATTTCATTGTTGTATGAAACAAAGGACTTCAAGGCTTGAAAAAGCGGCGAGAAGACAACAGAAAATTTACATAATGAAAAAAGCTATCATGTTACACTTGCGCAAGTCACGTTGATTGCGAATTTTTCTCATAACAAGCTGTAGCAGTAGATTTGCTTAATTTAAGTTGTTGATGAATCAGCTTGGGAAGGAAAATGTCACTTACTTAATGTATCGAAACACGAGTTTCATTACACAAGTAATACAAATACATGTACAATCCCTTTTTGATAGGCAATCTCTCAGTTTTGTAAGCACTGAGAGATCACTTTGTTAGTTACTGTTGTTACTGAATGTTTGCATGTATATGTAAAGGATGCATATGTGTCTACCTTTCTTTTGAACAAAATCTTCCATTCCAGTCAAAAGAGGATGAAGTGAAGCCAGCTCTGATTGGCTGACAATTAATGACAACTGAACTGCCATTTTGTGAGACTGACGATGAAGCAGTAGACGAGGCAATAAACCAAACATAACTTCTGCTACAAGTGATGGTACAGCACAGGTTACCCAGTCACCAACTAACAATAGAGTGGCTTCCTCTCGGACCTTGTCCCTACAGGACCAAAACAAGAATTATTACTGCATGTAAATCTAGCTTGATAGACTTATAAAAAATTAATGTTTCCTTTAATTTGCACATCATAATGTCCATAAAATTGTGTTACACTCACCACTCCTCTGATTTCTTATCCAGAAGTTTAAACATTTCTTTCAAAAACTGATTGATGGGAAGATTATCTACAAGCCCCTAATTGCAAAAAAATACCCATTATATGTTATTAGTATAATCACATATTTTCAAAGTGCAAAGTGAAAAAATTCAACTAAATTAAATATTCTTTCTCTTGAGAATTCATGGAATTTCACCTGTCCCAACTTAAGCACACAAGCCACCACAGATGGATCATCATCTTGAAGTCGTGAAAGTAATGAATCGCTAATGAACTGTTTGTCTTCAGACAAGCCCTGTACAAAAAAATATATATGATCAACACCAACATTCACCAGAGTTATAATTGTATATAGAAACTACAGTCACACAAATTGCTAAAAAGGTAATAAACCATGCTTCCAACATTCTATCACAAGCATAAAAAATAATCAACAAGTGTAACCCTCCAAAAGAAAAGAAGCAAGGGGAGAAGCTACAAACAGGTTCAGGCTAATGTAACCCTTTAACTCACATGACTGACCAAGATAAAATTTCTCCCTACAATATCCATACAATACCAAGCAGGCAAGTGATGAGAATAACGAAAAAATATCAATTAGGAGATTACTAGTTGATCCAACACCAATTTCTTCAAACAAGAATCAAAAGAGTTGTCTTCCAGACAGTAAGGAGAATTACTAAAGAGTTCTTGGAGGTGAAAGGATCAAGGGCTGATCACAAATATAACAGCTGGACGATAACTGAAGAACAGTACCCCTTTATCTGCTAATAGTTCTCCTAGACGTTTGATTGCCATTTCTCGCACTTGGGCTTGAGGATGATGAAGACTCAAAACTAGTGTTGTGTTTGAATCAGGAATAACCTGCAGAGGGAAAAGTTAACATCCAGTTGAATATAAGTGTTATATTAATGTTCTGTCTTACACATACATATATTCCATCAGATATTCCATACATGATGGTCATCATTCTAAAAGGGGTACACAGACAGTGTGACAGTGTTTTTTTTTAGATATTTCTTTGATCATCTTAATTACAGCTGGAGAGCCAAAAAAATTTCCATTTCATTTCTGTCATTCTAAAATTCACAAGAAACTATGTTGTCATTTATGACAAAGGGTCTCTGTGTACATTAGGTTTTAAGAAATGCTTGCTTTTAAAATATATCACCATCTCCATCCACCAGACTGTGATTCCCCATGTACACTCCATCACCAGAGTCATTCGATGGAGGGGGGAGGGGAAACAGGGAAGTTATGTGCACCTATGGGGGGGGGGGGAAGCAGGGAAGTTACATGTGTTTGTAAGGGGGTAGGGAAGTTACACGTACCTGTGATTTTACTCCTGTGAGTGCTAAGGACACCAGATCCATTGTCCAGAGGGAACCTTCCTCTGAAACAATGCCAGCATCCCCCTCAGTCATGTCCTCTGTGTTCTTGAGTGCCTGAAGATGTGCCTCAACAGTTCTCTCTAGTTCAGTAGGATATCTTGTAAAATAAACATAATTATACATTAAAAACAAAATCAACTTTAGTAACAGGAAAGAAAAGATCACCTGCAGAAACTTCTAAAGGAACTACATTTGCCCTGTTTCGCCAAGAATACGAGACTTAATATTGATTCATATCCATTGGTAAATATGGGTTATTCAATTATGAGAAGTGACATTATGAGAACTTAATTAAAGCAAACTCTAAAATACCAGCACTTTTTGAGCAAATGTGACAAACACCAGTTCTGCCAGCTTTTCAGAACAGATATTTGGTCTCATTAATCAGCATCTGATGGATATAGCCTACTACAGTTTCACTTAAAGAAGAACTACAAGAAACAAGCAGGGTACACAACACAGAGTATGCCCTTAGTGCTTAAAGATATAAATGAATTTATTCGAAAACATAAAAGCCCTACACATATACAAATGTGCAGGCATCAAACCTAACCTTTTTTCCAAGGCCTGCACCAAATCTTTCACTTTTTCATTCAAGTTTCCAATTCTACCCTCGTCTGCACCCAATGCTTTCCTGGCATCACAGTACTCCTCAAGAAGTGTTCTACAGGTAAGAATCAAGGAGAGTGATTAATTTACAATATTTAACAAAAAAAAACCAAGTAATTTGAGAAATGTGATTGTCTTTAGGAAGAGAATCCATAAGAAGACTGCTCTCATAGACTGTGCCCGACATTTCCACCAACTGAACAGAAGTCATTAACAAGTCAAGCATGTGGAAGTTTCTTTCAGTCATATGTTAGGTCTGTTTAGAGAAAACTGATTAGACTGAGTTTTACGAAGATTTTATTGGCTTGAAGCCTGCTAAATGTTGAGATCACATTCTTCCAGTGTCAGAAAGGTACTCAACTCATGTGATTTTTATTCTCAAGAGGAAAATTCCTTCAAACACGGGGAATACACATTTCATCACTCACTGGTCTGAAGTATCTTGAAATATATATGAAAAAAGTGCTATAATTGATGCCACATGTTAATGACCAGATGCATGGTCTCACAACCTGTTCCATAGCTTACCAGAGGTTTTCATTCAAGCTGTGTTTTATTTGAATTATTTGTTTTTAACCCTCTGACAGTGCATCTATAATATCTGTACTACACACTGTTCAAAAAACCATTAAAAATATCTGTATTTCTTACAATGAACAACTTATGATGAATTCTGACCTGCCAATCACTGTGACCAGTGCTGGTTCAAAATCAACCTCTCTAAGTAATTCCCAGACAATCTCTAACAGGGCTCTTGTGTCACTCTCCTCTGATAACTCCTGTTTTATTCCATTGGATACAAGTTGTGGGACAAATGCTTCAAGTAATGGATTAATGCTATGAGTCACAGACAGATTGTGAAGAATATCTACCAGTCTTGGAAGCTTCAGAAGTGCTTTAAAAGACCTGTAACAAAATACATAGCAATACACAATTATAAATGAAAAATGGAAGATTTTAAGGATAAGAAGTGACATATCTGCACATTAAGCAAAAGTAAGTCATTTTTATCATATGCTATATACATGTATCATAGACTAACCTCTTTGATAATTTCTTTAACCCCTGTGATTGACAAATGTAGGTAAGACAAGACAAACCTTCAGTGGCAAATCCGGGTTTAATGCTCTGAAATTTATTAAAAAACGAAGGGATTAATAATACTTGAGTTTGGGAGAGCTTATGAACCAATGACAAGTTATAGTGGTCAACCAATGATGAGAAAAAGCTAGAGAAAGACAAGGTAAAGAGAGATGCCACAGAAACATGGAGAGCAACAGACAGTACCTTCAAAGAATGGACTATGAAAATAAACTTGATTACTCCCTGTAACAAGACTTGAGGAACAGTTTAAATTTGAGGACTGCCCTGATTGATAATTGATTGGTTGTAAACATTTATGCAAACTCAAAAAATGACTAAAGCTTCACCACATTGATAAGTTGCTAGTTTTATTTCAAGACTCAATTTTAGTCCCTGGTGCTTTCATGAGAGGGAATCTTGAATTAAGTCATGAGGGTCAACCTTCAAGGGACTTTCAACTCACCATTTACTGTTATATTTTATTCAAGGAAGCTGCCCAAAATGACAGTAATTTATAATACCTTACATATGCTGTCAGAAAGGGATTTCACCAATTCCTTCTCCATACTGCATCTAAAACACAACTGAGCTGTAATAATGTATGACGATGCTATCAGCTCTGAGAGCCCAGACTTAATACAAGCCAGTAAATGAGGCAATAATAGAGTCATAAATTTCTCTGTCACACTTGGCATCATATCCAAGACTCCAACAACAGTTGAGGTATAAAATGTAAACAAAACTCTTGAGCTTGACGGAGGGATTTCCAACTTTATACCTTCCATTACCATGTCACAAATGAGAGAGAAGAAGGCTGTATCAGTGATGCAGTGTTGTAAGAAAGCTGTCTTAGAAAGGGGAACTCCAGCTTTTTTAATCGGACTGAGCCAGTTCCATTTTGAGGAAGGATCTTTTATGGAAAGTAGCTGCAACACACGCGTGAACAAGTTTGTTTCGTGGTAAGGCAAAATACAAGTGACCAAACTATCAACATTGTGCACGTGGATTTGGAATCTTCGGATAAGCCATTCCAAAACCTTATGAGCTGGCTTTAGCAAGAAGTATGGCGATAAATATTGCAGAAACTTTGAAATATGCTTATCGAGCTTTTCGTTCACATCTTTTGTTTGTAAAGATCTCTCCAAAGACATCGAATTGTCGCCAAAAAGCGACTTTTCAAACATCTTAAAGGCAGGCTCGATAACTTTCAATTCTTCCAAGCCATTTAAACCGATAGAGAACACAGTTTCGTTGTCTATGTCAGCTGCCTCTTTCGAATCAAATAGCAGAGATGATTTTTTGCTGGCTTTAGCAGTGGCTGTTGAAGGCAAACTGCCCGGTATTTGCAGTTGCTGTAGTTGTTTTGCCAGGGACGTCATTTTAGTTTTCCACGTGCCAGAGATTAAAAGCGTGGAAAAGACTACAACTTCGAAGAGGCCTGGCTACAAGGCTTGACGATTTTGTGTGAGGGTGGAGAGGGAAGGTGGAAGGTGACACTAATAAACATTGTCAAATCTGATTGGTTGATATCTGTGAACTCTGCCCAATCACGTTAATCTATCCAAAAGCGCGCGTTACGAGCGTCCGCCCGCGTGAAGAAAAAAAAATCTGAACATAAACAAAATATGAGTTTAAATTACCACGTAGAGCTGAAAATGATATCTTATAACACGCAAAAAATGATGAAATAGAAGGAGATCGCCTCAAGATACAACTAAAAATGCCACGCTACCTGGGAATCGACTTCCTCGCGGATGTAAATACAGCATTTGTTCTAATCTTCATACAAACAACCACCCTTATCTGAATCTGTCGGTAAACCTGCAGATATTTAAATATAAATTTCTATTGTATGGTTCTGTTGTTCTCTTTTGCAGGCATTACGACAGCGCAAAAACATGCTTTCCCAGATGCTTCTCACAATACCGAGCAATTTGGAGTATGTAGATACCTACACCCATAATGGAACAGCTAGTGATAGGACACGACTTATTCCTCGACTGAAGGGTAAAGAAGAGATGTTTAATAATTCTTATGAAGCTATTTTAAGCGCTTCTTGGGTTTGTTTCAATCTATTTAAAATTTTGCCTAATTTTCCATTAATTATAAGCTATTCATACACAGAAATGATTCCCTTCAAGTTGTCAAGTAGACAACCTATTGACTACCTGGCACAGATCACAGAAATCTCAGGCAACATCCAGCGGCCTGTGGCCTACAGCTCAGAGAAGACTGGGAAAGACATTGTCCCAAGCTCCAACCCAGACTCCCCTTTGGTATCCTTTGATATGTGGTCTGATCTTGAAGAGGAAATCGTGGATCAGGTCATCAGCTCATTAGCACCAGACAAAGAACAGTTTACACCAATCGATGAAAAGTCTGACGGTAAATTTGAATTGTTTGATCGTTGCGAGCGACAACATTAAAGCCTTAAAACTGAACATAAGGGCAAAAGTGTACGAGAATTCTAGTGAAAGTACCGATCAATAAAGAACAAGATAAAGTGGCAAATGGGTAGTAAACTGGTGATCTCCGCGTAATAAGTCAAGTTACAAAATTTCCTTTGTCCCATACCAATATCTATCATTATCTCATAGCTGACTCTATGAAACTAGAAGAAGTGGAATTCACAGACAACCTTTATTCCATTCGCCAGAAGATTCCTGACATAAACGTCCTAGCTTCAAGGTTGAAAACCAAACTTGTTCAAGACCCTCTTTTGTTGGACAGCCATGGTAATCCCTTAGAAGAGAAGAGCCTTTTGAGGTTAGTAGTTTGATTTTCCAACAGCAACGTCTTTTAGCTAATAATGTTTTACACGATATGTATGACGCGCGTTTAGCTAGCCCCCGAAAGTCTCCTATTTCATTTGGTAACGTCTGCATGAGGTCACTAGACGCTGTTGGTGCAATTTCTAGTTTGACTGAGAAATCATCACACACTATTTTTATGAATTTTAACTACCCAAATATCCCTTTTTTTCCTGTAAACTCACAGATCGGAAATTCAGGCGTCTTTCAGGGGAAAAAATGCCGAAGGACAAGGACAGGAGGACAAGGAAATGTTTTTAAAGATACATTGCGGTGACAATGTGAATGAGGTATGGAAAGCTTGTAAAAGTGGAGCAGACAAAAGACACTAAACATTACAGAGAAATCCTAAGCAAATGTTTAACTCAGGGAATGAGGTGAGAGGTTCTGTCAAGATGGTTCAGTAGCTGTGGTGTTGTTGCGCTGTTAACATACCGCCTGAATGTCTTTTCACATAGAATGAGGATGAAATCGAAGACGTTTTCAGTCCAGAAATCACATCAAAAGATGCATTCTATGTGAAAGAGACACTCAGATTGCTTGATCTACATGAAAAGAACGAGCTTGTAGGTAAGTTTCGTCCTTTTTTCCATTGCTTTATTGTTAAAAAATTTGGGAAATTGAATCATACTTCTGGCCGGGTTCCCACTTGTTCGCCACTCAGTTCCTCTTGTACCGTTAAAAATGACCTTCGGCTCGTGATTAGACGGTTACAGCTCTATTGTATGCACTGGTTTGTCCACGGGGAGAACCTGTGTGTAGCATGCAAGCAAGCCTCTAACGTTTGTTCACGATACTTGCATTTTAGGGGAGAAACCTGAGCTGCTGTTACAGCAACCCACTCACACAGGTGTTGAAACTCTCACAGGTTCTGAGGAGAGCAGTGAATTAAAGACAAATGATTTTGTGAAATTAAATGAAGGTAATTTCCAGTCAGTAAGTAGGAGAGTTTACTAATATACAGATGAATACGTTGACTTGTTTTGCTTGTGCAATGCATCCGTTAGTGAAGCACATTTTCTCCAATAAATCATTCTCCCTCGAATCATTTTTGAGTGAAGTGTTGCGGCAAAATACCGGCAGTATGCGTCGGAGTCACTGAATCAACCAGCAAGAGAAATAAAAAGATACAATATGTCAGTACTCCTTTTCGTATCAATTCCAAAGCTTATAGAGCTAGGGTGAAAACAATTATTCCATCATGGGTTTATCTAGTATTATATCTTCTTTGAGCAATGATATTAGAAACTTTCAATATTTAGGAGATCAAACCAACGCTTGCGATGTCTTGGAGGATCAGCAGTTACTGGAATCTCCATCTCATCTTCCAACTGTGGCGGAGAATCACAGCAGCAAGAAGTTCATTAGTAGTTTGCAACCTTTTAAATTATCTACTGAGATAACTAGGTACGCTCCAAGAGATAAGATTTTTCTTTGAATCTGTAGCGAATTCTCGCATTAATAACTTCATATCTTCCCTTAGATCGTTCCTAGCGTCAATATGCATTTTCTTAACGGAATGCCAGAATCTTATCATCTCGTCTTAACCGGAAAAGAAATCATCTGTATCGGTGGGGAGCGATGGCGAGAAAAATAATCTGAGACGTCGGTTTCGCAATAGAATCTCAGACAGCAGGAGAACTACTCACAAAATTCTCAAAACTAGTCAGTTTGTAATTAACATATTACTTAATTAACTGTTTGAATAATTTTCCTGAATCTTTGATGTCAATTTCTTCAGCCCACCGCTGTCACCCAACAAGGTCAAGCAGTGTGTACAAAACATATGGGAAAATGAAAAGTTTCTCCTCAGTGAACACATAGCAATGGTGCTTCCTGGTACGTATGCTCAGAAAATCTATCGGGTTTGTCAACTGAATAATTCTGCAAGAGTGGTTTAGTTCGTGTTAGTTTACGCATCATGGTTTAGGAAAACATTTTGTAGCCGACCTGTAACGTGAAGTGATCCATTTAAGATCGCGATTTTCTTTATGTGTGTAGCCTTTATATGGATTACCTTACGGTTGCTCTAAGGATCAACACAATATTTTAATAAGCCAAAATAAACCTTGTATTAATAAACTTCCGTTTCTTTTCTTTTTTTTCTGAATAACTTTGCACCCAAAAAAAACCTTAATTTGTCCTTGCTGGTCGCACTCATAGAACCAAAACAAGTGCTGTTTTCAAGTCAATACCAAAAATGAACTTTGTAATAGAGGATATTAAGCATTATTCTCTGTTCATTAAATGGAAATGAGTTTTAACAAAACGTAAAACACTAAAACACTTCGTGTTTCTTTAAGTACCAACTACTTCATCCAGGAGGAGAAAGGATCATTCGACGACTTTGATACAGGAGGCAATGAAGAAGTTGACCCTTTCACAAGAATTGTTGGATGGAAAGGTGGAGTTAGGCATACCGTGGAACCCGCTCGCTGTGTCGATAAGACAAATGGAGAATTGCCAAATATATCTACAGTCTGTTTCGTCGTGGAGTGATGAAAAGCAATCACAAAGTGAAATATCTCCTCACCGAAAGGGAACTGCAAGGGAAACCTTTAGTAAAAATAACATTTACGGTGAGATAAAATCTTTGCAAAGTCATGATTGAACTGCGGGGAAACAATAGGCAAAGTTTTCTGCTTGTTACTTCTTTTCTTCATCATTTATTTGCCTTTTTTCCTTTGTCCAGATGAGGCACAAGATGGAAGCTTGTCGCGAGACTTACAGCCGTTTTCAGGGGGAAAGCCGAAGGAACAACAATCGGGTAAGTACTTACACAACAATAACATTGAACAATACAGCTATACTTTGATCGAAATGTCATTTAAATCTGATGTCAAAGCTGATTCTCAAACAGTATTTAAGAGAAGTCAACAAGCGTCATTACACCTATGGGAACGTCAAAACTTAGATCTATACATCTTTTTTCTTTTTTTGTGTGTGTTAAGGTGAGGATGGAGGAAAAATGCAGACATTGGCTTCAAAACGCGATATCCATGACACTTTGTCTACACTTTCGACTTCATCAGATACCACAACGAGATTCAATTCACGCTCGTCAAACACCAGCAAGTTTGTGACAGAAGTTAGAGATACCTCGGGAGAGACAGACGAACGGGAACCATATTTCACGAAACGCACAATAATTCCGGCATTAAGACAATTTTCTGGTGGCATTGATGATTTCTTTTTACTCAGGGAAGGTCATAAGAATTCCTCAAAGTCACCCAGTTCTGGCCAATGTGCACCAACAAGTAAGAATGGACTACCTCGCTCTTTAATCTATCCTTTTGGGCTTATTAACTGTTTTTACCTTTGATGACAAAATCAAAACAGTTGCTTAACTTTGGGAAATTGCATTCAACATCCTTAAAAAAAAGAAAGAAAACATTAAGTTAGGGAATCAAAGTTAAAAGAGAAGTACATCATGTTTTTTAATAGTGTGCGATATCTATGCCGAGGAGTGTCATTGGACATGTAACACATCACCAAATTGTTATAATTTTCAAAAGTACACAAAAGAACTTGAAACTCCTTATTTGGATACAAAACATTTGAGTCCGATAAAATTTCACAAAGTTGTTTTTCTACTTCTTTTCACGCCCGCCTTCATGAACTCGTTCAAATTACTGCTCTTTTCTTCAGTCTCTTGAATATCTATCTAAATTATCATTTGATCGGGACCCTTGCTAAGAGAAGACTCTTTTTAGTGGAAATCCAGTACCATTTTCGTTTTCTCTCTTTCAGAAAAAGTCGTAAAAGCGGCGAAAGTGCGTCCTTCGGTGTTCACAACAGAGCAGACAGGATTCAACTCTAGTGAAACGCAAGATCCAACGGGCTATGAGTGTCACAGCCAGCTACATAGTAACTATCCCGTACGGCAGCGTGACATACCTGTTGAACTGTCAGACGATTTCCAAGAAATTTTAGACGAGTTGATCGGGCATGTAAAGCCTCTTTTATCTAAGCTTCAGAGAGCTGGGGTTGTGCCACAAACTAAGACGCT
Source organism: Pocillopora verrucosa (assembly GCF_036669915.1). Classification (NCBI taxonomy): domain Eukaryota; kingdom Metazoa; phylum Cnidaria; class Anthozoa; order Scleractinia; family Pocilloporidae; genus Pocillopora; species Pocillopora verrucosa. The sequence continues at coordinate 204,206 of NC_089323.1, forward strand.
TTCGAACTTAAATCCAGAGTATACAAGATTCGTTTTGAAGCAAACTCAAATGTCCCTTAATGAAGGAGAGCACAAAAGTGATATTTATGGCATGTCTATATGCCTGCATGCGCTTGTCTCTTCTGTTGATGTTCTTATGCATAGTGGTTTGGAAGCTGCAGTAGGTGAGATTGACAATTTCTGCGACATTTTCACAGCTTGTACAACTAGTTTCTTGTGATTTAGACTAAAAATTCTAATTCAAACTCAGATTTGAATGAGGCTATTTGACAGTTCTGCCTGTTAAACTAATTGAACTACAAGCAGGGATTTGAGGGGTTAATGTTTATCAAAACAGTGATATATTTTCCTTTCTTTATTCCAGCCTTCTTCAGCTCAATAAATGAAAAGTACAGCAGTTTAATAGGGGGAGCTCTGGAATCAACGCGGAGATACCTCTTCGAAACACGTTTCGCGTTTGAACAGCAGAAAATAATTCACCCAAAGCTTTCAAAGCTGCTAACCATCGTAGCAAAGTGGAGTAAAGATCAAGAAGCCTGCAGCGCAAACGCTGCTATCATCGTTTACACTTTCCACGAAAAGTTAACCAAAGAAATTACAGAGACATTGTCAGGTTTACACGGAGTTCAGACCAGGTTATTTAACAAGGACACAGAAATCAATGCTTTGCAGGAAGAAAATGGACAACTGGTAATCTATGTTGTGAATGGCTTAGCAGCAAGCGAGGATTTTCCGTGGGCAAGTTTTGACTTTGTGCTGGACTACAACCCGAGTGGAACAGTAACAAGGGAGGAACTTTCTCGCAGCACAAGACTTAAATCTCATGTAATCTTGAAAACGATTTCAAAAGTTTCAATGGGAAATCATTTAAGTGAGGCCGAAGGTTAGAACCTGAATTTCACTTTTAAAGGAGTTGTTGATGTTGTGATACAATCAAAGTTAGGTCCAGACCAATTGATTTTCATTTTGTTTCTCTTATTTTAATGTAGTTTTGCAGGAAATATTGATACAAAATACGCAGCATACAAATGATGCAAATATACAATATCATCATATTTTCCACTGAGGCATGTTCGATATCAACCTTGAAAAAGAGGAATTTATAGGCTTACTAGCAATGTACGTATATACATGTAAGCTATCGAGGAAGAGTTTCATGACAAGTTTTGTTGGTTAATATCGGATCCTCAAGGCTGCTTTGGAGTTGATCCTGGTTTCTGTAGCATGAAGCAGCCAGGATTATTGCTATCGTCAAAAGTAACTCCCAGCTATGTATTAACTTTTCTTGTGAGCTGGCTGATCCCTTGTGTCCCCCCGTGGGTATTGAGTGTCCGTGTGAGTGTGAAGTGTCTTACCGAAGGATACAACATGTTGGCTGGAACTCGGGTTTGGACTTCTCCACCAAGACCCCAACGCCCTAACAATTAGTTTGCTGAGAAGCTCCTTGCGGTGAAAGTTGTCAATTCTGCTACCATCTCCTTAAGACATTCTCTTCTCCGCTTTTCCTTTATTAATTAACTTTCCTTATTTATGCAAAGTCTCATATCTAACTCAAGCTGTAAACTATGTGTATGCATCAAAGGATAACGACATTTATTATGTGATGAATGCCAGTCTCATAACCAGTGTAAAGGACCTCACGTGGTTCTCTATCATTTCTCTCTCAGACATTAGTGACGCCAGCTTGTTAAGCGACCAAGATCAGTACATTTTCATCGGCAGTGAAAAATTTACACATAATAAAGATCTCCTGCATCTCCTCGAAACTTGCCACAATGTCATGATCTATGAAAGACGAAGAAGTAAGACAAAGTCTGAAGATTCTCTGAACAAAGTGCTTCTACAGCCAGACGTGATGATTGACGAGAGAACCTGCATTCATCTCCAGCATTTGTCTTCTCTAACAGATGAGAACGAATATAAAGGATTGAGAGATGTGGTGCTGTCACTGTCCCTCAAATGCCACAAGTGTCATATTATCATGTATTCTAACAAACAGCCAGAGTACGTATCCAAAACAAAAATAATATTTTGGTGATGACCCCGCAAGATGTATCCGGTAGATTTTGGGATAAGGTCAGGGTTAGTCAGTGCTAACTTATTACAAACTCTTGTTTTTATTCAGCCATGCCTTTACAGGAGAAATTCTTCGCCACCTATCCCTTCTGTTTGCCAGCTGTGCACATTTTCAAAAGAATGAGTTTGAAGTGGAGATCCTGTACTCCTTTACTATGAAAGAAACTGCTCGTCTCATCAGACAGATAGGTGACAAAGCTAGGGCACAGTCTCCAGTGTGGAACAAGATGGAATGGCCAAAAAGGAAATGGTTAACAAACGAAGCAAGTGCGGTGAGATAAATTGGCTTCATTCACTTCGTGTCTAGAAAACATCGCAAAATATTTTTTGTGACATAGAGAGACCTGTTTATGTCCTCAAGACTAATAAGGTGTTGTTTTGTTTGAAGCATGAGGAGTTCCTGGTGTCACTTCCGTGTATGAATTCATTCAGGTAATCAAAGTGAGATAACTTGTCTAACGGTAATGATCTACATAAAAATCAATTCAACAAAAGATTTTTTTATAGATATTAAAAAAGAAACATTACCGTCACAACACTTAACACTTTGAATTTTATGTCTGTCAGTTCACTTTAACCACAACACCCGACAAGGTGCACAGTACACTGATTAGCGTTAAAGGTTTCCTTTATAACTCATTTATTATTTACTCAGCGCACAAGTGATGCTAACCGCTGCCCCACTAGCTGAGCTGTTGAAAATGTCACCTGAGGAATTGAAAGAAACCTGTCCTTGGATTCCGCCGAAAACTCTCTCAGTATGCGGAATTAAGTTTGTATATGAGTGTTAGTAAAGTTGTACATACTACTGCACTAATAGTATTGAATGAGGAAATTTGATTGATTCAATATCATCGTGTCATAACTTATGCGATGATGTCACTAAGAGCTTGAGAAACTTGACTGATCTTCATTACCACGCCTGAGATTTTGATCCTCAAATCAGGAAGATAATGCTGAAGCGAGCTAGAGAAGAACGCGTAAACTCATTCATCCTTGTGTATCAAATTATTCGTTTATCAGTTTGGACCTCCCCCTGTGAAATTTTCTCAGGTCCTTTTGGTGACATCCTTTATCGTGTTTGTTTTCAAAGACTTCAACTAATGTGATGTGATAAAAAAACGTATATTATAGGGTCGGCTGCTTAGTAATGTAACCTTTGCACTGTTTATAGCTACTCCAATGGCAATGTTATGTACCACTTAAAAGTATCTACTTGGCTTTCTTCTAGGAATTTTACAAGTCTGTGAACTGGTGTTCTGAGTTGCCAGTCTTTTCAATAGCGCAGCCGTCACTTCAAACTTCCTCACAAAGCTGCTTTGCTGTAGAACCGTCGCCACATCAAATGCCCTTGGCTGCCTCAGAGGCCAATTCTTCCCCTGATAGCATGGTTGCTACAAGAAATGCCTTGGTGGAATCCACTGACTACAGGCTTAATGATCCACCGTCACTTTGGGTAAACATTCAACAAACGCGAGAAACCACGAGAGACCCTGTGACTGATAGGGTTTATCATACTTACTCTCAAGATAAACCAGTAACTGATGACTGGTCTGCTAGCGCCTTTGGAGATCGCTTGAATTCTTTTCTCGACGTTTCTCAAAGAGACGAGGCTGAACATCACTGCCCTCCATTTCCAGATATTCCTGATACACATGATGGCGAATGGAGACCCTTGATAGCGAGAAATACATCTTCAAAGTCATGGAAGGACAACGTCGAATCAGATTTGAGGCGATGCATCACAGAGAAAAAGGTAACCATCATGCCAAAAGGGAGACAAATATTCCTTATGTGTATTATTCCGTGCTTAGTTTTCAACCAGCTTACTTGTTTTGCGACAAGAAGCAAAGAATGAGAGACATGACGAATAGAGGGATGTAGAGCTAGGACAGAGGATGAAAGGAGAGTTCTATTAATGATGGAGGGAGGAGGAAGGCAAGTAAAGGTGATGGCCTGCCTTCCAATCAATGGGTGTCCTTGAACTTAACCACTCAATTTCCCCGGCCCTTTCACCCTTTGTTACATGTTGTGTGCCATCTCACCTGTTATCTCTCCTTTATCTTAAGGTACCGTACATCAGGTATGATCACCAAGTAACGTCCAATTATCCAGTTAAGAGTCATTATTTTTCTGAATTTCCCGGTTCCTGTCGATCAAGACCCGAAGAAATAAGCCATTTAAGGGATGACAATGAACACTACTTGACACATGACGAAGACATCGACGTGACTGGTCGCTCAGCGATGTCTTTAAACTTTCCAATAGCAAGAGGATCTACGACACACTCTTCGAGAGAACAGAATGATCACTTTGACTCGTCTTGGGACAGAAACGTCTGCGGTCGAAGGTACCAGAACCCCAGAGATTACCGTACTCATCAGATACCGCAAGCACGTGTACTGGATAAAGATCATTCAAGCAAACGCGTGAGGTAAGAGCAGCTATGGTAAACAGAACGTTTATCTTGTTTTCTGAGTGTTTCTGGCCTAAGTTTTACTTCAGACTGTGTCAACATAGTCATAGGCTAAACATCTTCGGAGCAATAACGATTATATTATGACGCGCCTTCTGTTTCAAAACATTCCTAAAAAAGAAGAAGTAAAGAGATTACTGTAAGTACTGGTCTAGGCTTGTACCCTCGTATGACCGCCAAAATTTCTTTGCCGCAAAGACCTGGAGACGAGATTGAAACGTATTCAATTGAATGTTCGCAGGCAAGCTGTGCGAGTATTAGATCTTGGAAACGAGGCTACCCGTGCTGTTCCAACTAAAGTGGGAATAGCTCAACCACAAAGGAGAGTTTATGGCTCATCTGATTATCCTCAAGTGTCTGTACCGAGTACATCAAGTCAAGCGCTAAGAGAAAATACTGTCGCTAGTAAACACAAACGAGTTAGTCTTGGTATTGAAAGATCTACTAACTCTGCGTCAAAAGGTGCACAACAGGTAAGTATTTCCTGTCACCTCTATGGTGATATACACAGAGCTTGTTTTAAAGGTCGCTCTCCACTGAGTTGCTTAAAAAACAAAGCCGTTTTTTTTCCCTGAGTGAATAAATATACCAGCAAGTTCTCTGTTATCGTGCATTTACAGCAGAAAGGACACAAAACCGTTGAAAATGTTATATACTACAATAGCTAGGAGATAGGAGGGAGTCTGTATAATTTGTCACTAAAATCTCGTAACCCCACAGAGCACTTCTTATTCAAAAGTTTACTTGTCGGGTAAGCCCTGTGTAAACGTATTTACCTCTGATCGTGACAAAGAGAGCGAAATGGCATGTTTGCAAAGAAAAGTAACCAACAGATAAACATTTCATTTTCATGACAGCTACGAGGAGGGGAACACGCGGTAACAGCAAAACGGCCGTCCCTAGACGGTGAGTTACTATCTTTTATACAACTTCACAACACGAGGGTAGCATTGGGACGCAAGCTAATAGAGTACCAAAAAACGTGACGAGAGCTTATACGTGATAAGCAGTAACGGGGGCGCGATCTTTCCCCTATTCACTCCACCAGCGCTTTTCTAATCTTAATGGAAGGGGAATCACTCGAGGAACAAGGGAATCTATATGTGGTATTACCAGGGGCATTAGAAGATCTAGTTCAAAATGATGTGAAGAATAACTTGTGTTTATTGAATCTATTAGATCCTGATAAATGGTCTGTCTTCCCTTCGTACCTGTCCTCAAAACGGCGTAAGCTGACCTACGAAAAGATCCCTGGTGTAGAAAGCGGTCAAACTAAGCTTGTGTTCAAGTACGACAAGTAGTTTGGATCATTCTTCAAAAAACGTTTAGTGTGCTATTAGTCCACATTTTGTTCATAAATCCCTCAAGACCTATGGCTTTGAAACAAACCTGAGCGAAAAAAGAGATCTTGCTGTAACTTGACAGCATTAAACAAAGCAGTCACTAGAGATAATGTCGTTGATGACAGGGGGCCTTTTTGTCAATATTGGAAACATTGCACACGAGTTTAATACCCACTTATTGCATCATTAAAGTTATATTTGTAACTGGGTCCTTGAGTGTCTTAAAGCGTTGGTAAAAAGAAATTTTAAACGTCCTAACTTTAGATTCTATAAGCATCATGAGCTTTCGGCTGTATCATCAGTCGGCAAAGAATTATCCGTTGGTGGAGGGTGAGACAACACTCTGTCAATCAAACCAAACTCTTTAGCTTCCTCAGGTGACATAAACTTGTCCCGTTCCAGCGCTTTTTCTGATGAACAAAAATTGGAAACAAATAAGCCATCAATAAATGCGTGAACAAGTGATTAATTCAGTGTTTGGCATTGTGGGTGTCCGAGATAGACCAGGATTGGTTTTATTTTGCTTCCCTACGTTCTCTGGTTGGTCCAAAAACTTGTGATCCTCCCGACTTATCATATGCAAAACTAAAATCCATCGCGATTTTGTCACTCTCACTCCTTGTCTATGTTATGATCAATGCAACAAATGTAGCAATTTGAAGCAAATAGCTTATAACATGTTTTCAAAATCTTACCTATTTCATCAAGAGGCTGACCCGTGTGTTTAACATAGATCTTATTTAGGAGTGTCTTGAGCTTAAGAATTTCCTCTGCTTGAATGGCTATATCTGTGGCTTGGCCCTAAAAAAATAATGAAAAATTTACAATGGACATCTTTGCATAGTCATGCAGTCAGAGCACCCTTAACTTTGCTTAGTACTTATCTCAAGTTCACACACATCTTTCAGTTACATGCAAAATAATTACCTCTACCTTGTTTAAGGCCACAAAAACTAAGTCAAATTGAATTCAAAGGATGTTGATGTTTCTCAAACATTTGAGTGACTACTTTCAAGGGTATATCAACAAAAAAGTGAAAACAACAACATACCCGTGCTCCTCCATGTGGTTGATGCACCATAACCCTAGCATGTGGTAAAGCATGTCTCAAACCTGGGCTTCCTGCAGTTAAAAGCAGAGAACCCATGCTGCAAGCTTGCCCCATACACCATGTGGAGATAGGAGGTTGAATATACTGGAGAAGGAAATATCGGTACATTATGAGACTTTCTTACTTTCACTGATGAAGAACACTTAAGATGAGGTTCCCTTCAGTAATCCTTTCAATACTTCAGAATTACTGCACCCTTGCAGATGCCCATTTCATTCTTCTGTATAGAAACTCTAGTAATGCCATAAAACTCCATGAACATCTTTGATAAGCAATAACTTTCAGAAAACCTGCTCTCCCCCCCCCCCCCCCAAATTAAAAAAAAAAAAGGAGTTTACACCTCTACCAAAACTCTGGGCTATGATTTTGTACAGAATAAACAAACAAATGTAATACAATTGCTTAAAAATTGTAACAAGCATACCTGCATTGTGTCATAGATGGCTAATTGATTTTGTACAGAATAAACAAACAAATGTGATACAATTGCTTAAAAATTGTAACAAGCATACCTGCATTGTGTCATAGATGGCTAATCCTGCTGTAACTGACCCACCTGACAAGAACACAAAATAATTAAGTGTCACGTGTAAACCTGCCTTAAAACATCCAGAATGCAATATATCACACAGGTGGGTAAGTGGTTAGTGCTCTAGACTCTGGATTAAAAGGTCCAGGTTTGAGAACTGGCCAGGTCATTGTATTGAAATGCTACGCAAGACAGTTTATTCTCACAGCACCTTTCTCCACCCAGGAGTATAAATGTGAGACTGCAAACTTTCAGAGGAAGCTGACAAAGTTAGAGAGGCTAACCTCTCACTTACTCTAAATTCCTTTAGAAGGCTGAGGTCAGGATAACTTCTTTTTAACTTAGAAGGTGACTTTTTTTGCTAAACCCTAAATATCAAATTAAATGTATTAACACCATGGCTTTGAACACAATATATGATGACTTTCCTTGTTATCCTGATTTTCCCACGGATAGTTTTTTCCCAACATAACAACAGTAATTAGCAACAGTATGTTTAAAAGTGCCTTTAATTTTAATTAAATCACCTGGACTGTTGATGTACATATGAACAGGAGTTCTATCATTCTCAGACTGTAGAAATAATAGCTGAGCCACAACAAGACTTGACAACTCATCTGATATCTAAAAAACAACAACAGAAAAAAAAACCATTTGAAAAAGGTTCTGAATCAGTGATTAAAAATACATCAGGTTTGTTGGCAAGGCAGAGAAACTAGAGAACACAGGGGTCCCAACAAAAAACCCTCAGAGAAGAGAGGAAAACCAACAAAACATTCAAACACAAGAAATGCTACATACAGGAACTAAAGTGGGGTGACAGCATTGAGAGATGAGTGCTGCAGCAACTGCATCATCTCCACTGCCCCTTGATAACCAGCCAGCATCAGTTTCTTGTAGGATGTTATGTCCAAATTCCTTAATATGGCATCACAAAGGATTGTTGTCCGAATGCAAAAAACTTTATCATTATTTCTTGGCACATTGCACACTGTTATATTGGACTGGCCCACAAAAATGTGAGCTAATCACATGTGATTTTATGCATTTAGTTAGTTTCTTATAATAATGACAAATTTTACTACAAGGCTGTCTCTCTAAGAGGCAAACAAAGTGAATCCTGCATTCTGACTGGTTGACAATCTATTCCTTCACAAAAGGCTTCAGGTCAAAAATTGTTCAAATGATAAGTCCTTGTTCAGTCAAACTAGACACACAATTTTATAGTTTTTTTTTCTCATTCTCCTATCTGATTCTTGTGCTACTTAATTAAGAACAATGAATTCTACTTTGAATAAGCTGCGTTTTCAACTCTCTTTTCCTTCAAAAACTACCACAACTTAGAGTAATCACTTGCATATCTGGTTACATTTTAAAATTTAAACATCGTCACTTACAGGACCCATAACACACACTATTCGCTCTTTCAGAAGACGGGAAAATATGTCATAGGCTCTTTCACCTCTTCCCTGAAAAACATCAAGATAAATCTTTCAGCAATCAGAAAACAGGAAGAGAAGGTTCTGAGCACGTATCAAAGTTGAAATACTTTAAGAAATATAAATGCTCCGGCTCTGTAGTTACATACCGTTTGTTCGATCACCATAGGAATCAAGAACTGTCTCCTGCAAGACGTATGTATCCCTCGCGATATCCTAGAAATTACCTAAACAGGAAAATATACGGTGTATCAAATAAAAGGGTAACTTGTGACGAAAAAGTTTCAATGGTACTCTTACGTAAAGTCCTTGTCGAGCAGCCATGTTGAATTTGGATTGTAGCCGCAGGTCATAGTCACTGCAGACACTGAGTATGATGTCATCCCCAGTATATCACAATTTTAGTTGAAAAACTGACCAGGTCCAGGCTGTCGGTGCATTTCATCACCTTGCGGGATACCGAAGAAAGTTCCTTTATCTACAATGTTTACAGGAGATATAGATATCCACACTGTCTACTTTAATACAGTTATTGCTACTGCCTGCTGTGGATAAAGCTACCTCCCTCTTGTTTCTACTGATGACACAGTAAATAGTTATATATCTGCTGAAGATAGTGCAGAAAGTTGTATCTCGTAGATAATGTAGATAGTTTTTTTTTCCTGCTTTTCTCAGTGTAGGGAGTGGAGTGAAGAAGACATAAAGCATTTGGTTGTGGTCGAACATAAATAAAGTGTAACTGACGTATCTAACGAAGTGATTTAGTTTGAAGCGTTTACCAAATGCTCAGTCAGTGGACATGAGCGGGGAAGCGGATAGGAGACAAAGGACGGTTGTGGTTGTCAGGGAAACGCCTAAAAGAGTGACAACCCTCCTGCCTCTAATTATATTTTTTTTTACTGACCTTCATTTGAAAAGCGCGAAATGAGCCTGTGCTCCCTCCCCAAAGGGTGAAGGGAAGACTGTATCCGAGAAAATAGCTGAAATTGAGTGTAAAAAAATCACTCGCTGTATGTATGTTATACCTCTCACTTGAAGGTTTTTGGAAATCTATAGGTAGCTCTCTCGAAATAAATGTCAGTCAAATATTAAGTGTTACCCGATTTTTCAGTCAAAAGATGCGCAGATTTTAAATCTGAAAATATTGAAAACGAATAGAATGATTGAAGACATTTTCAGAATCTATTCCTTTTTTGAACCATTTTCAAGCTCTCTTTAAGCTCAAGTCATCTGTTTTCAGTATAACTGAACGGTGAATTTTCATGAAAAGCTACAGAATAGAGTGAATTTGCAGAACCTGTTCGTTATATGCAAATGAGTTTGTCACTAAATGCTAAATTCAAATAGATCTACACTGCCGGATTTTCCCCGTGTAAATTCCTAGTCAACAGACATTACAAAGCGTAATGATTGCTTACGGTTAGAAAAACTTTTGCTTATTTTCTGTACGTAACTTTCCATTTAATTTGCTTCTTTTTAGCAAATAATGAGGCTTCTTAAAGTGCTCAATGCTGCGCGTCTTAGATCCTTTATCCTCCAAAAATAAATCAGAGGATTTAAAGAGCTATTGGCAAAAACGATTGTTACTAAAACTGAATACTCTACAACATCGATGGACTTGTGTCCTCTGCGAGTGAGTTTTTTTAGTTCCACACATAAATAAGGAAGGTAGCATAACACGAACAGTTTTAAAATCATTAGAGACGTAAAAGTCTTTGCTTTGTATTTAAGCAAATCAAAAGCATTTTGTTCTTGGTTAATGGGTTGTCTAGTTTGTATCTGCCGTTGATGTCGACGAATAATTTTCCAAATTGTCTTATAGCTGTAACAAATCACTAAAGTACAACACAGTGCTCCTGCGACAGACAGTACGGCAAGGATTGAATACCTTCCCACAGCGAACCAGATGATTAACGAAATCAAAATCTGGAATACCCAAAGCTGAATTACAACAGAAGCCACTCTTTTTGAAGTCACTAGTTCATGGTAACGTAAAGGCCAATGAATAGCGACAGCTCTCTCTATGCTCAAGTAAGTTAACGTTCCCAAAGATAATGCTGTGAAGAGATACGCCAGAAACATTTGAATTTTAAAAACTACACAGAAGGTGGCGACAAGACGAGTATTCATTAGATAAACTAGCATAGGTTGGAGTAACAAACCCACGCAGAGATCGGCCATAGCTAAAGATGCAACCAGTATATTTGACACGGAATGTAGAGAAAACGTCTTCCACAACGAAAAGAGGATAAAAACATTGGCAACAACAGCAACCGGCGACAGTAGTCCGTTTATAATACTGATTCCGATAACAAAATTACGGTTGTGCTCATAAAGTATGGTAGAGTTTGTTTGTACAGTTGCTCCGAGTATCACACACAAGCTGGAAGCGTTGGTCATTTTCTTTTTGACGATTTCAGTCTTCAGAAACTTCACAACCTCTCATCTTCTCGGCTCTCAAATAAATATAAATCTGTGGTGGTTGTTAGTCTTAAGAATTAAAACGCTTTCAACGTCAATTTCGTTTTTAGTGCGGGAACCTCACTCAAAAAATTAGTGGTCGTAGTTTAAGAACACAACCTTGTCTCAGAAATAGTTACTTGAGAATAAAAGATAAAATAATGCTGATGCATGTTTACTCGGGACGAAATAAATATTGAATTATTTAAGAAAACAGAAAAATAACTTTGCCCTCTCAGAACAAAAGGTGTTTCAAATTATATGCATAAAATATGACTTTTATCCCCAAGTGAAAGAACCAATCCGTGGGTATGTGTAATGATATTGTTCTAATTGCCTTGAATGACGTTTACTTAAATATTGTCCTTGCAAGAAAATACCATTTCCGTGCTAGAAACTACTTGTGCTGCCAAGTGGAAGTCTCTTTTCGGAAATGGCTCTTTCAGCTTCTTTTTACATTGCCACGGTTATTACAAATCTTCCGAGACTTCTAAGGTCAGGACGAGAAAAGACATGTTTCATTTTATTCAACTCTACGTGAGGTTTGGGGGGTTGGGGGCGGAAGGGTTTGAGGAAAAAAAAGGATTTGATGACGTCATAAAACTCCTTGTCTACGCAAGAGGAGAGTAATGTTCCTTTAAACCTGTTTCGAAAATTTATGATTACGTGTGTGTTTTCTATAGTGTCGACGGAAGTCGCAAACGTGTACATTTTGCGTCTTTGTAGTTAGCAGGAGCCTGTTGATATCGGCAGGCTCACGCTACGCCAGGTTCCCCAGGAATTTGTTTGGTGTACTTACTCACAGCAAATATCAGAGGTCTGACCCTTTTTTTCTTTTAATTATTTCATTTTATTTCTACACACAATAGGCACTGTACAGCAATTTCACCGCGTGCACTTTTCCCAGTTAAAAATTATTTCCCAAACATAACCCTGTAAAGAAAATAAAGTGACATGAATAAATAAGAGAAGCGTTTCCCACGGACTTTGATTCGTACATTAACTCTCAGAGGAATTCATTAAACCACAATAAGAGAGCAAAACAATTATTTGCATTTTAATCGCGATCAAAATAAAAGTTCTCGTGACATAAACAATTGACATTTGTCAATCATGGACCGCGCAAATCTGTTCAACACTCCAATTACGTGTCACCTCTGATCATCATTAGAGACCAAAGTCGCTTAAATCAGACGAGAAAAGCATTTAAAACCGCCCTTTGTGATACTTTATTCCAAAGAATATGCTTCAATCGGTAGCGGAATTTGTCTTGCAATATTCACCGCAGTCGAGTCCACAGACGTTCTCATCTCTCGTATTGGTGACTGCTGCAATCTTCTGCATTGTGAGCGTCTTACTAAGCCTTGTTCGGCAAAGGAAACTTGCTGTTAAGTCAGTCGATGGAGTACCGGGACCGGATGGTCACTGGCTGAAGGGACATCTTGATTACGTAAGTTTTAAACAAGCTGAGTCAGGTTGTGGGCCGGAATGATATCTTGTGGTGATGTCACGAACCCGTTCAATTACTCACTGTAGTGTATGATGAACTTCATTCGATTCCTTTTTAAATTAAAATCTTATCCAAATCTCTTAGGATTTATTTCTTTGGCCCTTTTATCAAACAAGGCTATAGCGAACGAAAGCTCAAGTACGTGAAAATTTACGGTTTGAACTCTTACAGCAAAACTAAACAAACTGAAGATACAATGGATTCAGCGTTAACAAGCCGAGGCTCATTTACAAATTGATAATTTTAAACTGTTACGTTATGAGCTAACGTTGTGTGACGAGCGAAGACGGTTGTAAGACCTATCACGCAACAGGCTCCCTTTTATTTACGTGACGAGGTAAGCGAACCACAAGGGATGAACTTATCTTAACATGTGACAAATTGATTTATGCATGCCTGCTTCTTTAGGGGTATGGTAATCAAGCTGATTGATTTCATGACACTTGCCTGTCAATTTCATCTGTAGGCACGGTTTGACGGAGCTGGACTTCAATTCCACGGAAAATGCGCTGAAGAATTCAAAACTTGTTATCGCCTGTGGTTTGGCCCACTCAAGCCATTAGTAGTCCTTTGTCACCCGGAAACAGTCAAAGTCATTCAGTCCAGTAATGCACCCAAAGAAAAGCTTGTGTACAACCTTGTCAGACCATTCATTGGTGAGTTGCAACTTTATCATCATCGTCATCACTTTCATTGTCATCATCATCATCATTATCGAGTAAATGCAAACTACACTACCTAGATAGATGGAGATCTCTAATCAGGTGATGGACCTAATTATACCGCGGGGCTAACCTTGGGGCTAGTCTAATCTTTCTAATCAAACTGCTGACTGAAGCAACAAGTGTAAAGATAAAACTGTAAAATGTCATGTATGCTTGTAGGAGATGGCTTGGTAACTTCATATGGAGACAAGTGGTTTCGAATGAGAAGACTCCTCACTCCGGCTTTCCACTTTGAGATTCTCAAGCCGTACGTTCAAGTTTTCCAGGAATCTACCGATGTCCTTCTGGTAAGGAACTGAAGCATTCACACGTGATTTTAAGGAGAAATGTTTACTTTATAACCAGCGGAAAAGTCCCCCCTCCCCCCGGCGGAAAAATGCTTCTTTCCAACCTAAAGTTTCGATAAGAAAGGTTAACATTGTGTTCGACATTTTCGATGCGGGAGGGAGGTTGGATCAGGGGAATTAGAATACGAACAGTCCCTCCTTTTCGGCGAAGTCCGTCGCGCGATTAAAAGAAAGAAAACAGAAATAAAATCGAAAAAAAAAAATAATAATAATGATGACAACTGATACTAGCCCGCTGCGCCTCACTCCAAGAGTTCCACGCAGCGCGCTACCATAAATTTCATTTGTTTTCGTTGCTTCTTTCACTCGCGTGACGGACCTCGCCGAAAAGGAGCTAGTGGTTGTTCTCAATCTAAGGAAGAGGCGAACTCCAATACAATTTAGTAAGAAAAGAAGTTAAAGGTACCAATACCTGTGCTACTTATTGTGGTCAAATGGAAACTTCAAAAATGGCTTTTTCAGAAGCCTTTTACAGCAAATCATGATATTCTTCTTTCAGGAAAAATGGTCTTCTCAGCAGGGTGGGGAAGTGGAGTTGTTTCATCATGTTAGTCTGATGACATTAGACTCCGTTCTCAAATGTGCACTCAGCTACAGAACCAACTGCCAGACTCAAAAGTAAGAATTGAAGCTATGAGATATAGCAGACACATTTAGATAGCTAACCTGTATGTGAAAAAAAAATTGTTTTCAAAGAATTAGATTAAGACCGCGTGATTTCTATAGGGTTGTGTTTAACGAGGGCGAAACCCGCGTCAGCTATTACGCATAGAGATCGAGAGCGACTAGTCTGATTGAGTTCGTATAAATCTAATAATTGTGGTCGTTCAAAACTTGACAACTGATCAGACTGCGATGTTTGTCATTGGACGGTAGAGGATTCTCTCCAAATTTTCCTAGTCTACTCTACCAGTGCTGTACATCACTGTGAAAACCTTTGCTCAAGATATACCGGAGAGTAGTCCAGGGATGTAAACAGCATTTTCCGGTAAAAGGGGAGGGGAGGGGGGGGGGGGCTTTTTCTCATCGGCATCTTAATACATTTGAAGTTATTTTAGGTTCTTTTATTATTATACGTGATCACTTTCTCTTAACAAGGAAGAAGTAACATAAAGCTTAGGACTCCCTCTTGCTTACACCCTTTACTCTAAGTAATATACCAGGTGATGTGTCATTTGTTTGTTTCCTTTTTCGCATTTCAGAAAACAGGACCCTTACATTGTGGTTGTTTATGAAGCCTCGGGTCAGATTTTGGACAGACTGATGTAAGAAACATATTTAACTGACATTGCATTGCATTGCATTGCATTACATTGCATTGCATTGCATTGCTCTTGTTCCTTTCTTTAGTCTTCTTCCTCTTCCTCCCTCACCTCAGTCTCCCTCACCCTCAGTCTCTCCTTCCTGTTCTTTATGCCTCTTTCCTCTTGTCTTTTATCCCTGTTCTTCTCTCATCCTCATCCTCTCACTCCTCAGTGTTACACAAATCTATTTTTTCATGCCTATTCTACTTGTACACCGTTTTGTAGGAATCCCCTCATTCATAATGACACCATCTATAAGCTGACGCCTGACGGAAGAAGGTTCTTTAAGAACTGTGCGTTTGTTCATGCAAAAGCAGATGGAATAATAAAAGCCAGGCGTAAAGCTCTACAGGATGACGTGAGTTTTGATAAGTTTATTGATTGTATTTGAAAACTTGGGCCATATCAATGAACTTTTATTTGTTCTTACTTCAGGAGGAGAAGGAGAAACTCAGGAAAAAGAAGCATTTGGATTTCCTTGATATTCTACTGGAGGCAAAGGTAATTAAGAAGACTCAGCGCTGTTTGTTCAAAGCAGTACCTTTAAATTGATAAAAATAGATCGACGTCAGTATCTGAGCAACTGCGCCCTTGTGCCTCCCCTTCCCACAACATTAACAGTTGTTGGGTAAGGGGAGGGGTAGGTACGCAATTGCTCCGATTCTAACTTCGATCCATGAAAATCTACCCCACGCACCCTCTGTGTTCATTTTTTCGCACTACGACTCTTATCGAGCTTGGTGTAAATGGCTTTTTTCTCTCTATGATTCAGGACGAAAATGGAAGCAGCTTAACAGACGAAGAAATAGTCGGAGAAGTCGTGACATTCATGTTTGCAGGGCACGACACCACGGCAAGCGGTGTGTACAATAAGATCTCATTTCAAACGAAGACCTTAGTAAAAAACCTCCGGCAGCCTAGTACCTTTTGCCCTTGAAAGACAAAAGGTACTTATCCGGTCTACTTTATTTACCATTTTAGTTATTTCGTGGACTTTGTACAATTTGGCGAGATTCCCTGAGCACCAAAAGAAATGCCTGGAGGAGATTGAAGAAGTGTTTGGAAACAGTCATGAGATAGAGTGGTGAGGAACAGTTAATTTTCCTTCTGTAAAAGATATTTGGAGCTTATCATCTCTATACCCTATTTCAGGCCACTTGACGGCCCTGTGAGGGATGCCTTCTCTTTAAAGTTTTCGAATATCGACGTGTGTGTGGGAAATTGATGGTTTGGCTTAATTATCTTGTCATTTAGCCTCTACTATGGCATCATTATACTAATGGCGTAATGTGTGTTTTCACAGGAAGCAGCTCGGCAAACTGAAATATCTCCTCATGTGTATCAAGGAGAGTTGTCGGTTATTCGCCCCAGTCCCCATGATCAGTCGAACATTGGACAGGACCTATGAAATTGATGGCCATTTGGTTCCGGAAGGTACTGTGTGTATTGATCACAAACGTTCCTGACTTGTCAGAGGCATGCATTTGTCAATAGCCCTCATTCCAAGTTGTCAATCACTAACAGGGGGAAGGAGGCGGTTTTTTCAGGTTTGGGAAGAGCATGGGGTCCTGTATTTGCCTATTATTGATATTTGTGAATATGTCAAGTTGTTATTTTTTGGAAAGTTTTTTAAAATCTATTTGTCCAACAAAAAGTTTCTAAAATGATGCAAACGGCGTCGTCAACATCGAGTGGTGTTGGGACCAGGCAGAAACGTATGATTCCTTTTCCCCCTTCCCTCTTCCCCCCCCCCTCCAATGTTGTTCGCGTTATTTACCACATCCTTCAAGTTCTTAACTGTTCTTTATCCCAAAAGAAGGCAAAATGATAAAATAAATACTTCGTGTGTGCTCTGAAAAAACATCTCATTTTCGTCAGGTACTTGGGTGATGACCAACGTCTACGCTTTACATCTTAACCCACACGTGTGGAGAGACCCTAAGGTTTGTGTTTTTGAATTAGCTCCCTATTGACAGATTATCATCAAAAAGTGATTGCTGGTAGATGTTCTTCATTAATTTGCGCCGGATTATAAGTGACGCCAACAGAAATTAGAATTTTTCTTTCGGTATTTGGTGGAGAATTTTAACTTTAACATACACTTATCAAATATTCTTGTCACTTTTACTATAAATGTTAAATTCCTTTGGTTTCCGATTTAAAACAGAAGTTCGACCCACTGCGCTTCACGACTGAAAACGCTAAAGAAATGTCACCATATGCCTTCATACCGTTTTCGGCTGGTCCAAGGTAAATATCGGGACTGGTATGTGACTGATGTTGGTGTAATTTACTGGTATTGCACGGTTGGTGTGACGCTCCTGATTATGTTTTATGTAAAGCTTAGTGTCTAAGTTCTAATTCCGGAGTGCATTCTTCGGTTCCAGAAACGAGCTGAAACACGGGTTCACAAACTGGGGAACCCATAATTGTGCCATTACCTTCCAGTCCTGAAAAACGTTTAATCAATGCACTGCAAGTTTTCCCACGCTTGCGTGTAACATGCGTTCTTGACTGTGCGTTACAAATTTTCCCGCGCTAAGCATTGCGTAGTACAATCTCCCGCGCTTAAACTGCGTTGCATGTTTCCCGCACTTGACAATGCGTTACAAGTTATCTATATTCGACACTCAACCACGCACAGTATTTTGCCGAGCTTTACTCTGAAATGCAACAGTTTTCTCCTCAAACTTTTTATGTCACCCAGCCATATTTTTATGTCAGTGAAAATTATTCTCGTGTTAAACAGGAACTGCATTGGACAAAGCTTTGCCTTGACGGAAGTCAAACTGTCTGTGGCTATGATCATACGCAAGTTAGTGAAGTTTATATTTTTAGGAATAAACACTTAATTATTCTTAGTTTGCTTACTCGTCATTTCATGCTTTTGTCATTTGGCAAATATATTCAAGTATTTAAAGTATTTATATACTTTTTTTTCTTCTTTTTTTATTTCAATTTGTATGTATTGATACAATTTGCTTTTTTTTTTATATTATTTTTACAGGTTCAAGTTATCTGTCAATCCTGACAATTACGTGCCAATCGAAGACATGATTCCTGAGCTTATTTTGCGAGCTAAGAATGGGATAAAAGTCAATATTGCCCCTCGAGCTTAAAGAAAACACACACACACACGCACCACACTATAGCATTCGCTATAACTTACGATCATTAGATTTACTTGCAAGATTTCAACG
The DNA here is from genome assembly GCF_036669915.1 of Pocillopora verrucosa. NCBI lineage: Eukaryota > Metazoa > Cnidaria > Anthozoa > Scleractinia > Pocilloporidae > Pocillopora > Pocillopora verrucosa. The sequence goes on from NC_089323.1 coordinate 222,726, forward strand.
AAAGGGTTCTTCATACAACTACTACATTTGCTGTCAAGTGTTCTATATAAACATGTTTCGCAAAACCGTTGCAAATAGTCAAATGAGTGCCGTAAATACTGATTACGGATATAGTAAGTAGATGTACAACGAGGTTTCACGCATTTTAAACCAAAATAAAATATCTCCATGGTCGAAAAAAAGGGTGACTAATTAATTGATTAATTTAAGATTGCGCGGTGGACTGGAAAGTTTTCTGAAGTTTTAAGATTTCATATGAAAGAGCTAAAAACAATTGCCTCATAAAAGCAGCTGAAAACGGTTTTCCTGATTATCCTGGAAAGGATATGGAATGCGGTCTCTTTGTTGGTGCCCTGACAATTGGCCACTTTTTCCTATAAAATGTTCTGTCTATTAATACTCTTCATCATTAGCTGAACTATTCAAGATAAAAGAGACTCCCTAGTACATGATCAGCGAACTGTTACGGGTGCAAAGAATGGAAGGTGCAGACGACATTGTCTTTCACAGTTATTCCAGATATATACCGTAAATTGTAGCCACAACAAACAGGGAGCCATTTTGAAACGAGGCCGTTGCGCATCTATCAAATCTTTCATCCAACAGACAGCGGCTGGTGATGCTCATTCCCTGACTTTGCTTCGATCCCAAATAAACCAAGCAAACAAACTTGAACCTGTTACAACCAAGCTCCGCTTTAACTTTATCTTTCAGTTCCTCACTCGCCTTCAGCGCTAACTGTCGACATCTTTCTCGTTCGTATTTCATTCCATCGAATGTTCCATGCAAAATGTCCTCGGCCAGCTTACGGACTCTTTCGGAATTAAACGATGTGTCAGGCTTCATTTTAAATGAGTTTTCTAAACCCGGCGCGCTCAGTTTGAAGTTTTCTCCCTCCAATGAAAACAGAATAGAAGATTCTTGACTTGCTAAAGTCGACTGACGTTGATTGTTCCCTGTTTTCTTCAACACTCCTCGGGGTAGACCTGTCGAATATCCTTCCAAAGAAGCGCTATTAACAGAGCTTGTCATTACTTTAATTGATTAGACAGTCTCGACTCCTGTACTTGTACAGCTTAAGACTTCAAACTTCTCAAAGAATTAACTGTATTTGTTTTCTGGCGACATGGAGTGAGAAATTTCTGTTCGCATTTCTACAAAATCGTATACGAAAAGTTTACGTGACTAAACAGTTTTCTTTTACCATAACCGTTCAGTCTTTGTTCCGGTCTGTTTATCTTTTAATTGTCAGTGATTCACTTTAGGAGAAAAAACCTTAATACGATTGTCCGATCGTTTAACATCTATAATCGATTGGAATGAAGATTCTCCATACTAAACACCTCACATTTTCTTTTAGGAAACTTAGGAGTCTTGAAAATTTGAACCTTATCGTTCGCTGATGATTTATCATAGATTTTTTCAAGCTTAGTTCCTCTCAAACCATTAATGTTACCAGAAGAAATCATAATTTGATCGATATCGCGGTGTGTTTTCATTTATCCACTATTCAGGATTAATATCTTCTTCAGAAAAAGCGTCATTAAGGAAGATTAGCCCCGACTTCCTAAATGCCTTTCTAAACAAAGCCATTAAGCTTTACTTCCGTTGAGACTAAAGAATTTGTTAACCTTTTTTTAAGTATATAAACCATAGACAAACTTAAGGCCTAATGTAAAGTCTGGTATCATTGTAATCCTTTTGTATCTTAATACCACCAAAACAAAACCACTCTAGAGAAAGTTTGCAGTAACTATAGTTACCAATCAGAATTAATTCAACCGCGTCAAGGTAAAAGTTGTTGTAGACAATTGATCAGTGAAAAAAGGGGGAAAGCGCATGCGTGTTGTTCAAAGTACCCACAATATGGTTAACCAAAGTTACTGGTAATGATTTTCGTTTCTGAGTGAGATCCAAGGTTTTACAGGCAGTTAATCATTGCAGTAAAAAGAGGTGGCAAAGTTCATTTTGATTACAGAAGCAGTCACGACGCAAGTTCCCACTCTACTAGGAAAGCAATGATAAATCTCGAGCATGATTGTTAAGAAGAGTTTCGTCTCAAATAGATGCGTTCATCATCCTACAAACGCGTACTGACGGTTTCCGCTTAACTGTAGCGCAGATCACATTTCACTAAAAAGAAGATTGTCTTCTTACGTTCAGAGCGAAATAGCAGAATCTGATAGAATCACAAGCGACTTCCATGTACATTTTCACTGAAAAGGGTCGTTGAAAGAACTTCAAATAATGTAATCTGGGTTGTCTTTTAATTCCGCGCTCGACGAAACTGTTTCCTTTATTCAGTGTTGGAAATAAATGTGACAGGAGCGACCAGGAGGGAGAGTGAAAACTGATTTTTTTCCTCTGAGGGTGAAAAGATTACACCTTTCCCTTTTCTAACCCTATACCTGCTTTCTCTGATCCTGTCCCTCAGAACACAGTTTAAAAACAGTCTCCATTTTGTATAAGGGGTAAAAAGTGTCACTTATCACGTGATCGATGTCTTGTGTGTTCGTGTCAGCGGGTTTCCCTTTCAAGGACTTGATGCAATCTCCACAAAATTTCTTTATCCTCCTACATATCTTCAACAACACGAGGGTTATTTCTCAATGACTATTCACAATTTCGTTGTACAAAGAAATGTTACTGTTTAATACAAGCAAAACATACTTTGTAGTTTTACAAGTTTAACTAACAGTTAAAATAGTCATAACTCTGATCTTCACTATCATACTTAGTAGGCATTCTTTTCATGTTTTGGCAGTATCATTTCTGGCTTATAACTCAATCCCACTAAGAAGATATCAGTTGGGATTAGGTGATGATCTATACTGTTGGAAAGGATTGTGTGACAATCAGGTGGGGAAATTGCGTGACAATTGCTGGAATGGAGAGCTTTGCAGGCCAAAGGAGATACTTTATAGAAGGTTCCACCTGAACAGGTGGTAGTCCAGTTATTAACAGAACCACTGCCAACCCCTCTTTCCCCGTTTGATTAAAACAGGTTTCCCTAATATTTTTCTCAGTACTTTGGGAGGAGAAAGGCAAAGAAAGAAGTATGCTCTGAAATCAGTAAAATACTATGACATGATCTTAGTTAGTACTTTCCCTGTTTAATGCTCAATCAATGTCCTTCTACATAGAACGATGTTCAGAAAGGAGGACAGGATACCAGCATACTTTTCCTTGTGCCTCTCATTAGCAACTACATCCCTTGAACAAATTTACTAACATCTAAGTGACTATTTTAAAACAGAAATGGAATCAGAGCTTTTCGATTTGCAGGATAATCAGGAAATTGCTTCTTATACCATCTGTGGTTATGCCTAGATCGTGGTACTAATGTTGCACTAGAAAACAAAAACCACACAGTACCTGCCACTGACCATGTTCCCAAAGCCCAGCCAAACCATTCAAGCATTTCTCCAAAATAGTTTGGACAAGAAATCTTGTGAAACAAACATCCATTAGGTATGGAATACCCAGAACTGCTGTTTGCTCTAAGCTTGCGAAGTGATAAGTCTGCATAGCGGTTAATGATATATCCTGTGACAAACATTATAACACCAACGATAAACCGTGGGTCTTTATAGTAGTCAGAGTCATAAGAAGCAGCACCTATCCAATCAGCATTAAGAAAACTGTAGAGAAGGTTAGGGAAAAGCCCCCCTAATGGTATACCCAAAGGGGTCTTTGGACTGCTGTATTTCATGATCCATGGGTGAATAATTCCTCGGTGTACATAATGACAAAGCCATAAACAGTAAAATGTTATATTGGTGTATTCTGTGTGAGTCCCATAAAGAAAAAATACAAGTGAAAACAGAAGTACACCAGGAATGGCATCTGATATTGTGTGTGCAAGTCTTTGATGAACCATTGGCCCAAATGATTGGTTAGATTTCTGGTGTCTTCCGTAAGGTGCTGGTTTTGTAGCTTGAACTATAAAAGTGATTACTGCCAAAAGAAAACCAAATGCACAGAGACCATAGTGAACCCAAAAGTGTGTTTTGTCGTCTTCAAAGGTCGTCCATGGTAATGCATTCAGCATTGTTCATATAAAACGCTTCAAAGGCCTACATTGAATTAATTTATAAAAGATCGTTAGCATGTGTTATATCCGGGTATCCACGCATATTGCAGGCTTGGCTGCTAAGCCTAAGAACGTTTCGGATACGTTGGATCTGACTAATTTCGGTGTAAAAACTCTTCTTGTATATTGGAGTCTGTTCCGTTACAATTAAAGACTTTGCGACACTACAGCATGCCTTCTTTATTAAAGTCATACATTTTCCCCCAAAGTTCCTCGGTATTTTTCCCTTCAATTTACAGAAAATATCTGGTAATTAGATCCTCTAAGCTAAAAATATCTAGTACCTGTTGCCATTTCAGTTCAGTGGAATTTTTATGCAAAATTCCCGCAATCACTGTTCGATCAATTGATCCCAAAACTTCACAGCATTTTTTCGACTTACGAATAAAAGAAGACAGCAAGGCACACCTGAAAAAGCCAGGTTAGTAGAGAAATTAAAGCTATTCACCTCACCTTTAGGTGGCTTGAAGTAGTAAGTTTTACCAAAATAAGATAGTGGTTCGATTATTGCTCAAACTAGTACCCAAGCCACTAGAAAACAACAACCTACCTCGGTTGGGTGACTTGGGGTTCATTATGGATTATACAGCCATCTTTGAATCCGGCGTACGCTCCACAACACCAACAAGCTCATTTGGCTGACAAAATTTTTTTCTTTCACTTTTTTTCTGTGTTCATTCAATTTAGTCACCACAAAAAGAACAACCATCATTGTTTTATTCTTTGTAAATAAACTACTTCTTCCAATATCACCTGGACCCCTCAGCTGGATTTGGTTGAAAACAAAGACAAATGTAACCCAATTTCTTACTCTAAGCTTCCCAATGGGCCAAAAGGCACAATTTGGGGGGGGGGGAGGGGGGGGGCACTATACAGAAAGGATATGAAAGCAAAGCCTGAAAGAACATTGTTGATATGCTTGGCTACCTTTATAGACTAAGGTAAAAAAAATTCTAATCAGCAGGTTCTAAGTCAGGCAGTTCTGGCTCCTTTGAAACAAACATATTAATTTCAAGTTTATGGGAGTCAAATGGTTACTATCCTCAAAACCTTTTGCTGAAAGTTTTCAAACTTATCTTTAATGAAAGCTAAACTTGTCCAAGAAAGACAGTAGCAAACCTTGATCTAGTGCCCAGGCCTTTCTCCAGAGGTTAAGTAATTTTGCAGAGTGTCAAGTCATCCCTTTGTTGTTGTTACCACTAAGTCCACAAACTTATTTAATGGAGGGTGTCATCCTTCTGATGGCAAATTTCTCTTTTAGTAACATTCAGGGAAATGTTGAGCAATTCTGAGATAAACTGTGTATCATATCTTAAGAATTTAAGAGAAAAAGTAGCATATAGAATTTTAATTTTTTTGCTTTTTTATTGTTTCTACTACAACTGTTAAACAATAGCAATCAAATTTGTTCTGACTAATATTGACTGATATTAACATCAGTTAGGTTCAATACAAAAAGGGAATCAAAGCCTTTCGATTCTTAGGATAATCAGCAAACTTCTTTGTATACCATTCATGGTTGTCTCTGGCTCTTGGTATGAATGTGGCACTGGAAAACAACAACCAAACTACACCAGCTACAGACCATGTTGCTAATGCCCAGCCAAACCACTCAAGCATCTCACCAAAATAATTTGGACAGGAAATCAGGTCAAACAAGAATCCATGAGGTACATAGTATTTGGAACTATCTTCAGCTCTTAGTCTACGAAGTAACAAGTCTGCATAGCGGTTAATAAAATATCCCGCGACAAAAAACATGACACCCATGACAAAACATGGGTCTTTGTAGTAATACAAACCATAGTCTGCAGTACCTATCCAATCAGCATTAAGGAAACTGTACAGAAGGTTAGGAAACAGTGCCCCCAAGGATATACCCACAGGGGTCTTTGGACTACTGTATCGCATGATCCAGGGGTGGATAATTCCACGATGTAGGTAATGAGAGAGCCACATACAGTAAAATAACAAGTTGGTGGTTTCTTTCTTAATTCCATAGTGAAAAAATACAAGTGAAAACAGAAAGATCCCTGGGATAGCATCTGATACAGTGTGTGCAAGTCTTTGATGAACCAATGGGCCAAATGAATGGTTAATTGTCTGATGTTTTCCATAAGGAGCTGGCTTAGCAGCCTGTGTTACATAGGTAATCACTGCCAGCAGAAAACCAAACGTGCAGAGACCATAGTGTACCCAGAAGTGGGTTGTTCCATAATCAAACGCTTTCCATGATGGATTAAGACTCAGCATTGTTTGTACTGATGACCTTCGAGGACAAAGTCATGGAAAACTTAATCTTACGTAATATATTGTTTAGCCACATTTTAAGTATCTAAAACACCCGACACAGCAATTTTGCTGGAAAAAAGCACAGGTCAACAAGCATTCATGCAAATTGTGAGTGAGTTACCTGAAACGTTCTCCAATGCAATAGACTTCACCCTGCCCCGGCTGTTCCCAGCTACACTGATTGACCTCAGGAAATCTGCCTCGTATGAGCCCGTCAGCAAAGTCAGCACACAATAAGTTTTCCAACGAGCATGCGTAATTATGTGCAGCGGGAAAGACAAAAGTTTTACGTATCAAAACATTTTGCCAAAATTTTGGAGGAAATCTGTTTGCAGAGCTGCTGATCGCTCCCGATTGCCTAGTTACACATGATTAGAAGTTTACTTTAAGTCCTCTGACCTCTCAGGGCCGGTATAAAGTTAAGCAAACAAGGAAATAAACGAAGAACATTAAGCCAAAATGGCGGCTGCAAAGGTGAGATCGTTTTACAACACTTTTTTCGTACTATTAAACTTAATATTTGTTGATCTCTGCATCTTGTCTCTTAAATCATGCCGGATTTCGAATGTCTTAGCCCTGAGAGTGTGTATAATAGCATTTTGATTCTGCGACGTCCGCGAATTAGGAACGAAATTCACTCTATGTAAAAACATGCATATTTAGATAATTTAAGTGGATGTTTGAACAGTTTTGACATCGATCACTCGATCGGCGTTCGCAGTGACTGGGAATGGTATCTTCAATGCGTTCCATCAAGATACTATTTGGTTTGGGAAAAATAATCTTCCGGTGGCCTTCCATAATGACTTAAAACCATATTTTTTCCTCACAGGCTGCTAGAAGAAATGCTCTCCTACATAATCTACATATTCCTAATGAACCATTTCAAGATCCGCTAATAGGAAGGTAAAATTCAGATCAGAATTATATTTAATCCATTTGACCTTTAAATGTCCAGAAATGATTTAATTGTAACTTCCCATTACAATTTAATCTTTATGGTGGCCACTTTACGTTATCAACTCAGCTGATAACACTAAATTACCTTGTTATACTCTCCCATGGATGCAACACCACACTTCCTTTAGTAACTTACCTACTTTGTTCATTAGTCTCAAACTGCATATGGAAATATCTTTGCGTTGCAATTACATGTTCATGAACAGAGTACATGTATTTTCTCATTATCTTTGATGTTATTTCTTACAGACGAACTGGTGTTCCTCTGAATATTAAAGCCAGGAAAGATTCATTTGGTTTTGAAAACATTGATGACTATTTTCTATATTCAGGTGGGGCTACATTTGTCAATGGAGAATGTTTTTGTTTACTATGTAAAGAAGCTTTCAAATAGGAAGTGATTCAACACTTTTGAGATTAATTGAGTGGTTTATGAAGGGATCACAATGAAGTTTGTGTAATGTGTTTTTAATGCAATGAATATGTCTGATGCTTGTTCAGATCCAGAAGAAGAAGAAGAAGAAGTCGTTGCTCCAAATACACAAGGACTGGATAAAGATCTTGTGAAGTATGTACACATACAGGGTGGCTTAAAATTTATGTTTTGGCTAAATTTTATCGATGGTTCATACTTTGTTTTCCTTAATTTGGAATTATTTTCAAACATCAGCGAGTCCAATAAAAAAGGAGAGTTATGTTAGATATAGGACTGTATGGTGAATTCTTGTAGGGAAAATGCCAATCTGCATCCAGAGGAGGATGAAGATGTGTTTGAGAAAGTTGCAGATGACCATCCACTGTCAGGTTTGTTTCTCCTTTTGCACATTCTGTTTGGAAGATTTTTCAATTTTAATAAGTGAATTTCATGACCCTCGTGTGCAATGTAGATCAGGTCCCTGCCCTCCCCTCCCTAACAGATTTCAGGTCCATGTTGGTAATACAACCTGGGTAGTATGGTAACACATTGACCTTAGCAAGTCCTTAAACATGAATCTCATGATCCATAGTAATTCCCTCTACTGTCTGTGATACAATTCTTATGATGTTAGTTCAGAGAATTTGACATTTTTCTTTATTCTCATCACTTGTCTGCTTGATATTGTATTGATATTATAAGGCAAAATTCTTTCTTGGTCAATCATGGGAGTTCTATGGTCAAATTTGTTGTGACTGTCTCAGGTGATGATGCTCAATTGAAAAAGTCACCTCCAGAAGAGAGGGATTCAGTGGATAGACTGAAACAGAATATTGGGTCTCCTAATAACACTGGAACTGCAATTAAAAACCCAGCCTCCAGAGAACCAACTCCACGGTTAAGAGGACCAATTAGCAAGAGGTAGGTTTCTGAATGGTGAAAGGGGGGGAATCAATAAACTTAATTCAATAATAACATTTTCATTTGAAAGATCTCAACCTCTATGAGCAGCAGCAGATTTTCCTTTTGATTTAATGATTGAATTTGGCAAATAAGCTTCGTGTGTGCATTTTGTCACTTTTTGTAGGTTGTCATTCATAACTGGGCAATCACCAATTGAATTAAAAGACGATCAAGTACATGCTGGGTAATTCTCATCTGATTGTTTTTTTATTTTAATTGTTAGTTATTTTACTTAAGAAACACAGCACATCACAAAGTTTTGGGCTTGCTGTGTTTCTACCCTGACCTGACAAGAAACAATTATTTGTGTCAAGAAATGAGGTCTTCATGGTTTGGAAGAAAATTCAGATTATTGTGCTTGTTTGATAATGGTGACATACATTATATCACTTGGAAGTACTTTATTGCAAGTGCCTACTTGAAAATATCCAATCAGGTATCAGAAAAAGTGAGAAACTTAACTGAAACAGCAACAGTGATTATATATTTTATTTTTTCGGTTTGCTTGTGTGTCTTGAACTCAATTTTGATGAGTCAGTATGTACCAGACCTGTGCGAATCTCTTCAAGGTGATCATGGTTTTGCAAGTTTCACAGTACTTAAGGCAATTTGTGTTTTTCTTATCGTATCATTTCTTAGAGATTCATCGGATGACAAATGTGCAAAGACTAGTGGTGAGGAGGTTGGAGATAGTGACACTGAAATTGACGTTGTTAATGAGGATCCACAAATGGTAATAGAGAAAGCTGTCAATGAAACTTCTTATAAAAAGAAACCTAAATCATTGAAAAAGACCCCTGCAGTAACAAAAAAGCACAGAATTGAGGCTGATGAAAGTGAAGATGAGGACATCATTGATATAACAGGAACTGAAGAAGATACTTTTCTAACCATTGGGAATATATCACGTGCAGCGAAGACCAGCACAGCTGTTCATAAATCGCCGCTGCCTGCCCAGGCTGATAGTTTTGTCATGAGTGAGAGTTTTGTGTTGGAAGGAACAAAACACAAGTCTATGTCTCCAGAGTTTGGTTCTAGTTCAGACTGCCAGGATGAGCCAGCAACTAAAGGATATAAATCTCGAATACCTGTGTTAACAAAGGGATATCCAGGCAATAAGGCAACACTAAAAAGGCCAGTCAAAGGAAAAAAGGCAAATGTGACGAGAGATCCAGAGAGTGTCATGGTTTCAGTGGTGGGACAAGGTGATGACGAGGAGGAAAGAACAGGCTTGACAGTTACTGAGAAAGAACAAGCGGGGCCACTGCAGGGGACACGTACAAGAGGAGGGAAGACAAAGAATGTGGAAGAGCCCCATGAACTAAAGACAATAAAGGGAAGGGGAAGAAAAATTGTACCAAATATCACGCATCAGACAAGCAGGGTAACCAGGGGAAGCAAGCAGAAAAATGAAAATGGCAACAAAGACGATGAAGAAGTTGATAATCAAAAGGATGATGGTGGTTTTAAAAAAGCAGCAGTTCGAAAGGGAAAACCAACGAAGGAGAACAAGGGTAAAAAGAAGAAGGAGCAGATAGAAAGTGTTGGAAAAGGAACCGAGCAACAAGATAGAGTGGATACAACACAACTCAGGGGAAGGAATATCAGGGGGCAGAGGAAAAGAGGGAAAGATGGCAAAGTTCATGAACAGAATGGAAAGGCAGAAGCACTGCAAGTGACAGTTGATGATGAGGACGATGAAAATTTTGAACGTGGAAACATGGATTTAGGGCGAACAGGGTTGGAAACCGAAGGAATTGGAAGAGACGAGGAATCGTCAGTGGTCCAAAGAAAGGAGATGACCAGTAGGACTAAGAAAAGTGATACCAATCTGACTCAAGGTTTTGGAAATACTGGAGCAAGGAAGTCCAAAGGTATTACCAGAGTTCAGAAACTGGAAGAAAGAGAGGAGGGTGACGATATGTCTAAGAAAAAGAGAGGAAAACGAGGAAAAGGAAGAAGAAAAGATGAAGAAACTACTGCCAAAGAGGACAATCGAGTCGTTGACATTGCAGCAGAGTTGGACGAAGCGCAAGATGATGACTTTGAGGAAAATACCAATGAGTTTGAGAAAACAAATGATGTTTCCGTGAGGAGGATGTCTAATGTGTCCAGTAATGTTTCTTCAAGCTCCGAGTCTTCAAAGAAGACGAGCAACGGTGTCGCGAGCAAGCGAAGGAAGGTGTCACGGGTATTACCACCATATGCAAGGAAACGAAGAGCAGGTAAAGCAAACAACTCGAAAGACTCCTCCAAGACGAGCAGTTACGACTCTACTGAACTAAGCGTGGACGCCAAAAAACGAAGATTGCAGGACGAAGCGAATGAAACGAGCACTGCAAAGGATTCCCCGAGAAAGGACACCAAAACAAATGCTGGTAAAACTAGTAGAAATAAACGAGATACGAGGAAATCCGGAGCAAAGAAGAACTCTTTAACAACAGACAACTTTAATGAAAGAGCTGATGTAAATGATTTATCGCAAGGAGTAGAAGACGACAACGGTTTGTTGGACGCTCCAGCTGAACCAGTAACAGCGTTGAAGTCAATTCTTAAATCTGGAGGCAGTGTGCGACGATCAACTAAAGGTAATTACACTATTATGTTGAACACTGTAGACTGTAACTTACATCATAGTTAATAATTATGTGGGTATGAATCAATAACGTTGCTAATCTTTTTAAAAGTACGGTCAACAGCAGCCTAAATTTTTCTTCCGCGATGATATTTACAAACACGGAGCCACTCTGTATTGTAAAATTTCTCCTGGTTTGTTCGTTTGTTTGTATGTTTATTACAGGTTCCAGGAAGCGTCAGATGACAATAGGGAAGTCACACTCGGGCGGTAGTGACGCCGATGACGAGAGCCTACAACCTGCCAAGCAGCCAAACAGAAAAAGTCTTTCTTCCGTCAGTTTTGCTTCAACCCCATTCGTTCGTGGATCACCGTCTGTGCCAGCAAACGTTTCCCCTATTAGTCTATCGTTTGCGTCTAAGAACAGCTCTTACAAATCCGCAGATGGGACATTTACCCCCGGAAGTACTCGAACTGTCAGATCATCTGTGGGTTCTGCCAGTGGCTCCAGTGTTGGTGATAACTCTAAAGTTGATCCTGAAGAGGAAGTCACCATCACAAATGATACCACGCAACCAGAAGGTGAGTTAAGTCGAATTTTCTCATCGCTTAAAATATCGCTCAGTAATCCTGTAAGGAGACGTGGGGGGGGGGGGGGGCTGGGGCGTAACGAGCTGGACCCTCGGTGGAGAGATCTGTGTTCGAGCCCTGTCCCAGTCAGTTTGATATGTTCTCTCAGAGTGCTTCTCTCTTCCCAAGAGTGTAAAAGGACAGGCAAACTGCTACAGAACTTAATGAATTCTGCCCAGGTGGAATAACGATACTCCCAGTCGCTTCATGTTACGAAAAAAGGAAAAGCTCCAGACTGGCTAAGATAAATTTTATTTACGTATTGTTTTCGCAGTTTCTCCTAATGAACAGCATACTAGGAGAAGCAAACGCACCATCGTGCCGCCTCTTCAATACTGGAAAAACGAGCGAATAGATTATGAGCGACGAAAATCAGGTACCGTTAACTTAATTGAGAATCTTTTTTTAAATAAATTTTAGCTCTAGGTGTGTTGATAAAACTACATTAGCTCCTGTAGAGTGACGGACAGCAACCGCCATCGAATCAAATTCAGAGCCATCACAACCCGACCAATCACAAGATACTTTGGTTCAAATGAGCCTTATGATTGGTTGAGTTGTTGTAACCTCATTTCTTTCCATTCCAACCAATCACAGGCCTGGAAAAAGGAAGGAGAGCCCTCATCCATAGTAACAAAAAGAAGCGATTCGAAGTAACTGATGATGATTTGTTTTTCTTTGTTAGGTGGCTGGTGCATAAAGGGCATTATAAAAAATCCAACTCCAACACCAAAGTACAGGAAGAAGCGGAAACAAACAGCGAAACTTTCTGTTAAAAAACAAACCAACGGTGAATTTGCTGATTGTGTTATTTACCAGGAAAGAGTTCCTCCCTTCTAATATGTTTGCTGCCGTATATACGCACTCGATCTCTCCAGTGCTCTCCCCCGCTTGTTTCTCTCTTGTTTTGTTCCTGCCCCCCCCCCCTCGCCTTTCTTCCCTGTCCCCATTACTCTTCCCATTTCTTGCTCTGTTCTTACCACCCTCAGGTCTCCCTTTTCACTCCTCCCCCCCTACTCATACTTTTCCCTCCGCTCTCTCTTTTCCTTCGCCCCTCTCTCCCCCCATCCTTTTTCCTTTCATTCTCAAATGGCTTTTCCAAACATGTAACATCTTACTCACAGTTCTGCTCTTTATGTGTTAACAGTCTCTCACAGGGTGGTGATTCTTATTCTCTGCTGTACAATGTCATCTTTTTCGACAAACAAGGCTTTCCACATTCTGTGAACCGATTTTTAGAAATAATGTATTTAGAACGGATAGTATCTTACATTACGGTATAAAAGTCAAACAATGGTAAAGGAGTTTTTGATTTCACTTTGCAGCAAACTCTCTTGATTCTTCTGAGGAAGAACCGGACAATGTGAGTTCTACTTAAATGACCCTCTGTTATTTACTATAAATGCAGCTTGCTGACGGGTTCAGTGACTCAAATTTCCTTACAATGTCTTACCAATGATTACCTCATATTGTACGAAGCAGTTAAAGGACCGAAGGAGTTTATATAAAACTTATTTTATTTATTTACTCCAGGATTTGGAAGGATTCCAAGAAATTACAAACCCAAAAGGCACAGTGTTAAACTCAGATAACCACGAAGAAGTCTCTATGGGTACGTGCTTTATATTTCACTGCAAACTAATAAAGTAAAGCGTTGGACCGAGGTCAAGCACAAATCTTGGAGCTGGTGTTAAGTGTGGGGAATGGGACTGTTACTGGCGACACTGAATGAACTTTTCAAAACATGAGCTACGGTTCACTTGACTCTGATGATAAACTTTGCTCACGCCCTCCGATAACCTACATTTGCTTTTTTTCAGACATTTTCCATACTCCCGGTATGTTAAACTTCACGAATCCCACGGGAAAACCAGCACAGGAGAACGACCCTCTTGTTGTTCACAAATATATCTCACAGCCTCTGTTTGGAGGCGGTCAAGTGATATTGAGACCTGGAGCCGAAAAGGGAAAGCAGTTTGTACGACAAGATACAATGGTAAGCGTTATTTCCTTGTTATGTGAACAAACATGGTATCACAGTTATAGTCTAGGAGCAGGCCGTTGGTACTTTCGCAGCAGGACGTCCGTTTCTCTGCTTGCGGGAAGAATTATTGAGGCGAATCAGGGAGAGGTTTGCCGGGGGGGGGGTCTGGCACTCTGAATAAAACTCATCTTGTGTGATTGTATATGAAAGAAAAGACTGACTGATAGGCTGAGGTGAACAAAAGAGCGGACGAGAGAACGAACGAAACAGAAGGAAAGATTGGGGTAATTTAGTATCATCAACTGAGTCGATAAACGTAAATTTGCCATCGTAAAGAGTTTAAAAGCTGACGTTTTCAGAATTAGCCTTTCGTCAGAGCGGTTGACGAAGGGCTAATGCGACGGACTAAGGGCTGATGCTCGAAACTTCAGCTTTTAAACTCTTTACGGTGGCCAATTTACGTTATCAACTCAGTTGATAACACTTAATTACCCTGTTATACTCTCCCACCGACGCAGCACCAACGTTTCTTTAGAAAATTACCCCCTTTATTCAAAAATAAAGAATGGACTTAAGAAGTTCGAACATTACCAACATTGAGTATCCAAAACTTTGTAGCCCAGTTTTAAGTTTTATCATTGTTTTGCTATCACTTTTTTTTTTTTAACTGTTGTAAGTATTCGTGGAAAATTGAACTAACGCATATGAACAATTTTTGGAAGGTTTTTTACATTATCAAGGGAAGAGTCAAAGTCACAGTTCACAAGTCTTCGGCAATTCTTCACACAGGCTCAACATTCTTTGTTCCTCAAGGTAAATATTTCTTTCATTTCTTCTCCTCTTAAGATTAAGATTCCGGTTAGACGAAATTTGTTCAGAAGATTACTTACCGAATATATGCACTTTACAGTCGTCGCGGCCGTAGTAATTTCGTTGTAAAAAGTATGCTACTGTACAACGAAGTTGACTTTAACGCTTCTCTTTGTTTATACCTGTGAAAGTTTTTTCGCACAACTTATTTCATGACTAAGAGACAAAAAACATAACAAGTTTCATGCAACATTACAGAGATGAGTGGGAGAGCAGCTCCAAATTGTTCTTCTTCTCGAGCTTGTAGAAAATCGGTCGTTTCACCTCACCTACGCGTTAGTCAGTAAATCCACGTAGACTAGAGCTAAATAGGGTGCATGTCGTAAAACAAGTAAATACAGCTGTCAATCAAAGGAAAGTATTGCAGTAAGCCAATGGGAACCAAAGTTAAAACAAGCTAACTGGCCCATGCGCGGAAAAACACGGGTGAGTATGTCGTGATTGGGTTTAGTATTGCACGTAATTGGTTGAGAGGTTAGTACGTTCAGACCAATCATAGAGCGGTTACGAATGACTGCCAATACTCATTTGAAAATTTCTCTATCGCGTATTTAGCTGGAGATGTTTTTATTTATCTTTAAATGTTTCTTTTTCAGGAAATTCCTACAACATTGAGAACTTGAAGAAAACAAATGCTTACTTGCAGTTTGTGCAAGTCAAGGGATAGTCAATATTTACTTCTTGTGGGAGAAGGCAAAGCTGTTAAAAAAACTGTTTTTTTGTTCTTTACCAGGAATCGTGAAGATATCAGAGCCCGATTGCAAATTCAGCGTTTAGTACATCATTTTGTAGTGAAATAGAGAAATGATTTTGTCTCTAAGAGGTTATCTATCTATTCTTGCAACATGAAGAGATTTGACATTCACCTTGCTGTAGGAAGGTTCCATTTCTATGGAATTTACTAAGCTTTAGCTTTAAGACGGCTTTTTGAGTTTTTATGGACGTCAGCTTCATCACGTTCAACATAAAAACAGAAAAAAAAAGTCTATTGAGAACTAAACCGCCTTGAAATCACACTAGGCCAGATTTTACTGACGTGCAAGAGTGTATGGCTGTTTATTGTAAGTGGAAATTTTATTCCTTTTTTTTTTTTAATCCTAGTTCAATCCTGTGAAGTTTTTGAGCGTGAAGGCTGTCAATTTACCATTGATTTCACCGCTTGTCGTATTTGATTGGAACGAATCGGCTGCTTATCTTTGAAAAATAGCTCTGTATATTTAATGTCGATTGTTTAGTCAGATCAATGAAAAACTGCAATTTTACTTTTACGCGCATTTGACTTTTGGAGAATGCTGATGAAGCCCTGAAAGGCAAAATAATGTATCGCGTATTCACAGACTTAAGGCAAGCAGTGCGTGCAAAACGTATGAATTAAACGTTAGGCTTGTCCTTTGTGCGTCTCACTGTTTTCCTCTTCCTTCGTCAAGACTTTATTAGCAGGGCTTAGGGAATAATGAGGGGGTAACTCTAGGAAAAAAAATTGAAAAAGATGGGAATTTCAAAACTTTACGATTTTATAGGATTCCATCCCATTTTGGACGATTTGATCCGATTTTGAACAGCTCTGTTGGAATATGGACAGCTTTGTTCTATGTTAGACACTTATGTCCGATTCCTGACATTTACGTCCGATTTCGATTAGTCTTGTCTGATTTCGGACATTTCATGGCCTGGTACATGACACCACTTACTGAAAAATTCCTCTAACCCAGTCTCTACGCCTCTCAATTTTGTTTTGGTTTGTCGCCTAGCAGAAATTCTGGAACGCGGGATTTCTGTTGGGTTAGGGTTCTTAGACATTAAGTTTTTTTTATCTCCCGTTGCACAATGGCACAAGAGCGCACAATACCAGGATGTCCTTGGGCATTTGCCGACGACATGAGAGGAATCATTGATAAAAAGGAATTCAGGTTTGAGAGGCGAACTTGTTTTCGTTCGAATCCTCAACTGTCACGCTACTAAATTCTAATCAGTTGTCAAACAACACGAACCTCTAAATCTTCACCAATCTATGAGGCTTTATTATTCAGTGTATCACCAATAAGAGGTGCATGCATAACGAGGTATGGGGCTGTGCGGAAATTTTTCCGTAGCAGTATTTACGCTCAGTACTAGTGTACCATCTTTTCTTACCTCCACCATCCTGTACCTTTTAGTGTGTTTTAAGAATGTTCGTTTTTTCCTGTAATTTTTTTAATACGATCAGTCTCATAAAAGGAAAACTTAATACAGTTTTTAAGAATGACAAGGAGTGTTGTGAACCTTATGCAGATTTCCTATCCGAATTGATAACCTTGAAACAAGTTTCAATTTGCTTGACTACTTTTGCAGTGATGTGAAGTTTATTGTGGGGTCAAACAGAAAAGTGATCCGTGCAAACAAGTCAATTTTGATGGCAAGGTAATACTGTTCTGTAGGTTATCCCTTAGTAGTCTTAATGTTTTAAAATAATCAATATTCTGTTAAATTCCTAATGAACAAAGGGGGTAAGTTTGTAAAGAAACTGTGGTGCTGCATCTATGGAGGGCATTACAAGAAAGTTTGATTTAAAAACTGAGTTGATAATGTAAAATGGCCCCATAAAGTGTTTCCAAGGCTGATGTTTTGATTGTTACCCCTTGGTCTCAGGAAAATGTTCATCAATCTGCAGACAAAGAACCAACACTTGAAATGTCAGCTTTAGAAACTACCTATGTCAGCCAAATTACATTATCAACTCAGCTGATAAAATCAAATAATATTAGGTTCCTAAGCCAAGCATTATCTGAAAAAATATTATACTTGGAACTTGATATGTGAATTTAACTTTTATCAGTGAGAGATAGGTGTGTGGTTGATCAATAGTCAATTTGGAACCCCTTACACTGAGTACAATTTTTCACATGGACAAGTATTGATCAATTGTTTGTTTTTTTGTATAAATGCATTTATTATGATTGTAGGTGTGAAGTTTTTAGAGCAATGCTATCAGATCAAAAAGACAATGTACGACCAAAAACTGACCAGCAGGATGTACCCCTTGTACTGGCAGATGTTACTCCAGAAATCTTTATGTCATTGTTGGAATTTCTCTACACAAATACATGCACTCTGAATAACAGAAATGTGAGTTGAAATATCTTGCTACACATGTTACTGACACATCTCTATTGAAGTTGAAGCAAGTGGATGATGAATACAATAGATGTGTTTAACTGATCAGCTGACTGATAAGTTTACTTATTGATCAAATACCTTACATGATATTGATTTACTGAAAGACTGCTGTTTGCTTGTTTCATTGTTCTTTGCATGTTTGATCTATCAACTAGATAATGGTACTTAATCATTTTTTTTTGTTTGTTTGTTGATTGGTTTTTTCAGGTGATGGAAGTTATGGGTTCAGCCATGGAGTACAATTTAGAACAACTCCAAAAGGTTTTTACATTATATTCTGATACTCATGCTGTGATGTGGTGTTTGGTACAAATTTTAGATGTAATTTTTCACCTGTTTCCAAAACTTCAATTAATCTTTGAGGTGCACAATTTTATGCCTAAGGGTGTGGAACAGCAGACTACATTCTGTGAAAGTGAAGAGAGTAAACTTGAGTGTGCCATATTTATTTGCAAATTATAAATTAATTTAATAAATATTGATCTTTGCTTTGTCAACTCGTAGATCTGTGAGCAGTTCATTGGTGAAACTCTTGCCATAGATACAGCATCAGAAGCAATGCAGGTTTGTTCTAGGTTTAATGGTTTTTGATTGGAATTAGTTAATCACCTACAAATGAGTAAAGACGATCTTAAACCTTTTTCACAAATGTGGGACACAGATGAAGATCCCAATCCCCTGTAAGGATTTCAACCAGATCCAGTATTTCTATGCACCATTTTTTGTGTGAAAAAAAAATTGGGGACAATTTATGATTTGAATGAGAGATGAAGGAAAACCTGTATCTTCCATGGGAATTTTAAGGTTTTATGGTCAACTATCTACTGTGTCATGGTTATAGTTGACCAAATATTTAAATTTAGATCGCAGTCACCTATGGACAGGAGGAGTTAAGAGAGCGATGCTTAGATTTTATTGAAGAAAACACAGAGAATGTATTCAGAACAAAAGGATTCCATGAGCTGTCAGAGGAGGCATTGGCACTACTTCTACAAAGTGATAAACTGATGATGGATGAACTGGAAATTCTTTCAGCTGTGAGGGAATGGGCCACAGTGAACTCTGTAAGATATTTATCAATAGCTTATTGTCTGTGAATTTTATTGCTATGTCTGGTGTTAACCTTAAAGTGGTGTGAATGTGCACTTTATGCGACTAGGTTCAATTTGAAGCTTCAACATCCCCTCCCACGCACCCCCAGTCATTTGAATTTTGGAAGATTGGTTCATTCAAATTCCTGCCGCCCTTCCACCAGACCAAAATTGCCACCAAATGCCCCTACAAATGTTGTAGAATTTAGCATAGTCACTTATTAACTTATGTGCTGCTGTTGGGGTTTTTGTTAGTAAGCATCATTTTAAGGTTGAAAACTGTTTAACTGAGCCATTCACTCATAAAACCAGACTCTTTATGTTTAAACTTCTCCATCATAACATATGTATTTTGCTGGAAAGACTTAACACTTCTGGTTCAATACTCCATAAATGATGGTCAATTGCCAAGCAAGGGGAGATGTTGAAGCTTTGAATTGAGTTGTGTATTATTCTGTTGTAATCTTGAGCAAGATTCTTTTACTCTTTACATTCACAGTGCCTCATATTTAGTGTTAATGTCTGGGAAACTAAGATAAATATTTCTGGAATGTCTTTCCTTTTATTTCAAGGTGGTTCTTAGTAAGTCAGTTTCTGAAATAGCACAGAATGTAATCCAATATGTAAGGCTTGCCTTACTCACACCTGAAGAACTTAAACAGGTTGAACTAGACAACGAGAAGGATAGAATGATTCCGGTAAGTCTTGGTGAAAACATCCCTGTACTGAGCCAGTAAACCAGTGCACCTGATTGTTATTATGTGGTTCTGCACCAACTCAGTTGAACAGACCTCTCTGCCACCTCTTATTTGAAAAATATGTATTCAGCAGGGAGTTCTTCATTCAGAATGAAGAGGAAAGAAGTTCGAAATTATTGAGCCTTTTCTACGTCAATAGATTCGTGCGTATTCATTTTATAACGCGTAAAGCGTAGGCAAATGTTTTCATTTGCCTGTTTGTGCGTTTACAGTACGTATAAAGTTCCTTCTTTTTTACGTACGTATTCGGTCTGTACGTGCGTATGTGCGTGTGAACGCTAGATGATACGTATTTAATTTCCATAAACGCTTTCATGCGCGCAGCACACGCGGTTTCGCTATTGGAGTGCGCTTGTTAGGCCGTGCGATCATGCACGCAAGCATGCTTGCGGACGTGTGACTTTTCACGTTTTAATCAAGTTTTGCGTTTATTTCAGATCAAACAAATATCTGAAGCGTGGAAATATCACGCTCTGAGAAAATCACCCAAACACAGCGCTACTGTACCCAGACCACGACCGCGCCGAGGAACAAAACCACGGGAAATGTACACTGAGGCTCATTAACTTCAACAGCCGCGCAATACTGGGATTTGATGACTAGTAGTAATGCCCTGAATACAAGACCCATTGCAACTGAATTCATATAAGTATAAGTTTGCATAATATCTGCCAACCATTTTCTGAGTTATTATACTTTTTTGTGGTATTAATAAATTTTTTTTCCTTCTACATTAAGGGGATACAAATTTTTGCGAGAAAAAAAAAACTTTATGAAGGTTTAGGAGTTGTATTTTTATACCATATCGCTTTTGTAGTCTTTTTTCGTGTGCAAACTTTGCAAACAAAGTTTACTCTATAAATAATCTCTCTCGATGTCGGTATGTTTTCGCTTCATGAGCCAATATAATCATTACAATATCCATTCTGATATGATCCCCAAAAGGCAGCTCTTCAGCTGCTATGAAGTTCTACTCTGAGTTGCCAATATGTCACTGAAACTGATGTTGGTATTATAATTCGTTTTACGAAGAGAGAACTTAATTTTTTCCCAAAAGAATTTCTCATGCAAATTTAGTTGTTTTCGTGGTGCACCAGATTTTCTTGCGGGATTAGATGAAAGAATCCACTTCATGCGCTTAATACTTTCTTTCTGTAGAGCTGGGTCTTAATATCGGAGCCGTTTTTGAAGCAACAAACAACTTGAAAAGTAATGTAATATACATTTTCCTGTTGCTACGATAACAATTTTATTTTTATCGTTTATCAAGCTAAATTTAGATCGATGTTCTTGTCTGTGCTTGTCTGTCTTATGGTTTATTTCAATCCTATCAATTACCGACTAATGATTACCAAATGGAAAATTATTATCATTATCAGCTGAAACTTAAAATAGCTCTCCCTAAGAATTTAATTACTGAGTATTTCTCAAGAGCAATACAAAACATAGGATTTTTTTTTTACATCAGGCTGCTAAAAGATCTGACGTTTGAAATTTAATAATTTATTTTCACAGACGTTTTTTTTTTCGTTTTGTTATTTAAGCACAAACAATTAAAGTGCTCTAATGGTTATGCGTGCTGTTGGTGCCACAAACGTTTTTAAAGCCATTGTGTACACAGGTCAGCAGTGATATTGCTGTAGAATATTTGTTTATAGTCGGACTGCTGGGAAACTAGACATCTCAGCTAATATTTTAAGCTGTTATTTTCTATTAACGTACTTCCAGACACAGGAAATAGAAAACGTAACGAAAACATCCTAAATACGTCCACTTATTGGATTAAAATAATGTTATTAAATTCGCTCAAGTTTATGCTGCTAAAAATCTTTGCGACGTAATGCAAATTTTTCGTAATTATGCGACCACAATACATACGTATGATTGGGCTGTTTCCAGTGGTCAAATACATATTGAAGGTGTGAAAACTTAATCCCGACGGAGTTGCTTAAGTGGAAAAAGCTATCGCATAGAAATACAGTCCTTGGGAAGTGTGGAAGCCAATACAAAGTACTGAAGAAGCCATTAAATGCCCAGGTGACGCACAAGGGTTTCTTCGTCATTGTAAAATCAGGCTTTATTATTTGTTATTTGATCGATATGACCTTAAGGTGAAGTGTGCTATTGCTTCGTTTATTGTGCTGGATCCATGATGTGGGAGGCACGGACATTTACGCCACAACAGGGAAATTTATGGAGTAATAACGTGTCACCGATGTCAAACGACTTGAGCGAGATCGAATTCAGCTTCGATGAGTTCTCTGCTGGATCAACACCTAAAGCCTCAGATCCTGGTTCAAGCAACATGGCGCAAACTGCACTAAGATATGTTACACAGAAAACATTGACTGCTGACATCATTGCAAAAATACAAGCCATAGACAATGAAAGTGACCTCTCAACGGATCAACAAGAATTAGAGAACACAAAGATTTTGCATCATGGGTTAGACACCGCTAGCGGACATGAAACCACCGATTTAAAGCGCCCCGCATCGGATGAAATGAACGGTGAAAATCACGTTGAAAATTCAGGCAAATGCATGGTTCGCGATGTAATAATTATTAAGAATTCTACGTCGCCTTTGGGCTTCTTCATTCGACAAGGTGATGGTTCTTTTAGGAAGAATGGAATATTTGTATCACGCGTTGCACAGCGAAGTTTTGTTGATGTGAATGGGTTACTGGAGGTTGGCGATGAAATTATTTCAGTGAATGAAGTTGATATTGAAGGCTTTAGTTTAGACGATGTTGTACGAATGATTCAAATACCGCGCAAGCTGATTTTGACCATCAGAAAAAGTGATTTGTTGACTGATCAAAATTCATATTCTGAAGAAATCAACGGATCCATAGCTACGAGCGAAAACTTTCACAAAACAACGTCGAAAGGTTTTCAAATCAAAACTAAAGATTCCCGCTCAGAACCCAGCAACGACGGTAAACAAACTATTCAAACAGAAACAGCTAATGTTGAAATAGACAAAAATGCAAACCATAAGAAGAAAATTTCCAAGCTGCCAATTGGCGGAGATTCGTCGAATATTGAAGAACTTATTAAGGCAATTCGAGCACAAAATAATCGCTTAAAGTCTGCGAAGAAAAATTCTGAGCATCAAGAAGACGAAAGCAGACAATTTACCGAAGATCACCGCAACCCGGTCGGTTCTCTTTTGAAACAAAGACACATAAATAGACCCGAAGCTCCGACGAGAAAACCGTCAGCTGATGCAATAATTTTATCAACAAGAACACCCCCACCGCTTGCAAGCCGCAAGTCAAGTACTTTAACGCCCGTTACATCTGTTAATTTGATTTTCGATGATCTCGACGATTTCGCAGTTCCTACCCTTGCTGCTAACAGCAGCATGTCCAACGAAGACTCTTTGAAGGTTTACACTTTGGAGCAGGTTCCCCGAAGCCCTACGGGTTCTCCCGGAGGGAGCCCGAAGGCAAGGCGAAGACTTCCGTCGGTGCCATCCGAAGTCGGACGGACAAGTCGATGTGATAGTGATAGTCGAAGTGAGAGCAGTTCTCCCACGTTAACGAAACCACTACTGAGTCTCCCTTCAGAGCCACGAAACCGTAGAGTGCTGCCAACTCCACCACCTTCTCCTGTTGCTTCACATAAAGATGCTTCAAACAGTCGGAATTCAAGTTCCTCTAACTTTGAGAGCCCTGAGGATGGAAAATCAGACAGAAATAGTTGGAGTGGATCCACGGATGGCGAAACCGCGGAGGAAAAATCTCCAACGCCATCTACGCCTTCTACGCCATCTCCTTCACGTAAAGACTCCGTTTTGTCACTAAGCCAAATTTTTAGTGCATTCGCCTTCAAAATACATTCAAACGGAGCTGAGACAGGAGAGAAAAACAAAGATGGCGCGAGACAAGAGGCTTATAAAACGCCAACTTCCCCACGCAGGCCAGCGCGAAAAAGTGAATCGCAGTGCCAGGATATTGTGGAACAGCAAAGGCACTCCATGCTTTTAAATTCCTTCGTTTCTAGTGGATTGCAAGTTCCTACCGGAACCAGACGGCTAGCGAGTCGATCATCACACCCGAATCTGAAACTTTTAAATCCTGTCCCAGAAGAAGGCGCGAAATCCAAGCTTTCTATCGGATCAGCTTCGCCATCAGGTCACTTTAAACTGTCTCCCTTTACCAGAAGGCGCGCCAGCCTTCAGTCTATGACTGACAAGAGTTTAACCAATCAGCTTGCCTCGCAAGATTTGACTGACAGCGACCAACTTAGGAGCGAGGTAGATGTCGGTTTTATGATATTCCCGGATGATTATAGTGGACATAATTTATTGTCGTCCCACGCGGTCTCTGGTATGGTCTCCTTACATCTAATCAAAGCCACCAACCTCCCTTTTGCAGATAAGAAACTACTGGAGAAGAAAAAGAAGGTATATTGTGCAGTCGAAGTTGATTTTGAGCGTAAAGCTTTCACGAGTTCTAAAAGAGCTTCGAAAAGCATAACATGGGATGAAGCCTTTGATGTAGAAGTTCAGCATGGTCGTGAAATCTGTCTGTCTTGTTTCACACCGGGTCACGAATTTGACAAACCAGTGGCTAAAGTTTCCTTCAACCTGTCACCTTTTGTCCGATGCGGCCAGCAGCACAACACCGTGTTTCGTTTACATCCACAAGGCGCGATTCACCTCAAAATGGAATTCACAGAGATGAAGGCGTTGCTAAAACGAGCTCCTTCCGACAGAAGTTCGGGCGTGTTCGGCTTTCAACTCAACGTGACTTCGCGCAACGAGAGGGCAAGCGTTCCGTTAATCGTTCGCAAGTGTGTCGAAGAGATCGAGAAGCGCGGACTGACAAACGTCGGTCTCTATCGGATTTCCGGAAACGCTCGACGGAAGAAGCAATTACACGCGCAATTTGACGAAGACAGCACGAAAGTCGACCTGTCAGAAGAGAATTATCCTGATATCAATGTCATCGCCGGCATTCTGAAAGATTATCTTCGAGAACTTCCCGAGCCACTCATCACTGAATCTTTGTCCAAAATGCTGATTAAAGCTGCTAAAGAACATGTTCAAGATCAAGATTTAGCTGCACAGAAGCGTGTTCTTTCCAAGCTGCTTGTCCAGTTGCCACAACACAACAGAGAAACGTTAGTGTATTTGTTGAATCATTTCTTGTGCGTTATTGCTGAGAAGGAAACGAACAAAATGGACGCGCACAATCTATCAGTATGTTTCGGCCCCGTACTGTTATGTCCCCCGGCGAACCTTACAGAAAGTAAGGACTTGTTAGATCTCAAACTCCATAACAGAATTGTAGAATTCCTTTTGTTTCTTTGGAACAACACTGGCGGGATATCTGAATAGATTTTATTTTAACCGGACCGTTGTTCCACTTTTTATATTTGTCGTTCTGCCCAAAGCAAGATACTCGCTCACAGAACACAATAATTAAAATGGCAGCTCTATCATTATATTGATCAAACAGTTTTATTAAACCTTCTCCAAGTCAGTTCGTTCAGTCTAGTCTAGAGTACAAATACGCCCCTCATTCGCAGTGAATTAGCGGTCAATTTCTGTAATTCCCCCCCCCCTACTCTTTACACTCCGTTGGCGACAAATGATCCTCCTCCAAAAAAACCATGTTATCCCCCTCAAAATCCTCCGAACGACCCCTCCCCCAACCGATAGGTGATAACTGGTACCTTGGCTTAAAGGAGATGCAGGAGGTTTTGACTTATTAACCATGAACAATTCAGGCTGAATTTTCCGAGTTTTTTCGTTTGAAATATGAGTAAATCTTCATCCTAAACCATTGATTTTCATTTTTTCTTTTATTACTCCTATTTAATTTTTTTCTGTCTTTTGAAAGAAATGTTCCCATGTTTTTCGTCACGGCCACAGGTATTCAGTCTGCTCGTCACCAGACTACTCTGCATCCTTGTTCGGTCTCAAGAGATGCGTGAAAGAACATTCGGGGGAATCATGGCGGGGTTCTTGGACGAGTCTAAGGAATGTGAACGAGTTACCGAAAATCTCCAACCTTCCCCCCTGTCATCAACTATTTATAACTTTGCCATGCTCAGTGTGTCGAGGTTAATTTCTTTCCTTTTTCGTTACACGTCGGTATGTCAAAGCTCTTTGATGCCAATTACGTCCCCTCTTTGAACACTTGAACGTCAACCAATGAACGTTCTATTTTCCAATTAGACTCCAAAAAAAGGTTTCTCAATTATCATGATCAAGTCTTGCTGTATAATTTGTTCTTGGTATTCGAGGATAGTTTCAATTAACATCGCTTTTCCTTTAACAATTTCAGCAAAATAATATTTAGTCGGTTTAAGTTATATGTTTCATCCAGGTGAGTGCGAAAATCGTTTCCTCATCCTAATTTGTTTATTTCTTTGTTCATACATTTGTAATTATTTTCTTTCTGATTCTAAATTTAGAGAATTTTCTTTGAGCTTGTGCAATCAACAGCTGGTTGTAGTATGATTTTTCTTTCTGTGAAAGGACGATAAACGCATTGGTTAACTGTATTGAATAACGGGGGCAAGTTTCAAAGGAAACTGTGGTGCTGCGTCGGTGGGAGAGTAAAAGCCTTCGTCAACCGCTCTGACGAAGGGCTAACGCTCGAAACGTCAGCTTTTGAACTCTTTACGGTGGCCAATTTATGTTATCAATTCAATTGATAACACTAAGTTACCCTGTATTGATTGAAATAGCATTTCATGATTTCGCTAAACCCTATTCATCGTGGAACGCCGGCTGTTTGAAATGGATTAGTAGGAAAACTAAACCAAAATTTTCAAATGTAGCTATTTTTGGACGTAACTGTTTGGCCTACCCTTTGAAAACGAAAATTTTTCTCTTATTAGTCAGCAAATTTAATTTAACAAATACTTGAATTAAATAAGAAAAATACTACGCCCTTTCGATGCCGAAGGAACAAAACTATAATCGGTACCTATGTGAAAACTCAGTGTCGCAAGTTCAGATAGGTTGTTCTTATTCGAGCAATTCTTACCCCGAATTAATGACGACTTGAGCACTATGATTAACAGTCTAAATCACTTACATAAATGTTCACTGATGGACATTGAGAGTTACTCAATTCATGGTTACCTCTTAGTGTTACCAGGAACAGTATTACTTTTTACTTTTATATTTCTGTGATGTATACATCTTATGGCTTAAAACTACGCAATTTTTCATCGTGAAAGATAGCCTTAAGCTATTATTCTTGTCGTGACTTTTCTCAAAGATTAAGAGCAGTGGAAAATGTTTTTAGTGTACGAGGTCGTAAAAACGATGGGAGGTCCCCTCATTTTCTCTCGTTAAGACTAGAGTGTAAGATTGGAGTTTATCAATATGACAACCTCAAGTAAAGTTCAGTTTTTTCGCTCTCGGAGCTCGTGCGCTGGATATTCCTAGAAGTTAACTATGTTATTAGCACGTTTTAGAGATCAAGAGTCAATTAATTTGTGTGTCTTGGTTCACCAGGCCACCAATCTCCAACATACGTAGCTCTTACTTTTGCTTTCATGTTTTTATTCTCTCCGTTTCCTTTCCAGGCTGTATACTTGAACATATTTTAAACTATTATTTCATTATTTTCCTTATTAATAGAACACTGTGATGTCGAACTTGTCAGTCGCCTTTGCCATGCATTCAAATACAACGCTCCATGAAAACCATGGAAACAATTCCAGAGAAGAGCTGATTAATATCTTGAGCTTGTTTCAAAAGATATCACTAGCAGCACCGTACTTCATAATTGAGCCGCTTGCTTTGTTCCTGAATTTCTTGACTCTTTACATTTTACGAAAAAAAGAGGCGCAGTCATGCAGACGAATACGTCGAGTCAAAGGACACGAGCGAGTGATGGCTCGGCCACAATGCAGATCTTTTTATTTCTTACGACATTTGGTTTTTTCCGATTTGCTCACTTGCTTTGTGGCAATTCCATTTGACGCTCTGGAAATTTATCGCCTGGAATTTCTTCGCTCTCGGGAATACTGTGCTATCTCGAAGTATGTACGTTTCGTTGCGATCAGCAGCAGTTTTTATATTTTAGTCGTTATCAACTTTGAGCGGTTTTGGTCGGTAACATTCCCTCTTCGCCCCTTGGGACATAAAATGATCTCTTACATGACCCGTGGTGCTTGGATAGCGGCGTTTGTAATCAATATCCCCTCTCTTTTTTTGTATCGATCAAAAGTCGAGTTTATGTACAATGACGATCGATATTACGTAAGAGTTTGTGTCGCAGAACCTGGGCAAACTGGAAACTTTGCAAGGGGTTTTTTGGGTGTGACATTCTTGATACCAGCCTTGGCCATCGCTACCCTTTCGTTGAGTACGCTTTATCATATTCTAAAGATCCAAAGGAAAAATAATCAGAGAGGATCAAGCATGGAAAAATCACTGTCAGAATTAGAGGAATTGAAGGGATTGAGAAACATTGTACTCTCATCTTTTTACATAACTGTTGGATTTTGGTTGTGTTCAAGTCCTGTTGGTTTTTATTACTTAATAATCGCTGGTATTGGCCGTCCGGAATTTCCAACGTCATATCTGATCGGTCGTTCCATTGTTATCATTGCAAATCTTAGCGCCGTTGTAAATCCATTAGTTACCATTCTGTGTTTCCGTCCGATCAAGGAGGGTGCGAGGGAGTATTTAGGACTGGGAACTAAAAAGTGCTACAGGATAACGAACTTGGGCGCTCAGACAAAGGATGACAAAAACCATGTGGAACTTCTGGCGGTCACTGTTAGGAGTTCACTCCGGCACGTTAGATACATTCTGCAGAAGAGAGAGGCTGAAGAGAAGAATTTGCAACGTCTGGGAAAAGATACAAGCGAGCCAACCGTCATGACGACTGTTCCTCATTATGACAATACTTCTTAAAAAAATTGAACCAGGATTTGGATTGACAGTTATGGCCAGTGACTGCAAAGCACTAGTTGCTATCATAGATCAATTAACAATTCAACTCCAAGGAAAGTCTCCACACAGCATCATTGTCCTTCAAGTTGCGTAACCGATGCAGGTAGTCTGGCACTGTCTGGTACCAAATTTGAGTTGTCTCCAGTCTCACCCTCATCCGTTGTCTTCTGAGGTCTCGGTTCGATTCTCGAAACCGGCAATGTGCGGATATTTCTGCTGATTCTCCATTTTTTCTCTCTCCACAAAACCCTATATAACTGCACGTCACTTATTGTGCCTTCTAAGTCAACTCTTCAAATTCCAATTTGGCCGGAAACAATGGACAAGGAGCCGACTTATGAACGTGCCTCTGTCTAATCCGAATTGATATTAATCTGATAAATCCATTAAACTTTGAATTTTACCCCAAAATTACTGTTCACCAAGATGGGAAAAACAGTCTATCCTATGAACTATCACTGTTAGCGCTCAAACTGCATGGAAAAAGTAACTAAAGAGAGTCAGTTCAAGGTGAACTACTTGAGAACGAGGAATAGCCTCGCTCCAGTAAAGGTTTTTTTAATTTTTTTTTCTCAGCGTGAAGGGAGGCAAAAATGAAATTAACATACACTATTTATGCTACATATGGCCACAGATAGCAGGTGCTCCCACTACGGCTGAGAAGTTTACATAATATAACAACACTAGTTTCACTCTATAACGACAGGCCATTTGTCAGAGGTAGATTCAGAGCATGCCTACGCAATAAAGTATAACTTTCTTGCCAAAAATGACGGTGGATTATTTAGGAAACAATCGGCTTCTTGAGGAGGACCCGTTGTTTATACAAACATTTTCAAGCGGAAATAAGTGGAGGACTTTTTTCCTCCTCTAGTCTGATTTTCTCCACAAAAATCTTACAGTTTGTGCATGTGTGTGGAAAGCTAATACATGTTTTTCCTTCTTAATCGCGTAGATTAAATTGTTTATTTGTATATTCAAAAAGTTGAGGAATGTAACCAGTATTAGTGTTTATTAGGAAACAATAAAAAACTTCCAGTCGATGTGAATCTGTGATCAACAGCACCTCAAAAACCGAATATCGAGTTGATGAAACATAATACGAGATAGAATTTTTTTTTTTTGCAAAGTCTGGTTTTAAATCTGGCGAGAAGTACTGTATAAGTATTGTTCATAATACAGAGATTAGAAACGTCAGTGTTTATGGTTTATTTCTATGCCCTAATGGGGGCTCTATTGTGTTAGAACAGGTCGTCTCCCATGGCAACTTAATGCTTTGAGCTGTGATTGGTTGAAAACTGTAATGCAGTCGAACTGTAAAAGAATGGAGTAAGCGAGTTCGGTTGTAGACTTTTACGAAGATTTCTGTTCCTTTTTACTTGATTTAAACATCATGGCCGATGAAAGCGAGCTATCAAACGCAAGCGAGTTTATAAAAGGTACACCTCGGTTGTTTTTATCCGCTGCCAATATGGTTTACCGCCAAGGAATTGTCAGTCTTATCCAAGATGTCCCCTTCTTAATTTCTTACTAGATCGATTGTACTTCATCACTCTGCGAAACAAGCCCAGACATACTGAATCTGTTCATTACTTCTGTGTAGATGATGAATTGGTGTATGAGAAGTAAGTATGTTCTAATTTGGAAGCTTATTTGCCGTCAGCCTGCGTTCTAATTAGTCAATTTGTAAACTTGTCGTTCTGCAGTTTTTACGCCGACTTCGGACCCTTGAATCTTGCTATGCTGTATCGCTACTGTTGTAGGCTTTACAAGAAGCTTAAGGTAAGCAATCTGCTGTTTTAACTAATTTTTGTGGACGAAAACATGAATATTATATTTCAAATTGTTTTATAGACAAACTCATGCAGTTCGCTCGCAGTCATTCTTGATTTCTAGCGGACTTCCAGTGTCCATGAAAAATGAAGTAAAGACTTAACTCACATCCGTATTATTTTACGCTCGTAGTATTTATTAGAGACTTCAACGTCCGTTGTTTAGATGCAACTCCTTGTTTTTTCAAGTCGGTGATATTGATACTTTAGTTGGTATTCCGTTTATGGAGACTATCTAAGCGCTATCTATATGATCAAAACATCGTTGACGATGTTTTTTCCTTGTACGGGTCCCCGCGTTTGTTTGCTAAACGCTAAGCTTAACCTATTTGTATTTCAGCCGGTCGTAATGACTCGAAATTACTCCCTCCTCCTTCTCTGTACTTAAATATAAAGTTTGGATAATCAGAAAACCAGAGTTTGGGCACATCAGCTCTGAAAAGTTGTGGTTACTTGTTACAAATGTTCCCGTACGATAATTTAAGTCTGTGGTTTGGAATTTTGCCTCGTGTTCACGGTCTAATGCTAAAACAGACAAACAGAATTCGATATTGAGATACGTTTGCACTCAAAAATTCTTTCTCTTTATCTTCTCTATTGACACTCTCGAAACTCTTCTCATGCAATATGTCGAAGAAATAAACTGTGAATCCAATTAGAAACCTAGATCGTAAGTTATTACCTAGGGTAAAGTAAAGTCGAAGTGCTCTAGTGTTACGCAATTAAGATTGGCGATGGAAAATTTACGTAGCTTAGCTTACTCATGTCTCAGTTCTCTGCTCGTCTGTTGGGGCATGAGAAATTATATATATTAGCATCATATTTGAAAGAATAGGCTATTAGTGTTATCTTTTGATACTCCGGTTGAAATCTGATTTTTACTATTGATGAATTCACAATAATTAGAGTGACTGAAACATCTATAATTTTGTTGACATGTAAAACGTGTATTCATGATTGATATGAACTAAATGAACTACATGAATTCCTATGGTCTGTATGAAAATCTTCTTTCCTGCCCTTAATGTGTGCCTATCTAAATTGATCTGAAAACTTATTTTGAAAACTCATTTTTCCAATTATTCAAAATTAGATATCATTGGTTATAAATATTCCTTTTAACAGTGGTTTGAAAAATCATCTTGCCTTGTTGAAATAGAGCAGCTGTTTTTGTCTTTTGTTGTTTACTAGTCTCTGTTAAAAATATCCTTTTTTTTTGGCTTGTATCAAAGTGGATATAGTAATTGAAAATTAACAGTTGTGTTATATTGAACTTTTTATTGTAAGAGGAGGT
Organism: Pocillopora verrucosa; assembly: GCF_036669915.1. Lineage (NCBI taxonomy): Eukaryota > Metazoa > Cnidaria > Anthozoa > Scleractinia > Pocilloporidae > Pocillopora > Pocillopora verrucosa. The sequence continues at coordinate 254,571 of NC_089323.1, forward strand.
ATTTTCATCATCATCACATGGTGTTATCAGTTTCAGACCAACATTTGTTATATTGTTGTGGTTTTTCTTTGGATTATGAGATAAAAGCTTAACTCTATGATACTATTGCTGGTCATTTTTTGATTAACTTTGATTGGAATAGAACAATCGTGTGCTTAGATATGTTAAGCTAGACATCTAAGATTTGGGCTTAAACAGGACTATAACTTTCGAGATTTGCAAAACTAAAGTATGACTTTGTGGGCTTAGAAGACATTTCCTCAACATATAAATTTCTTCTGCTGTTATATTGTAGTTTTAGTTGAAAATGAGGTAACTCAAATGATTGAATCTATATTTTTGTTTGAATTTGTAGTCTTTCTCTTTGGCAAAGAAAAAGATCGTTCACTACACCTCGTTCGATAGCAGGAAGAGGGCAAATGCTGCATATTTAATTGCATCATATTCAGTAAGTATTATCACAGTTAATATTCATTTTACAACGTGTTGTTCTTTTGTTTTCAGTGTAGGACATAGGTTTGCTACTTTAGAGAACATCAGTTTAGGTTTTTCCCTTTACAAGAATAGCATCCTGTATTCTGCCAGGATCAGCAATGTTGAAACTTTAAAGTCAGTTATTTGATTAATAATGGTAATGGGACTGAGTGGAGTCCAATTTGGTCTGTGATCATAGGAGTGATTGACAAAATTGGATGAACGCAAAGCAGGAGTTTGAATCATTAATCACAACTATGATTACAGACCGAATTGGATGACACAAAGACCATTTACTAATTAATCAAAACCATGACAAAATTTGAAAAAGACACTAGTTACAGGTGATATGTTTTCATAAAAAAAAGGTAACTCAACAAAACGTGTGATGACGTGGTGCACAAATGATGTGTACGGCCCATTTACACTAGTGTGATGTGTCAAAAACTTTAACTCACTTTGTTTTGCCACTTAGATCTTCAATTATTTACTGTAATAACTGGTGCATCTTGCTTTTTCATAGATAATCTACCTGAAGAGAAGTCCAGAAGAGTCTTATAGACCACTGATAAAAAATGGCTGCAACCCACCATTTCTTCCATTTAGGTGTGTATTATGTAAGGGTGATATGCATGAACTCACAAGGTACATCAGTTTGTGTTTCATCTAGTAAGTGTCTTGTATTTGGACAATTACAATATGATTTTTTTCACCTTGTTTTTATTAGGTTTTAGAAGTCCACATTTATTCATCTTCCCCTTAAACACAAGAATTTATTTTTATTGTCGTTGTTGTAGACTTCAGCTTTGAGGAAATGATTAGTGGTTGAAGAACTTGCTCAAAGAACTTGCTTGTGGAATACTTTTAGAATGCAAAAAAGTAAAATGTACTCACTATCTACAATGTGGTGTCTTTAATTTTGTAATGAAAAATAAATGGACTAAAACAGTGTTTCTTTTCCTTTACAGAGATGCATCCTTTGGAACATGTTCATACAACCTTTCTCTAATGGATGTTTTAAATGGCCTTTACAAGGTACAAGAGCAATTTAACTTGCCTTTGATATTGGTATTGGCAATGAGAGTGTAATGTGAAAACCAGTGATAATACCTGCTAGTTATTTGCATTTTTTTTTTGGTCAAAATCTTTAATATCACGAACATGTTTCAGTACATGGCATGAATCAAACAATATGACAAGCTAAGTGACCTTGTGTAGAGTAATTGTTTCTTGTAAAAGTCATATTTTTTTTATTAATGCAGGGATTACAAAATGGGTTTTTTAACTTTGAAACTTTTGATGTAGAAGAGTATGAACATTATGAGGTGAGATGTTTGAATTTGACAATTTTAGTTAAAATTTTTTGATCAATTTTTACCTCTTAGCTATAAGTCAATTTTATTATAGTTTTCTGTTGTTATATTTGTAGTTTTTTTAATATATCATGTCTTTCTGTTTTTATCAGTCTTACTAGTATTTATATTTTTTTGGGCACATGTAAAAATTATAACAGCGATTTGCATGTTTCAAATATTTTATTGTTATAATAATTTTTATCTACATGGTCATTCTTAACATTGCTATTTTTGTTATCATTGATTATAACATGCTAATGTTATCTCTGCGATACATTTTCTTTCTTGCAGAGAATTGAAAATGGGGATTTCAACTGGCTGTTACCAGGTTAGAAAAATTGACAACTTGGCAGTTGATTAAATGAGATGGCTGCAAAAATTAGTGTCAATGAATAAAAACTTGAAGAAATATTCTTCATTTGTGAAAAATTTTACCATTTACAAGTTTACTACATTTAATTTGCAGGGTGACCTGTTAACAAAGATTCCTAACTCAGTTTGTGTTGTAAACTATTTTTCAGATAAATTTTTGGCATTCAGTGGACCTCACAATAAAAGTAGAATTGAGAATGGTAAGCATTTTTGGCTGACTTTAGATTAAAATACCAGGGCTGGATTATCTCTGATCATAAAAACTATCACAAAATTCTTGAGTGTTATTGGTTATAAGTTGTCAAATTTGAGCACAATGCATATATAGGTAACATATCTGTAGCAGTACAGAACAATAGGACAGTTTACACTTCATGCCTCTGTAATTGTACAGCATTCAGCATTGGCGCTGACTGTTGAATAACCACTGGGTCAATATTCTTATGGAGAAAGTCATTTGTTTTGTTTTGATTGGCAATAAGATTTTGTGGTGGTAAGTCTGTCTGTAGTCATGCTTGTGATTAACCAATCTGACTCCTGCTTCATGGTGGTCCAATCCTCTCAACTGTTTTACTGCCAAGAATCTGATTGTTAATTCTCCCCACTAGCTGCTTCACATTTCCTTGTAAATTAGTAGCGACAGTTTGGTGTTAGATCAAGATCAACTTCTACCTGTTAATTTTGAGTATTCTCATTACCTCTGTATTTGATAATGTATGGAATTTGTAGAGAGAAATTACATGTTTATCACTTCTGGGGGTTAAAGGATTAATCACTTGTGTAATTATTTGAGGAGTTGAGTTCTTCTTATTATTATTCACAGTAATTTGATTATATTGAGGCAGTGTAGCTTACAATAGATATTTTACATTTTTACAGGTTATCCTCTGCATGCCCCAGAAGCCTACATCCCTTACTTCAAAAAGCACAATATTACAGCAGTTGTAAGACTCAATAAGAAATTCTATGATGCAAAGAGGTTTACAGATCATGGTATTGAACATTTTGACCTGTTCTTTGTGGATGGCAGTGTGCCAAGTGATATGATTGTCAGGTTGGTTATTTTGTTGTTTTTGTTGCTTTTTTATTATTATTAACATCTACACGTATGCAGGATGCTTTTTGCTTCATAAAACAGAAAGGGGAGAAATTTGTGTTAATTGTGCTAATATGAGTGAGAATTTAGGCAGACAGAGGATATGCTTGGGGAGGTTGTGACAGGAAAAGAAGGAGTCCTGAAAAAATGCAGATTTTCTCTCACCTTCCCACCGATTAATTTCACTGAGCCTGGCAAAGACTGATTGGACAGAACAATCTAGGGATTGATGCACTCTCAGTTTGAAAAAAGTCATGTTACATGATTGTAAACTTTGTGTATGGGGGAAGTTGAGTTTTACCAAGTCCTTACTTTTGGGTGTTCATACATCTCCACTAAAGAAACATTTTCTCCCCATACTGACATGAAATATCTTGCTCATCAGGCGTTTCTTGACAATAGCGGAAAATGCCAAAGGAACTGTTGCAGTTCACTGCAAAGGTAAGGGTTCACAATTCTCCAAGGACTGTGGTGGCCAAGTCTAACATGTTATGCTTGGTGAGCAAGTCTTCTATATGTAAGTTTGGGGCTGAAAATGGCAGCTACTCTAAATTTGCGGCTCCCTTGCCCACTTCAGTGGGAACTTAACCTATTTTTTTTTTTTTTAACCATTTTTAGATACGAGTGACTGGTATCTAATTTCTCCTCACATTTTTTACTCTTAAATCAAACATAAGAGTTATGAGAATTAAGGACATGATCATCAACTTATTAACCTCTTTATTGTTAAACAACAACAACAACAAATGGAGAATATGTGTACTGATGTTTAAGTGTTAATTGAATGCCTATTGGTTTACTTGCTCGACTCCCGACTTAACTGCTTTATTTTCCTGCTTTCAGCTGGTCTTGGTAGAACTGGGACGTTAATAGCGTGTTACTTGATCAAGCATTACCGATTCACTGCTGCAGAAGCTATTGCCTGGTTAAGGTAAGAAGTGATGTTACTATATCGTTGGCAGTGCCCGTGGACAATATGAAGCGAATCCTGTGTTCTGACTGGCACATCTTGCCTGCTCTGATCCTGACTTCGTCTCGGTCCATAAAAACGCAAAAAAGAGAACTTGGCCAATATCCAGCCATCTTGACCTCAAGCTTGGTCGATAACGCATATTTTACTGCTCGCAAAAAATCACTAGCATTTAAATTCTATCGAAGTGATCATAGATTTACAGTGTACCATTTTTTTTTTGTCCTACTCGCAGAATTTGCCGTCCTGGATCAGTTATTGGACCTCAGCAGAATTTTTTGGAAGAGTAAGTGCACCGGTTCATATGTTTTCTCCATTTATCTACAGATATAAAGACTAACTGGTACTCTTAGCTGGGAGGAAAGTCACAAAACCCCAACCAAATACATTTGTAGCTTTCCCTTAAGCCAATCGAAAGTGTAAATCTGGGTCCTTCATTTTGAATACTAGTGTTATATAACGATTTGAAACCTTTGAACTTGTTCTACAATGTACATGTATTTATTTGTTTTTTTGTAGAAAACAAGCCAGCTTGTGGATACAAGGGGACATTTTTAGAACGAGAGAAAAAGAGAAGGCTGAAAAAGGTTTGTTAACAGATAGTGTTTATATTAATTTTGATACAATTCTCTTAATAATACCGCAAACTGATCAATTGAACAACTTTGTAACTAAGGTTTCTATCAATTTTTGTTTTGTAAAAAGCAGTGGATCGCTGTGGAGTGAGTCGGCTTATTAGTGGAGTGGACACCATCAAGATTGAAGATTCTGTCAATACAAGGCCCAGTAAACTGTACAAGGTAACATCATTCTCAAGCAACTCATTGAAGAAGCTTTAACCAAATGTTTTGAAGTTTCGTTGTGCCTTAGAAAGATACCAGCAACCTGATGTAGACCAAGAGATAACGCATAAAATGTCAGTTTTAAAAAGTCTCTAGGGTGGCAGATTTACATAATTCGACTCAGTTAAAAAAAACCAAGCTACCTTATGAAATATGAGTACGAAACAAGTCTTTAACCTTTTAACCACTAAGAGTGACTGGTATCTAATTTCTCTTTACCATATCACCCCTGAATCAAACATTGGAGCTGACCACGGACTATAGATCACGGACTTAAAGAGCTCTTGATTGTTAGACAAATTCTCCATGTCGGTGTCATAGGAAATGTTAAGAGAACAGTGTGGAGAATATGCATACCGATGTTAGGGTGTAGAGGGTTAAAACTTAACGATAGCCTCTTTTACACTTGAAAGTCTCTTATTTTACTCTATTTTTTTCCCAAGGATCTTACGCCCATGTTACGTGCTACACCCACTTCAGGCGCGTCTTTGCTCGGTGAACGTAGCAGCATCCTTGCCTCCAAAGAGATAACGGTCAGTAAAGATTCTAATGACAATGAGGAACCAACACAAGGAGATGAACTGAGGCGATTGAAGACCAGCCGTTCATTGCGTCATCCGCGATCGGCAACAACGGGTGCTTTAAAGTAAGCTTAGTTTATCACATTTGTTTGTAAAACAGGACTTATGAAATAAGCGCTTTGTAGTTTTGATGAAATACATTACAGACATTCGGCTTCCATCTTTAGGTGGAACCACTTTGTACAGCGTAATAAGTGGTACAAAATGGAAGTAAATGCTCATTAGCCTTGATCTAAATACTCACACCCAGGGATTTCATCCACAGACTCAGAAGTTAGAACCACCTTGTACAGCATGATAAAGATTACCACGTGAAAGAACTGCCTAGGAGCTTTCATGCGAATTGTTGCATAAACTGAAAAGTCAGATTCGCGTTGTGAGGCCTCATCAATAACAAATAGAACCTTGTCATCGTATGAAATAAAATTTATTTTAGAGTTTTCCTTTTGTCTCTCAGACTGGAGGATGGTAGATTAGGTCACACTCGCTCCACGACTGGACAATCGTTGAAGTAAGTGTAACGTAGTTAAGTAAAACATACGACAATCTTTCACTTAGATATCGCATAGAAGAATTCTGTTTTACTCACTCTTTGTGCTCAATTGTAAAAATATATTAGCTAGGTAAATGCTAAAGAGGCAATAACAAACTAACAAGGAAAAGGATGAAGAAAATTTACTCGCATTGAAAATAACCACAAAAATATCACTTTGCTAAGATAGAAAAATACAAAAGGAGGAAGAAGGATGGTTTGAGATGGAGAAGATTATAACGAATTGGAAATAACAAAGCTTGACATATTGGACACGTCACGTAGCGTCTAGAAGGCTTTTGAAATTTTACAGTAAACTTCTACGAAGGAAGAGATAAAAAAGTTAAAAGCTCTGAAAAAGAAAGGATTTGTTATTATTAAGAACACTTGTAGTGATCAGCAGGATTGTAATGTTTCTTAAACATTTTTACAGGCTTGCGAACGCGTCGACAATGCAGTCAGTAATGTCACCGCTGAAAACATCCAAAGTTTCTGCTCTACCGAGAAGAACAACAAGGACCTCGTCCCACATGTTACGAAGGTAATGACAGACAAATTAATACTTTACTCCAGAATGGGTGAAGCGTTGATCAAGTATTTACTGTGTTGGACTTAAGGTTGAGAGCTCAGGATTCAATTGGTGTCCAGGTCATTGTGTTTTGTTCTTGTGTAAGACGCTTTACGCTCGCAGTGCCTCTGTCCACCCAGGATTATTTATATGTACCGGTAAGCTGTCAGAGAAAGATGATTTAATACTGAGGCGAGAGAGAGAGGGTTGGGGAGGGGGGTAACCAGCTGGAGTTGTAATACATCTAGGTTTCGTCATAGTATATACCTTACCAGACGAACACCTCGTCATTGTGGCAGCCAAAAGGATTTCCTTCTCTATAATGCGCTGTTTCGGTTTTTACCAACAAAACCCAGACTAACTGCAAGAAATCTTAAGTCTACAAATTGGCCAGTTTTCCTCAAGCTCAAATCTGACCACTCGATTTAAAGAAAAGGAAGTAAGTAAATATTACTCAACTATATCATACGTTCTTTCTAATTGAAGCATTTTTTAACATTTTTATTAATTCATTTTTCAGTCGTATGACATCATCACGTGTGAGCAGTAGAGCACTGAACTTGGCAGCCCTTGCCAAAACATAACCAACTACTAAATACTCAGCGGGTCCTTTTAATGTTAGCTTACTGAACTGATTCAAGTAACGATGAAATACTGCTGAGCATCGGCTTCAACAGACGACGAGTTCAGTCTGTTGTGAAAAACCCTTCCCGGTTGTTGAAGGCAGATCAGTGTGGCTAGTTCAGTAGAGGTATCAGTAAGTATTTTGTGGAATAATATGCCAATTAAGAAGGATGCCCCGATCAAGAGTTAAAGAAAGTGTAATTAGGTTATTGTGGGATATGGAGCGATTGTAGAGCGAGTGATTTGGTTTTACATTTTGATTTGGATAGTCGCAGGTTTTGAGTGATGGTCATGTTGTAAAATGGGAACTTTTTTTACTGTCTTTGTACAGATAAACAACTTGTTACGAATGCTAATTTATTATTAAGACATATTTCAGTATGATTAGGTTTTTAAGAAAAGTAAGAGTATCGAGTGATCACTGAAATATATAAAGTTCTTCGTATATATATATTTTTTTGCGTTGTTGTACAACGCTGTGATGGTCACACAACGCGGTGAAGTTCACGCACTCTGTCTGTCACGCAGAGAGTGTAACGCGAGCTCAGTAGCTTTCAAGAAGTCTACCTGAAGGCTTCTGCTGTTTCCTTTGCTTTACTGGTAAAACTCAGGAAATAGTGGTTTCGTGGGAAGTTAGTTTTAGATTGAAGTGATTTTATAGAATATTGATGCATTGGATATGGTCCTTCATGTGTCCTGAAACAAGAGTGATGTGGTAGGATTATAAGGGCATAATTCATGATGCCCTGATTCGGCTCTTTTACAACGGTAAAACGAACGTTAGTTTTGAGGAAACCATAACATATTGATTTGGTTAAATAGACAAACAGCAATGTGGTATTCATAAACCATGGGCAAGGATGACCTAGGATGGAGAAGATTCGAACGGATTTTAAATGAAGAACTTGTAAACTTTTCTCCAATGTTTTTCAAGTGGCATAAACTTTGACGTACAGTAGCCCCCTTCACTTGAGATTTAATCTCAGTAGTACACTGAATGCGTTTAAATTCCGTTCATACTACGTCAAAATTGTAAGTTGCACGTTTACAGATGATGGTAGCGATGGAGTATTTTTCCTTTGGTTTAAAGAGTTTTTTCCAGAGCTGATAGTGCTGAAATCCTCTTAAAGTGTGTACCAATAGAAGAAGAAAAAAAAACTGTAAATTGTGCAAGAGAAATTATTTCAAACTCTGATTTGAAAATTCGATAGGAACTTTGTTGTTGTATGTACAAATTACTGTCGTTGTAATCTGGTACGTTTGTATTATACATTATTTTTGTATGGACCATTTCCAATAAGAAATGCAATTTTAGGGGATTGTTTAAGAGGAAGTCAAGGTATTTAGCTACAGTTTGCAGATTTGATATACTTAACCGTGCGTAATTTTAACCGTACATGTTTAATGCTCTCAATCGCGATTTAGAATATTTGAATATGACAAATACTTACCAAAAACTCTATTAACTATTTTAGTTTTTATCAATTTTTGTTGTCATGCTGTTTAAAGGATCATATTCGCATTACATTGTTGAGACTATATAGTTTGCTGTGGCAAAATCTCGAAACTCGTCCTGTCGTCAATTAACTTACTTTCTTTTGCAAGAATGCAAGGCATTCCTAGTTTTAAAAAAAATGTTGGGTTCTATATATTGTGACTACCTCATAATTTTCCCAAAACTGTGTGAGGAAATTATACTAACTTTATTTTAAGCTTTCTTACTCTTTTATTATCGAGAGTAACGTGTTTATATGTATTAAAAGGTCATATATTGCCTTTCATAATAAAACGTTCAAAGATTTATCTGATTGTTAATTTATTTGTTTTGTCTTTAATTAAATTCTTTATTTTATCAACCCTGAAGAATTCTCATCATAATGGATAAAATAAACTTGTGTATCAACCTCTCTAACACTATTATAACAGTACTTATGGTAATTCTTTTCAGACAAACGAAGGAAAAAAATTTTTAACTCTCGACTGAAACGTGTCGTGAAGAGGATGTGTGTAACCGCTGACACAGGTTATTGCGTTAGCGTCTTTCCTCAGCAGGTACTAGTAAAACGGGTATGGTCATGTGTTGAGTGACGTAGTCGCTGACACTCCCTAAGATTGTTCGTCTAATGGTTCCCAGTCCTCTACTTCCTAAAATTATACATTCGGCTTTTTCTTCCTTTCCCACCGAGCAGATCACATGACCAATCGCTCCGTAAGCAAAGAGAGTCTTGAAAGGAAGCTGGAAAATAGAAAAAAAAAGGCGTTCCTTTTTCGTTTTTTGCCGAGTTATGCTGAGGAATGTAATATAGCCATGAAATACTTGCCTTCATTTCTTTGCATTTCTTCTCGTAGCCGCTCAGCATCTCTGCTGCCTGTTGTTCCGCTTTTTCCAACATTCGTTCCCATTCTTCTCGCGGTGGAATGCTCATACAATCTGTAACATAAAAGGTTCTATATGACTGATAACACTTTTTTCCAAATACTGCAGCTTTTTTTCCCTTGTTGTTTCTGCGTCGTCTATCAGACTAAATTTGTCTGTCATTTCATTATGTAACGTTACTATCTCCGCGTGACCCTGGGGAAAGTTCGTGTCGCTCACGGAAATTCCCAATTTAATAAAATACGTTACCCTTTCAAGGGCCGCGATCGTTTTGGCCAGCAGTAAGAATCGAAGTTCGATCAGTATCCACTGAGTACACTGAATACCTTCCTGAGACGACAGTGGCATTTTGACCCCAATCTTACGTGAACTTAGAACAATTGACACCTCCATATTGCATTTTTGGCCTAAAAGGTTCAGAGGCTCTTGCTACCAACCTCTATGTTTTCATGACGTCACGGTCAGGTCTGATAATGCTTAGGAGCTGTACTGCATAGAAATGATTGCTAAACACATTCTTACTTGCAAATGTTGGTGCTGGAGTGATAGGGGACTCGTAAACATGAACAAACACAACCTGATCTCTCTCCTGTCGGAATTTATCAGCGTACCCTGCAAGTAAAAAAAAACATATTAAGTGGAAACATATGTGGCGAAAACATCATAATCCTTATATTCAAACTAACACTAACTCTCCTCCTATTTTTCCGATCCATTTTAGCCTTGGAACTTCTCGCAAGGTTCGTTAAAGCTTTGGTGCGAGGTCAGAAGCCGAAGTTTTCCCGACCACTCTCCGGGTACTTTACGAACACCTGCATCGGCTTGGAGCAGGTGCTGGCTATCTTGAAATGATAACAATAATTAACTGGCGTATGGCCGATACCAAAATGCTAATTCGCGCTAGGCTTGTGGTAAAACAAAACAAAACATTGCGTTTTTTCTATTCTTTCAACAAAAATAAAGCACCGTTTGAAAAGAACATCTTACAGCTAATAACTGGCAAATCAAACAGCTGATTTCTTTACGTTAGTTTTTTCCCTGAGCAAATGAGTTGTTCAGGATAACGCCTTGACCGTGCCTTCACTTTCGTCGCTTTTACAAGATTGATGAATCTATCGGCTTTCAACGATTGGTATTCACTCTTTATTCCGAAAAAAGACTAGCTCTAAAATATTCTAGTTGAGGTAGTTTTTGATACCAGGATTTTTCGATAACGTGACGAGAATATTTGAAAATACAAAGGCCTGTTTTGATAAAAAATTCAATGTAGAATCAGTTCTTTAAATCGGCAGTTGTGTATGCCTGATTGCGTTGCAGAGCTCCGCTAGATTGTTCTCCAGAATAGCGAGAACTCATGGAGATTGTTCTTTTTGGGGATGCTTACATGCATGCGCGTAAACGTACCAAAAAATGAGAGCGGCCATGGAAATATCAAACACTTTTTACCTGCCTAGAAAATGATATCAAATGAGCGGAATTTGCGACAAGGCAGCGTTAAACATCATGCCACAAGCTTATCATAGAGAGAAAAATCTACGAAATTAGAGCTGCGTAAAAATGTAAATCAGCTTTAAATTCGAAAATTTGATCCCACAGAATTGCAACCTCATGCCAAAATTATACCATTGGTTCAAGATTGCTAGATTTCGGCAGTAGTTCTAAAAAATATTTCGATCCTTTTTTTACTCACATGCAAAGGCTCTCTCGCTGTAGACGCTTCCATCCACTGCCACTAAAATGTTTCTTGGGGATGTCGATGGCATTTTTTGTGACGGTTTCTTCCTATTGAAAAGTGATGCTTTGTGAACGATGATAGCAACGTGTTTGTGTGAGAATCAAGATTGAAAACAAGATATTTTCATTTCGTAGCCCAATTGCTTCCTCTTATTTGGAAAATCCAAACAGTATACTCCAACGGGATTAATAATTAACAAAAACATTGATATAATGTTTTACTTTAGCAAGCTGGTACAAGAAACAGAAAGTGAAATTTATGCTGAACATGGGTTGATTGAAAATCGATTTAATTTTTTTGTTTTGCGCAACAGCTATCTTACAGTGGAACTGAAATTAGTGATTTTCAAGATAAGTTCAATGGTTCCAATTCAAACAACCACGGCACACTACGTTGCTATTATACGAAGCACTATTTTAAAGGAAAGTCAAATATTTAAATTTTTGTAAATTCATAGGATGAAAATCGCTTTTTGGCGGGAGAGTGTACCCTGATGTAAGTTTTATTTGAATTCTTACCAATCATTTTTTTCCAAGAGGTTATACGAAAAGGGCTTCCCGGGAGAACCCGTTATTACCAAAGGAAAGAGAACGAAACAGCAACGGAACCGATTTAAGGCGATTCAATAACAGCCGTTGTCTGGTCATGTCATGTAATACGTTCGTCACGCAACGGAATGTTTCGTGACGAGACAAAACATCGGCTTCCCAAGAGGTAGTGTTTATGTCTTAAGGGGTAAATCGAAAGTTGAACGAAACAACAACTTAGTATGCGAAGAAAGTTTAGATAACAATGTTTATAAGGTTATTCACGACAACATAAAAGTATTAAACATTTTCAGAGTTCAACTTTGAAATAGGCTGTATTGTCTTAGAGGAACTACGCTAATGAGGAGTCTGAGAATCCTGAATCGATAAAGGATATGTAGCAAAACATGAAGGGCAGCGAGTGAACGAGACAAGTTTTTTTAACCCATTTTTGGATTACATGGGACGTAAAGAAACTTAGTTACCCACAAATTACCAACAATTACCTCTATAGATTAACCCCTAAAATTCTAAGATCTCAATAGTAATTCTCCTTACTGTCTGAAATACAATTCTTATAATTTTGGAGATTTTGGTATTGGATCAACTAATAATCCCTAATTGATATTCTACTTTATTCTCATCACTTCTATGCTTTATATTGTATTGATATCGTAAGGAGAAATTCTCTCTTGGTCACTCATAGAAGATAAAGGATTAAAACGATAATCTCTCTTCGGATTCGTTGTTAGATAATAAGACAGCAAAAAAATCCTCGTTAAAACTCTTTCAGTTTTTTTTTGACGATTAACGAACATTCAGTTGCCGTAGAGTACTAATTTAATATCCTCAATAAGTTGTTACAAAATTAAGATCGCACTCTTTCGGAGAGGTGATAGACAAACTAACTTAGAGTAGGCATTTCCGGAATTTTTTAAGCCTGAGTTTTTCATGTTTAAAATTGAATGTTACTTAATATTAATCCTCTCGGGTTCGTGATTATCCACCCCTAAAGTTTATTTTTTCCTTTCCTAATAAGCCATTATTTTTCAGAAATATATCTTTTCAATAGCCTTTCTACATCTGCACAATGAGTTCAATTAACGAACAAAGTTTTTTACAATCTCGGTACCAGACCTCTCAAGCTAGATTTCAATCGCTCGAGAAGGATCTGAGAACAAGTTTCATCCTCAGAAATGTGTTTTTGGGGGGACAAGTAAAACCGGAACCCGTGAATGATGAACCACGTGATCACTGACACTTCCTAATATGGTCCTTCGGAAAGCACCGAGTCCCCGATTTCCAAGTACAATGCAGGTGACGTTTTCGTCTTTAGCCACTTTACAAATGGCGTCTCCCGGTGATCCGAGTTCAATTCTGGTTTTGAATGGTATCTGAAATGAACAAACGGTTGCTTTTAAATTGCGTTTTAATCTTGCGAAGGCTTTACAGTTGGGTCAAGTTTATAAAGCTTGGTTACCTAGGTACTAGCATAAGAGCGAACGGTAGTGGGGAAGCACACAAAACAAGCATCAGCACACGCGGATTGTTTTTTTGGCGGAGGGTCTTAATCTTTAGCGTGGGGTCCATTTTTCCTTCTTTAGGAACTAGAGTTTTGACTGACCTGAAGATGTTTACATTTCTGTTCAAACCCCTCTAGCATGCCTGAGGCTTGCGCATTTGCTGCCCTCAAAATGTTCTTCATTTCATCAACTTGAAGTTCCGAGGCATCTGATGTGAAAAAATGCAAATGACATATTTTTTCGCGTATTTGATCATATGCGCATGTAAAATGCACGTTACAAATAATAAATATCATTGTTATTATTATTATTACTTTGATATGGTCACTTAATGACTAAATACCCACCGACTGCAGCGTGACAAGTCACACAACTTACCTTGTGAATCATCCTTGGAGTATTGTTTGACATGATCAAGTGAGCTGTAAACATGAAGTAAGATAATTTCCTGTTTTTCTTGTCCATAATTGTCTACGTACCCTGATGGAGAGAGGAACAATGTAAAACAAGAACTTTAGCGATTTTCGACCGTACCTCATGAATGTTAGAGTAAGCGAACGAGAAGACTACGAGTAGAGAAGAGCAGCAGCGGGTCATTTATTCCCTACTCCCTCCCCCCTTCACCTTCCCTTAGCCCCTCCTCCCCGCTCCATACCCGTTGTCAAGGCGTTTCAATTTTTGGTTATCTGTAGTTTCTATGTGAACACTGTTTAACTCCGGAGTTAATTAGATTGCGAATAGACCGACTCAGGTATGTCAACCTAATAAAACGGTAAATTTCGACCAACAGTTACCTCAAATAAGTGAGCTGACAGGATAACAACATGTTTGTTTAGTATCAAATGGATGTTTACCATCCATTGAAAACGCTTGACAGTATTCTGCTAGTTGAGCAGCTGCAATCTGCCATTATGTCATACCGCGGGTTGAAGAGAAAACGCTTGACATTTATCACTATTTTCACGACGGGAAAGGCAAACGAGATAAATTTCTCGCCTAGATCGAAAGATAATTTTAAAATGCGGTTAATAGCTGATTCTGATTCTTAAAATCGTCTGAAATTAAATTGCGACGAATAAAATTTTCTCGTCGGCTTTTTTGAGTGTGTTACTACTGAAGTCTTAGTTCTATGCTTTCGCTTGTTTAGTATAGCGAACTAAGTTGTCAAAAAAAGTCTGTCAAAATTGAATAAGTGTGTGAGAGACAATGAGCTCTTCATTGAGAGCTAGAGATAAAACCTTTTCATTTCTTTAGGACCCTTCATCTCATGTCGGAAGAAGATTTTGAGCTCGATTATGTGCTAAAATCCCAATAAACTTTTTTTTAAAACCTTGACTTGTACATAAATCTAGTTTTATGCACGTCAATTTGGTGGGCAGCTTCAAATATGGACAAGAGAAATTCGTTTGTATTCTCCAAGAGAAACAAAGCGTAAATATTAAAATTCAGGTTTCCAGATGACGCCAATTAAAATGAGTTTTTTCGCTCAGGATGAACATCGTATTTCTCGCTTGTTGTGTTTTCTTTTCTTTTTAAAAATTGCAAAAATTTTATAGTTATGACAGCAAGTGATGAATTTTACTCTACTTGTGGGTTTTCCTTTTGCTCAGGAAGTTACTCAAGTCAAACCGCATTCGTCAGTCAAATATTATTTGAAAACAAGCTAATAATATGAATTAGCGGGAGATCACGAGAAAAACTGTCAGCTTTTTCTGAAAGATGTGTCAGAATAAAAAATCGAAAAGTTTTCGAATTTTGCGAAGACTCGGAAACTTCGTATTTTGCACAGATCACTAGACGTTAGCCTTTTGATTGAACGAGGCGAATTTTGCAAGCGCAGAGAGAACATTTTGCATTTCATTTTGCATTAGAAAGGTAGACTTGGCAGACTGTCGTTCTTATCCACAAAATTATTGCTACCCCTTATACTTTTTTAAATTAGATCAACTGTTTAAAATACGGCTGAAATTTGGAAAGTTCATGGAAATTACTTTTCAACAATTTATTTGGCGTGAGCATTTTTTTTTTTACGGTCTCAAACCGGAGTAAACACTGTTGAAGAGATCAAGCTTTATGCTGGATTTTCATTGTTGCGTCAATTTATTCACGCAAACAAAGGAGCGTTCATTTTGCTGGCGGTTGATTTGCGTGCATATAAGAAAATAGAGACAATGTAAGGGGCGTCTTGCGTGCAAATCGGACATCAATAAGTTCTATCATCCAAAATAACGGGATCGCGCAAAATATTTTGCTCGTGCAAGATATACTTACAGTCAAAAGCTCTGACACAATGTTCCTTTTCGTCGATCGGTACAAGAATCCGTTTCGTATTAGCCATCCCTGTAGCGCAGGAAGTTTTTGATTCCAAATTGTCGTGCGATTAACAAGCGAAGAAGCCGTGTCCTTCACAAATACAGTAAAATTATAAAATATTCATGAACACTGAATAAATGAATATTACATGACGGGATAAAAAGAAAAACACAAACTCATCCGCAAAAATGTCTCAATAATTTTGACATTTACAACCTCGAGGATCATCCCATTAACATTTAATATAAATTGAATTATTAGACATATTTTGTCCTTACCTATCGGACCGTGTAATTTTTTCAAGGAGATAATTTTCTATTTTGGCGAGTTCCGAATTTGAAAGACGGAGCATCAGAAATCGGACGGAAAAATCCGAAATTGGACGGAAAAATCCGAAATTGCAAAGACGCCTCTAAAATCAGTCGGAACTCTAAAACAGGCGAGGCCCTCCGAAATTGGACGGAAGCGTCCGAAATCAGACAGAAGCGTCCGAAATCGGACGAAAGCTTTAAAATTGTTAAAAAGGGTCTGAAATCAGACTGTACCGTCCAAAATCGGGCAAATGCATCCATGTATGATGAAGCCGTCCGGAATTGGGCAGATCTGATCGTAATGGATCCTCGCTCGGTATTCTATTTGAGATAATTGTAAGAGGACCTATATCTCCGAAAATGGAAATATGGGGCATCAGTTAAAACTGAAACGAACGCAGGAAGAAATGTTAAGAAAAATGAGTGACGTCTGAGCAGTAAATAGCTCCCCGTTTATACTCTGTTAGCAACGACTGTTCTCCTCTTAAAATCCTCTCCCCTCTCCCCCTCAGGTGATAGATAACGATTGATTGCTGAAGGATTTGGCCTTTTTAGCGAACTGAAAAGAAAATGGGAGGTCAACTTGATGAATATTTTATTAATGCGGCAACTGATGTCGCACACAAAGTTAGAGTTATTGAAAACATTTTACATTAGGGTCGACCTCGTGCATTTTCAAACTCTTTAAAATCAAATCTACAGCACTGATGCTTTAATAATGAAATTCTACTTCTTCTTATAATTTGATGAAAAACGTGATTGATTACAACTTCATGAATCCATCAGTTAAAGTGTTATGATCATTAATTATTTTCATCTTTGACCAAGTTTCCTCAGAAATGTTTTAGTCCAAAAAAACACCCCTCGTTTTCCCATATCTATAGTTACTTTGAAATGAGCTCAGTGGCGAAGAGTCTTAAGCTCGAATGAGAGTGATGCCTTTTGAGATTCGATTTTGATGAGTGTCAGAGCCCACTTAAATTTACAATAGAGAAAACTTTATAAACGTACCTTTTTGCAAGCGATACTGTTTGAATTGTTAAAACTGTATTGTCAAAAATAATTAATTGCCCCCCTGGTGAAAAGACTGAGGCACTTGTTTCTTACTGTATTAGACTCATCAACCAATATGGAGCAGTACTACAATGTCACTTAATAAATGTCTAAGTGTTTACAAGCTGTCTTAATCGCAGCACATCAACATCACCACGTGTGGTATTATTACTTGTTAAGTTATTTGAAGGCTCCAGGATCTGGCCTCTCTTGTGTAGGATTGAAACTATCTCGTTTGTTAGCTGGATGCTTTGCTGACTAACGAATAGAATCCATCTGAGTATCCACGTCAACGAGATTTGAGAAACAGCAGTGGCCAATACAGAACCCACTAGGGTATCAACGTGAAAAAGATTCGAGAAACATCACTAGTTATCTTTAGAGTCTTGATTGGGGGAAGGGGATCATAGAAAATATAAGTGATATACAACTTCCTTAACAGGGATTATCCAAGGAAAAGGCTTAGGAAAAATTGAAAAAAATAGAGGAAGCTTCCTTTATCACGGATTCGATCTCAACTTTTGTTCACCTCTTAAGTAACATTGTAATGTCATTATTTTACTAAAATGGTCAAGAAAAATTTTGAGTCCGAGGCACATTTGTCTAAACTGTGAAAACTTTCTAAACCTAAGTTGTAATTACAGATACATAGTTTCTTTGACATGATGAATTCTGCAACACTTCCAACTGGACTTATGATACGGTTGCTTCGAAATTTTTCTTGAGAATCCAAAAATTATGATTTTTCATGAGCACGCGTTAGTATTTCCCTTTTTATATTTTAAATCTTCGTTTCTAGAAAGTCTTCACTACTTCTATCACTTGCAGACAAAATTGCCACGGTACAAGCTGCATTCCGTCTTTTCTTTGGCAGCTCCGGTGACTCATAACACGGATGAGTTGTTGTTCTATTTCGGTGGGCAGTCATATCTTCATCTAAATGTTTAAGACAGGGTCCATTACTAAAAATTGCCTTTTTCCCTGAGAAAGGTGACCCATTCTGCTTGGAAAAAATCTGCTTACGATCAGCACTAAAAGGGTCAGATTTTAGTTCATTTTCATTATCTTCCTTTGAGGTTCCATTATAAGAGTCTCTATCATCTTGTGGCATTGCGCAGAGAAGAGAATCTGATAGAGATTTTCGTTTTTTAAGTGGAGTTTCCACAGAGGATAAGTAATTGCTATTTGACTCTTGCGAAGATCTATTGCCAGAGTCCACGGAAGGCCTTTTAATAAATGAAGATTTAACATCCCCGTTTGCGATGATCTGGCCTCTTGAATCATCTTGTCGTGGTTTCCCAAAATTGCTTCCCTCTAAAAACCACTTTGCTCGAATATTGTCTTCTCCAGAACCTATCACTGGAACCAATGGATCGAATTCCCTCTGTATTCTACTGTTTATTTGTTCGTCGCTGCTAAGGTGAGTGGGGGAATATCCCGAGCTCTCGGTATTGGGATGTGGGGAGGATTCCTGAGTTTGTTCCACCTCTAATGGTGTCAGTTGAATGTTTTCTGGTACTTGACTATCATTACTACACCCACCATGCGCAGCACTCCTCTCAGCACGTGACAGTTTTTCGGATGTCTCATCTTGCTTCTGCATATCTCTGCTCTCTTCATCCGGGACAGTGCTCACTTTTCGTGGCATAAGTGTCCCGGATGTTCGGCGAGGTCGCCTTCTAGGAAGACCTTGGAAATTTACTGCTTTGTTATTGTCTCCAAACCCTGGATTAGAAAACAAAGAAATAATGCTGAAGCTAAGACATTAACCTCTAATAATTGACAGACGGACCGAGGAACGGATCGACCAAAAGATTTATAGGGGATTCAGTGACACACCGAGTGACTGTTTGACGTGACTGACCGACCAAACACAACTGACCGACAACTGATCGACCTATCAACCTCAGCTGACTGACAACTGACGACCTACCAACCACAACTGACCGACCGCTGACTGACCTACCAACACTAGCTGACCGCCAACTGACTGATCAACCACCCCCAACTGACCGTCAGCTGACTGACCAACCAACCCCACCTGACTGTCAACTGACTGACCAACTAACCCCAGCTTGCCGTCAACTGACTGACCTACCAACCCCACCCGACTGTCAGCTGACTGACACGGTATTTACATAATCATTATTTTGTCCTTACCTCTCGGGTGCAGTTGGGGACTTGGTTTCAGTAATGGAGATGATACACTTCTTTCGTCTTCATCTGCTGTCAGAAGATCTACATCTGACTCATGTATAGTTCTAGCTGTGGCTCTGCGCAGCTCTAGGAGTGGGCTGTGGGGCATCGAGGATCTGAGCGATGTTCGCTCTGTCATACAGCTCATTTCCACATCCACGTGGTTCGGTAAAGCACAAGACTTCTTCTTTCTCCGCGAGCTCAGTTCCTGATGCTTTGTCAGTAGACCCGGGACGCCCCCAAGGACAAGTCGATGCTGCTTGACTGGAAGCTTGAGCCTCGCTTGCGCATGCGCGTAGTACAAGTTGAAGTTACTACCGATGACCGAAATCGGCAGAGCAACGATCAACACACCACAAACTGCGCAGGCGCCTCCGATGATTTTGCCCGGCCAGGTTTGCGGGGTGAGATCACCATATCCCACAGTTGTCATGGTAATAAGGCACCACCAAAAGGACTGTGGAACTGAGTTAAAGTGTGACTTTTTGTCCAGTATGATTTCAATATAGTACACGATGCTGGAGAACATGACCACTGGGATCAAGAGCATGAGAAGAAGAAGAACTAGTTCGTGGGAACTGGCCTTCAAAGTGTGGATCATAATTTGGAGACCATAAGACAGCTTTACAAATCTGCAATTAAACAGGTCAAATCACATCACCCGTATCTTAAGAAGTTTATTAATAAGGCAATGATATTATAGGTTGTCTCTGCTAAAGGGTACAAGGTTATTGACATACCTGAATAGTCGCATTACTCGAATGACCAAGAACATTTTCACTTTTTCGTCCTCCGTCAGAAACGAGACATAAAATGGCAAAATCGATATCAGATCAATCCAATTCATAGGTCTCTTGAAGAAAAAAAGCTTGGAGGGGCAAAATATGACTCTCATTAGAAACTCTAAAGTAAAAAAACTGCTGCAGACAATTTCGAGAACAGACAATCCATCACGTCTGCCTAAGATCTCATCGTCTAATCGAATTCCTGGTAATGTGGAGACACAGAATGCAGCAATTGACAAACTGATGAAGAAGCAGGAGAGATATGAGACGATCTGTTGAAAGAAAGTGGTAAAAATGGACATGAAAATTGAATATTTGCCATCATATTACAATATTTGTTGCATTGTTGATCCTATTAGAATTATCGCACTAGAGCAGCGATTCATTTAAAGATAAAATGAGCAACATGTGCTGCGCCGCAGATGATTATGTTTATCTCCGTACCATTTGATGCAGAAAAAAGTATAATTCACTCTCTGAGACAAAATGCAGTAATTTTTCATCATAATGTCGTAAATTTTCAACCTCAATTGCACAAGAATTTTAGCACAAAATTTTTTATAACTTCGAAGCAAAAATATAACAAAATTTCGACGCTAAATGTGGTAAATTTTCAAAGTGAAACGTGGTGATTTTTATATAAAAAAAAATGAAGTAATTTTTTTGCACAAAAAACAGGAAACTCCCAACTCAAAAATTGGGAAACGTTATATTGCAGAATGTGGCGACTGTTCCATTGAAATTGTGGAATATTTCGAACTCAAAATGTTGTATCTTTGCGGTACAGAAAGAAGTAGATTTTCAGAAGGAAACGTGGAACAAGGGATGTTTTTACTGACGCATAATGCAGCAAAACAGACGACATGCGACATTTATAATATCATGTTACGAGAAGCATGCTGAGCACCTGTACTCCCACGCGTTTACAGCAAGCATGCGCAATAGAGTTACCCTAGTAGTGACATCATAAGTATATAATTCAATTTTTATAGCTTACACTACAGAATTCTTCCTTCAAAGTGGGTTTTAGGTACTAAACTCTTCTTTGCATGAATCTACTCTGTCTTTGCAGTTTTTGTCTATTTGTGGGTAGTAAAGAATCATCAGAAAAATCGATAGGGGAACACAGAAAATTTAAAAAGAAAACAATGGCTGTAAAAGCAGAAATTTTTGGTACTTTCTTTGAAATTTGTTTTATTTGCGAGGTTTCTCTTTATGTTACTTAGAGGAAACTCGAAATTCTAGATCTGAGTAAAATACAAGAAAGGCACTGAATCGAATTCTAAATATGCGTTTTCGGAATATGAAATGTTTCTGTATTTTTGTTCGCTGCCGTTTTCCCTTGAAACCATGGTTATCAGAATATCAATCAAAATTAAACAAACAAAAATTTAAGAAGAAACAGCATAATTTCCTTCCCTAAGAACACTGAATTTACGCTTTCTTAAAAGGAAGGACAAAAGATCGCTAAGCAATGTGTCAACAGTAAAAGAAAACTAGCATAATGCAATTAATAACCATGATTATTTCAGGTGACGTCATAAACACCTGTCAGTCATCGTGTTCTTATTGGTTGAAATAATTTCTCCAAATCATGAATTAATTACTGCTTGTTAGTTAGTGCGAAATGTAACCTGAAGTTAGGGTGTTTCGCGAAGTTCCCCTCTTTAAAATATATTGTCCTGAATCTAACAACAAAGAAAAGTAGATGCGTAAACATATATTCGGACGATCGATAGGGGTTTGGTAGAGTTTATTTTTTATGATTTGTCCGAGCGCTTTTTTTGGTTGTTGTTGAGACAGTTGATTTTAGGCCGTTTCTCTCTCTTTATGCTATCTTACGAGTACAAAACATAGGTTGTTATTATATTTCTTGAGCAGTTTTTTCTGACAATATAAAACGTAAGCTTTTGGAATGCGGATATCGTTTGCTTGAAAGAAAATATTTCTTTAATTTTCTCTCCTTTGCTTTATAATCCTAAAGTGTAAAAAAAATATTTATTCATTTCCACAGTGAAAGTGGCTTTTCGCGCGCTTAAGTGCCAGTCGATTTCCTTTCTTTGCTCTGCTGTAAATTACGCAAATATTGCTACACGGAAACGTTTCTATCACTTATGGTCATGAATTTTTAGAAGAAGCAAAAACGAAGAAGAAAGAAAAATTTTTGATGCCTCAAGCCAGATTGACTGGTCAGGAAAAGACAATTAATAATCTTGCTCGTCGCTAGCAGTTTATGCATAAATAATAAAAAGCTAAAAGTTTCAAAACAACATCGCCAATGGCTGTGTATGTTTTGTAATCTCGTTAACAAACTTTGTTCCTCTGGGGTCACTTTTAAAACAAAAGTAGCCTTGAAATTAGAAAATATCGGGCAAGAAATGAGTACAACTCAAAAAAAAATAAATTGTGTAACGATTCTAGAGAACCGATGTTGACCTTTCCCCAAAATAATGTGCAACAGCTATTAAATGAGGCAACCTGTCTCGCTGTAGTTTTTACAACACGAAGGCTGTATCTTGACAGACAAATTCAAACCCGAGTGATGGTTTCAATTGAATTTATCATGAATTACATGTTTTCATTTCCGAAAAGTCTGTAAGGTTTTATCAAAACTACTAAGTCAATTTTATTTTACCGCAAAGTCGCCGCTCCGTAACAACAGGTCATTAAAGAAATAAACTGCTAACACACTGAAAATCTTTTAAAATAATTATTTCATACCTTTGCCAGCTTAGATGAATGAGGTTCATCCAAAATATTCCAAATTTTAGGCTGTATTCTTTTCCAAAAGTTATCTTTCTTCTCATCGATGCCAGATATGTCAGAAGAGGATCTCTCAAGGTCATTACTTTTCAGGTGCTCGAAGTCGGGGCCAACAAAGGCTTTCAAATTTTCTTCGGCTTCTCGATGCTTTGTATATGTGGTCCAGCAACAAGGTTCCATTTGTTTTTCGTCAATTCCCCAAAAACAAAGTTCTTCTTCGAACATGGGTCCGCACATATCTGTTGGATAATGTAGTTTGCCGGTACGATAGTAATTCAAAATTTGCGTAAATGCACCCGGATGGCGATCATAAAAATATTCTCGTTTTCCAGAGCTTTCCGTATCATGATTCTCCGCTATCCAGTAAAGTCTGGTATCAGGAATATTCTTGAGTGTAGAGACATGAGTCTCGTGTCGAAATCCTCCGACGTTGATGAAAATTCGGGATCTGTCGGACCCGTCAAACTGCGAGCCTCCTCCAAAATCCATCTTGAAATACTGCTACGTTTAACAGTTCGCGGTTTCTAGCGATGTTGATGAAGTGGCTCAATTAAACAACGGATTTATTTCATAAATCAAAGATATTTTGTAGTTAATCAGTTGCGAAGATGATTTTCCGAGTCCTTGAGTTAAATCAGTCGAATACTAGAGTCGAGATGCCTTTTTCGAGCTAACACCCTGTAGGAGAACAGATTAAAAACATCACTTTCATGGCGGTTCTATTTGCACAAGCACACGGGCAGGTGATATTAGCAAAGCACCAAAGCAGATCCTCACGTTGATAATTTCATTAGCGATGAGAGATTTGGGGAGGAAGTTATGAATTTATCAAGCAACTTCCAGAAATCTTTTTGCCATAGCCTAACAAAAAGGTCAAACAACGACGGGGTATTTTGATCATCTCAATTGTACCTTTTTCTGCTAAACGCAACATTTCAAATGAGTTCACAGCCAGGCAAATATTGGGTCGAAGAAATGGTGTTTAGACAATGGATTGTTTACAAATTGCTACTATAGAATCAAAACCAGTTGAAATCTCCGACTGTTCGTGCTATTAGCGAAGATAAAATAGAGACGCGAAGGCCAGCCGAGTTTAGTACCTAGAACCTTCAAACACAGTAAATAAGTTCCGCAACAATAAGACAAATTCTAGTCGCTGACACTTTTACGATACCTTCTTAACCTTGCGGTGCGTTTTGAAAATTTCCTTTCAAAACGTAATTCGCTCGATGTTGGTCGTTCTATCCTTTATCTGCCACTGCTTACAACGCGAAGCCCGATAGCTGTTAGAAAAACAAATTCTGTGGACATTTCTCGGAGGGCGTGAAGACGTCTGTAAACTAAATATCTCAATGAACGAAAATCCCTTCGGCTTTAGCACTGCATAAAAGGCAACAATGAATTTCTCAACCACGTTAATTAAGGCGTACACCTGACCAAAAGTACTAAAACTATTGAACTAAAAACTTGTAATAGCTACCCGTGCTTTCAACGCATAAATTTTATTTTTACTCGCTTTTAGCTTGAATGTAATGTAGCAAAAAGACCTTTCTATGCACTGACACATTTTCTCGGTTTATTTACCTAAAATGCGAAGAAAAATTAATTAGATATATTCATCCCTTTATAAAACTGCTTAAATTGGCGCAAATTGCGTTGGCAAGGAACTTTAGACACAAAGCCACGAAGATGAAAAGTTTGACAGTGCATTAAAAATTCTCCCCTAATTATGGGACAGCTAAAAGTACATCTCCTGTACATGCACCATTTCGATAATTAAAAAACCTCATTAAGTTTCAAGAACATTTACGGACAATTTGAGGTCCAAACTGTCATACAGTGGGAAATGTAAAACCATATTAGGCCCACACTACAGCTTTAGAACCGCGACAAATGACAATGATAATTTTTAGAGTTTATACAATTATGTAATTGCAAAACTCACTTTAGCTTTCAGGTAATAAGACAAAACAAAAACAAAAAAGAAAACAAAATGACTCTCTATTTAGATTAAAAAAAATTCACAGTTTTATGAATTCAAGTTTGAACCGGCGCATTCGCTTTGCTGCCATAAGGGACGAGCAGGCAGCTTGTTCAAAAGAAGGCTGTGTTTACCTAATGAATATAGTGGCGTAGAGAGAATGACAATATAATTGAATGCTCCACACATGATCACGTATTACGGGATTTTTCTTAGCTTTGTAGCGGATCAGGCTGATATCTGCTCATCTAACTCTGATATCATATATTATATTATATTCTCATATTTTATCGTATAAAATGTGTAGAATGGTGAACCCCTGCTGAGATGCAAGTTGTAGCCCTCAAGCTCAATAAACATAAAAAAACAACAACAAAAAGCGAATTCTGCCTTTTTTTTTAGAAAAATATAAATCCTCACTTTTTCCCGATCGAGGTGAAAATTCAACCAAAAAACAGTCACTTACAGTTTCGCCAGTTTCCCTTGAGGCAAATTTAAAAGTATTCCGTGCATAAAGTAATAATTCCTCAAGACACATCATTGATTTAAATGTAGAATAAAGATGCTTTGTTTGTCATCTGTGTTTTAGACAAACGACTCAAACTGTGTCTGTTTGTTGTTTTTAATTTTCATAAAAGTGTAAACGAAACGTGATCACGCGTGATCTCGTTAACGTATCCAACAGGAAATAGATGACGTCAGATGATTAAAACATATCAATTTCTTTGAGCCACTGGTTTATCTTCCTTTGCTAAAATTTTATTGGCTACCTTAAGTAACCAAACCCTTAAGTGACGTTGTTTACTTTGAAGACTTCGGTAAGCGTCAAATTGACAACAATAGTTCTTATCAGCAAATTCGTGCCTGAAAAAAACAACCGATTGGCCATTAATATTTTGAAATGTGTTGGAAACTTCCTATTTCAAAGTCGCAGAATAACTTTTAAACATGGATGGTTCGTGAGTACATTTCTTCGAAAAACTTCAAGGATTTGAACGAAGATAAACATCATGACTTTCTTCAAGAATAAGGAGTCAAAATCAAGCTCTTGAACACTTGTCCATGTGTCAGTCCTTTCAATTTCTTATGAGATATATCTTATTACATTTGAGTCGGGTACTTTCCTTCGTGAAAAACACTTTCTTCAATTAAAATAGTATACTTGAAACTACTGAGTAGTTATTTCATGTTTTCGCTTGTAGAATGTTGATTGCGTGTTGTTAATTTTCTTTGAATCTCCTTTCGGTTGGCATTCAATTGTTTGTTAAAGTAACTCTATAATAGCTCAAATCAATTTGCTTTCCCTCGAAAAGAATAAAATTTCAGTGATCACACAAGTATTTAACTTGTTCCAAATTTGTGGTCGTGCCGATTGAAAGTTTATGTACATATTCTATTACATTTGATAAATGGTATTGCAAGAACTAAACAGCTCACCTAGAAATAGGATTATTAAATTTTTTAAAGAACAGTTAAAACTACTTTATCCTATCAAAACACTCGATTCAAACATCCTTTTATGTGTTAGAGATTTGAAAATAGAAAAGTTATCATGCTGCTTATTAAATTTTACACTCCTACCCAGACCGCTCACGGCCCAACAGTTTTCCGTTTTCGAAACGACAGAGACTAGTTGGAACCTTCAAAGTGATAACCAAAAAAGGCAATTAGCCGCTCTGTAGCAGCTTTAGACATTTAAGATAGTTTCTCAGTATTAAATGAATGAGATCTGTTTCGCAGTGGAGTTCGTCAGCTCCCTAGTTCAACAGTTCCTCAGTTACACCTTCAAGGAACGACACAGAAACAATTTCAAACTCTATGCAGGCTTCAGGAAGGCTTTTGAGGCGCCTAAATAGCCTACGCTTAAGGTAGTGTATCTACAAAATATCAGATATGCTTTACAAAGAGTCATGCTTATGGGCATTTTTAAATGTGTATTCAAAATACGTTTTCAAAAAATTTTTTAGACCCGTTACCAACATGAATATGCGAATAAGATATGACTTTTCCTTTAGTTAATGATAATACTGAGTTTTTAACAGTTCCTACCAAAGTGAACTACTTTATCAAGGAATGAATTATTTAGGCAGTCATGCTGTATGACATACGTCAGGGAACATTATTTCTGCTTTGAACAGAAAAATCTATAAACAGAATCTTAAACTTTAAACGGCCTTCATACTAGTAAGTCGGCATCAATTTTTACGAAATGCCCCGCGCTCTGATGAAAACTTTTAAATGGTTAGTCTGGCCTGTTTTCATTGAAAAATTTTTTCATCGTGTGTTTTCGGCACACACAGTCAGAAAAGGCAATCTATAATTTCGAAATTTGTAAACGATGCTCCTGCGCCCAGACATATTTTTTCCGCTGAGTCTAGATTTATAATCTAGCCATTATGCAAAAAAAGGTGCTACACATTTTGAAAACACTTTCATTGTTTTGACATTTAAGAGCTTTTAAAAACAACAGCTACCTTTTTATGTAAATTTCTGTTTGCCCTGACCTTCGCATATAAAATTTTTAAACTGTTTCCAAATTATAATATTCTTTTTCGGAGGAAAGCACACTTATCCTTATTCATGTCGTGTGCAGTCTTTTTTATGTGCTTTGTTAAGATTCATATTTCATAGAGCAAAGAAAAAATAGATTGGTTAAAGAAATCGGTGAATTAAACGAAAAAACTAAATTATCTGACGTTTCCTAAAAGTTGCACTGTAAACGATTTAAGTAACTCAATGATTGCCTATGAACGCTTTATGCATGTAGCTTTGTAGACAGGCGTTTTCTACATTTACTGAGGGTAATATATTTTGGGGCGTGTAATGTAATTGCAAGACCTTAAGACTTAAGCCTGCAATTTTAAGTGCAGAGAATCTGCTCGAGGTGTTTTGAATAAAACTTCATTTCCACTCTAAGTTTCCGTCGTTTATAAACTCACAATATAAAGTATGCTCTTATTTTGGCTCCGGTTTTGCCATCGATGTTGATAAAAACACGTTAGTAATTGATATGAATTTTTTCTTTCTTAGCAGAATTTGAAGACAGTTTCTATTAAATTTCCACGTACAGTTCAATTCGAGAAACTTAATCGTAAGCGACCCTCTGCCTCATCTAATGGTTAAATACATGGAGGGTTTTTTTTGAAAAAGGGACTATAGCCGATGAGAACGAGTTTTAATGCAGCATCGCGAAAAGCCTTCCATAATAAACAAACTTACCACTTTTCCGCAATCGATACTATGTCAGCTCACAGTTATCGTTCGATTTGGAACAGGATGCAACAGATATTACAAAACATCGACGATATTGGACAGGAAAGTTAATAACTTACCATGGAAATAAAAAAAGCAATCAGTTTACTTCACGAAACAAGAATTACTCTCGTGTCGGCGAGGTGGCTTAGGCGACGGGCAACACACAGAGATCATTTGAATTTGAATAGAAAGGTTTCTACGTAAATTGATCGCCAATATTTTTTTCAGTAAGGCCATAAGGCATTCTTGATACTCTCATTGCAAAAACAATGGAAAAAAGACTTCAAAAGAGGCGCTCACCTTTAATTGAAAACGAATGTATTAGATACACTAAAAATAAAGTCATGTTTGAGTTTACGATTAAAAATGCTCACGATACAATATTGTTTCAGCATTGTCTTGACATTAGCTAATATAAAATTCGGCTTTTATTCCATAGCTGTGTCAACAACATGCAAAAATGTTTGAATTTCGGAGTCGATGTGAAACTTTGGTATAACAGACTTCTTAAATTATTTTTACTAATTAACATACAAAGTAGCTTGAATTTTTTGTTGTAAAAGAAACGAGATTTGACCGACTTAATTAATAAAAGATTACGATTGCTGCCATTTTTCGATCATTTTGTCAGTTTCAGCCAGTATGCGTTACCCTCTACCGTAGGGAAAACTCGAAATCGCAAGGCTCCAAAACGAAATCGGGGAAGCGTGCGCGAATGTTCAGAAATACAACTATGAGTTTAAGGTGGCACTGTAATCAAATAACCTTTTTTCCTGGTTAGATAATCGCTACGAACACTTTAAAGAAAATGTTAGGCTTATGATTTCTTGCCAAAACCTAATTTTCTGATCTCAGTTAAAGAAATTGTAAGAATTCTCCTCTTCATTTGTCATGCTGCATTTAATCTTTCAAACGTGCAAAAAAAGTTCAAGGAATCTCTTAAGTGACTGGAATTTCATAAAGCTATCAACTTCCTGTTTCTATATCATCAGCAGCTTCGTAATCATCTTCTTTCCATTTCTGTCATAATTTTTTGGAGTATATGTGACCATACAGATTTCTGTAAACTTCCGTACATAAAACTTACACAGATGAAATTTCAAAGTTGTTACAACGTTACGAAGCACTTGAGGAACGTCTCAAGGAAAATGTAACATGTTAGTTAGAATCAAAACAAAACACACATGTGTTTCGAAATTACCGCAGTCGAAATTTGTGATAATTTTTTTAAGGAAGGCTAAATAATTATCATCAAAGACTTTTTCGATTATTTTTCATTTGCTCAACATTCTTTCGTTTGAAAGCTTTGCATCAAAACAGTTCATGAAATAGTTTGCATCCCGTTCTTTAAATGAAATAAAACATGAAAGCTCATTGGTTTTTAGAGACAATTGTTCCCAAGTCTGCGTAAACAACACTACATGGAAAATTGGCTTCCATCGTTCAAAGTCATTGGCAATTATAAGATTTTTTTTAACCTTGCAGAGTTTCCAATTTAGAAGGTTGTCTTTCATTATTGACATATGCAATTTAAAAATTAATTTAAATTTCTGACATTTTAATATGCCTTTGAACTTCAATTCAATTGTCGACCAAGATACAAGTACGAATTTTTAATGCTAAGCAACACTGTACAATCTGTAATTCGAAATAGCTTTCCTATCACTCGAATTATTTTTATTTTAATTTTTTTCACGACGAAAGGTGTCGACAATTCATCAACCTGAAATATGTATATCTTAAATTTGTATATGTACCCCACGATTCATCTCGCTACAAAGGATGGGGTCGAACAATTTCAACATCTTATTCAATGCTTCTTCCTAAGCAAAAAGAACTTAATATTTGCTGGTGTACAAAATTCAGACTTTGCAAATCATTGTGATTCAGAATCATACTCAGATTTAAACAGAATGTTCAAACAAATTACCAGTTTTTTGTAAGCTTAAGGTATTGTTTTAACAGCGAGTAGTATTATTAAATAGCAAACAGCGATGGCTTCAGTCGAAAGTCAAGTTTTTATGAAAAGCACTTCACGTCTTGAAAAAAATCAAATTTGCAGTAATGGCTTCAGAGTATCTACACTAAATATTTCTGATGTTGATGAAATCGTTGGTTGGTACAAAGGATGGTTTCATTTCAGTTGTGATACATTCAGCGTTATAATCTGCAAATCGTTCAAAAGAAGTTTAAGACGATTCCTCGTATCCGATCGGCGGTGTATTCGGTAAATTGCTAAAACTTCAAAGCATTCTTGATAAAATTTTGACCTCAAACCTCTATTGGAAATTCTCTTAAGTCTCCATCAGTGATCACACTTCTTGATACTTTTGAATAATGATATTATATCCAATACACTTAAGGAAAAAGTTACTCGAAATGATAAGATCGCAAACGAGCGGATGAAGAAAAATTTCCGCCATTTTAAAAAACAGTGAATAAACTTAGAGGTTGACCCTATGTCTAGATTTTTTTTCTCTTATGAAAGGATATTTCGGTACCTTTATCCTATTTGAGACTAAGTTATCCAGGGTTCTTTATCTTACCTTACTTGAAAGATAGAAGTTCTATCTTTTGCCAGAAATGCCGCAGTAAAGATGTGCATCAATTATTTATCTTTGCGAATAATATCCTTATGAAGACCAAAAAATTCATCACAAAAAAACTGTAAAAACTGCATCTGTGCGGAATTGCGGTAGAAGACATAATGTTCTTTCATTAGCATATGGTGTCGGGGAAGTAATTTAGCTTGTCAGTTGTTAGAACAGACAGGCAAGTGTCAACAAAAAGTGGAAATAGGATGTATATATCAATTGGTGTTCAGGCTAAAGGGCGAATATTATTGGAAATGTCGAAGAGCGAAAATTGCAGTCTTGGTCAAGCTGGCCAAAGCTTTGTGACCATTAGCTTTTCGCAATGAACATACAATTGCTAATCTGAAATTTAGGACGTTTTTAAAGAATATAAAAACCTGGATGATGTGATATAGCAAGATTATCTATATTTGTTCAGAATTAAAGATTTTAAAAGAAATGTCGTCCTGTTGTTGTAAATTTCAGACATCACTTAGTTTTTCGAATTAGTTGAGAGTGGATAAAAGTAATAGAAAGAAGATTCAATCATCTTTAATGGTCATATTATTTATTTATTGATCTATACAAATATCCAGAACACGACTTTTTAGTTTATTGACGAAGATTAATTTACTTGGAAGGCCTTCGTGCGTGTCAATTGTTTACACAGCAGGGGCAGGAGAAAAACATGAAATGAGGTTCTAATGAACCGAAAATGTGTCTAGAAATCCCAAACGAATAGTTTGTCAAATGTCCTATTGGCATAACCATGCCTCGTAAAGTTTTGGCATGGGATAATTATGCTGACATCCGGCGTGCAAGAATTAAGGAGCTATAAAGAGCTATAAGGGATATTTCATAATATTGAAATCACAAAGACCAGGTTTTTTTCTTTCCCGCCCTTTGTGTAGAATCGAATTTCTAATTTCCTATCCAAAATGGCCCTTTTCCCTTCTGAAACTGTCATTATGGCTGGAAGATAAATGTACCATGGAGGGTGCATGGCTGCCTCCTATGGCGAGTCTAGAGAACTAATAAAAGGGAAATTTAAAGTAAACAATATTCTTATATCGAACTGATTTAAAAGAGGGATTTTAAAATTGTTTAGAATAAATTTGTATGATTTCATGCAAATGAATGAATGCACAGACAATACTCTTGATAAACCGCAGTGACGCTGTTGGGAAAACACTCAGCATCAGTTTTGTTAAATAGAGACAGAAACTACCTCTGACAAAGAACCGTGAACACTAGTTTGCTGGCCAGATGAACCCAAAAAAGATGGTTTTCATCGGCGGGGGTTGAGCCTCTGCCTCGACGATAAATTATAGAAACAAAACACAGAGACTCATTCAATGAAAAGTAATTTTAGAAAAAACATAGTTATTTTGTCTGTGGCAAACTGTGACTTATGCGAAAACAAGGAGGTAATGATACACTGCGCGACAGAAAGGCGACTTAAGCAAACATTTCAAATGATAATCTTGTTGCAAAAAATTTCGTTGATTTTACTTCACTCGAAACTTAAGCATTCTTGTCGATGTGTTTTCGTGTTTGCTTAATAAGTTCTATAACATGATAAAATTTGGTAAAATGGCACTTGATATGTTCATAACAAAAATGTATTTCTTCATTTTAGATCAGATATTTCTTTCAATCAATCCATTTTTCCAAACAAGTTTGTCCAGCAAAAGATGTTCTTACCGCAGCCCATCGTTAACTTCAAAGATAACAAAAACATTTGCAATGATAGCAATAACGATAACAGTAATGATATTGGTTGTGTTCATAAGTCTCATACCAATCTCAACTCTAATACCTATTCTATGATAAAGGCAATGATAATGATAACATAAATTATGGATTTTAAGCAATTTTGCTGAGACTTAGGACTCAAGATGAGGATTCGATGCTCACCAAGATGAGGATTCGATGCTCACTGCTAATGGGCCGACATCGTTATGAGCTCTACATAATGTTCTTAAAACCAATGTGATGGTTTGATAAAGTTTTTTTATGGGCTAAACGAATTTTATGCCAACTAGAAAAATATTTTGTGAGCTTCTGTCACTTGAATATTTTTAGGCTAAACCGCTCCCAGCGACTTTTTTTTTTATATCTAGATCCCCCGTACCTGGTTCGGTTTAAACTAGTCACTTGTCCGCCGGTATCTCCACAGCTTAAAGTTTATCTATTGTTAACGAAGGGTTCGCTTGTCTTACCATGACATGCGTCAAATCTTCATCTTTTATTTACGTGTCGTCATTAATGAAGTTCTATTTATTTATAATTGCTTGGCGATGTATTTATATATCGATATAGATCACTTTTTTAACGTTCAGAGTTAAGCTCACGTAATCCATCAGAAATATGGTTTGTTTAATCAATGATCGTCCCGGGAAATACATGACAAGTGCTTCAAAATTAAGCTTAGCAGTATTGTCTTCAATTCACGAGAGGGTGGTTTGTTGTAGTCTACTTAACACACCCGAGCGCACCAATTCAAAGATATCGAAGATGCTGGTTCGCGATATGAAATGTAAGATATTTACAAATTTGTGCAGTAGAGTAAACGAAATATTTTTTTTTATGATTAGTTTCGTTTGCAAAATCTCTAGCATTCAGAGGTGTCTTTTAATTCGGACAGCGATATAGCAAAAGTATTTCGTGTTTGATTCTAAGTGAAGACTCGTTAATGTAAACAAACTCTATGCACGGGATACTTTTGTCCCTTTTTCTTCACTGAAACATTATTTCCTCAGGAATTGCAAAACACCCTGATATCCTTGTATGTTCGAGATTGGTCCTTCATCCAATTCAAGACAGTTTTTCTAGACAATGATTTAGAAAACCGTCGGCAGAAAGGATGTTTGCTCATTCATGTAATATAAAGTGTAAGACGGACAATTGAAATAAACCGTTTGTTTTAGAGGTCCTTTCAACAATCGAGTACAGGGCCGATAACTTTAGATATATGACAACGACGAAGTGTCATATTTTGAGGTTCTTGACGTTATCGTAAGGATAAAGTCTAACCATGATTATTTTCTGGTGAAATTTCCCTTCTAACGTTTTGTTTGTTTAATTTTAGACCTAACGGTTGTCATTGACCTTTCTCTCTTGAGTTAGATCCATTAGAATCTCTCACTTTTTCAAAGTTCGTTAGCCTCGCAGCGAAAAAAAATTATTTATTCAATTTTTAGAGGAATCGACCACATACATTTTATAAGCTTCAAAATGCTTCAACATCACCTATGCATATACAATTTACTAACCTGAGCGCCAAATCTTGTCAATTGTGTTTTAATCATTTGAAAGGAAGCTTCTCTAAGACTTAATCAGAGAGTGCTGTGTGTTTTTAGTTTAGCCACTACAATCGTTCAACTTTGACGTGATGGCTGTCAATTGTGAAATCCGCGTCAAAACTTCGGTCACTTTTCAGCTGCAGATCCCAGGCATTATTTGACCACAACAATCAACTTCATCAAGTCAAAACTACCTTAATTAACTCCAAGACACTCGGCGGCAGCTTCTTTAGGGATCACTTATCTCATGATTCCAATGGCTTTAATTGTCAAATACAAAGAGGCGTAACAAAAAGTTCCCAAATTTCCAACATATTAAAATTTAAGACCTCAAAAAATTTACATCAAAAAAGAAAGAACACACGTTGATCTTCACGCAGAAACAATATATACAGGGAAATCAAGAGTTTGGGTCAATTTGCTGTAAGAATTCTAATAAAAAAGAGTGTTAAGCTTGTGTACACAAACAATAAAACTGATGAAATTCTTTATCCTTTTAACAAGTGGTTGAAAATTTCATGCCAAAGTTGAGCAAAAGCACGCAATATTTGGGTAAACTTTTACGAACACAATTCAAAAGGTCAAACTTTGGCTGTATATTTAACAAATAGATTCCAAGTTGCCATGCTTCTGTTCAGTAATAGATCACAGATGACGTCAAATGTGATAAGAACAAAAAAGTGGCACACGAGGCGCAGCCGAGTGTGTCACTGATGTTCTTACCACATTTTGACGTCCTCTGTGATCTATTACTGAACAGACGCATGGCAACTTGGAATCTATTTGTTTTATATAATAAAGAATTAAAAAAAGTTTTAATGATGACGTCATCTATACGTCTGTCCTCCAATAGATCATAAGTGAGAACCAATCAAAACGCGTGCATAACTGAGCTTATTATATAATGTGCACTGGAAGATTCTCTACCTTACAATGGGTCTAAGCGTATTTTTATATTATCATGTTGGTATTAACTTTTTGCCATGCTAAGAGCTCAGTGTCAATCAAAAGAGGCCAAAGGGACCTATACGAATGTTAGGTAAACAATGAACTGAGTAATGATTGAACAACTGTTTTTATTGTTTTTTTCCTTTTTATTTTAAAAGACTGACATATTGAAGGTCTCTTTCCATCTTAAGTGATAAAGTGTTTAGGTTGG
Organism: Pocillopora verrucosa; assembly: GCF_036669915.1. NCBI lineage: Eukaryota > Metazoa > Cnidaria > Anthozoa > Scleractinia > Pocilloporidae > Pocillopora > Pocillopora verrucosa. The sequence goes on from NC_089323.1 coordinate 289,841, forward strand.
GCCTAATTTTTTCTTTCTGAAAGAGACTCGGTATCTTGTCGGCCTAAGAAATACGGCTTCAAACAACAAAACCAATTAAAAAAAACCAATAAAAAAATAAAAAATAAAACAAAAACCAAAAGGGAAAAAAAGTAGGAAAATGGCGTCGTTAAGGTGCTGGCGACCTCACAGTTTGTCCACCTAAAACTCTTCATTGTAACGAATTTATGTTTGCCTACTGAAGCGGTTTTCATGCTAAAAACGTTTGAGGAGTCTACCTTTTTTTCGTCAACAATTTTTCTCTATATTTTCCGCGATGAATGAGGTAAAGTAGTATTTACCATCAAGATATTCAAATATTGTTATTATTTACAAAAAAAATTACACCAAATAGATATTCTTGCTGTATATTACGTAAATGACATACGAGAACGAATTAATATCTATTAAATACTGTTAAATATTGCTTAGATTTTTTTATAGCTGACTGGAATGTACCTGATCTAATGTCAGTACCTAGATTAAATCATAAGTTTAGTGTTAAGTTTACCGTTAACTATAAAAAGGTTCGCAAAATCTCACATATGTAAATCAAATAAGATAAATATAAAAAGTGATGAATAATTCAACTTCGTTCTAAGTATATATAAGTTCTATTGGGTGATTAGACTGAACTAAATCTGATCGAATTACGAACAACTATTATTCGAAATTTTCTTTTGTTTGCTTTTTGTTTATAAATATAAAGAGGTATTTCGTGAGACCAACTTTTATACGTAACATTTTTGCTTCTCTATGAATAAGACGTCCTCAAAATAGCCTTTTAGACTCTCAAATTTTTCTATATTTCAGCTATGAATATTTTCGATATTGCATCTATCTAATTCTAAATATTTCTTATCAATGATAACTCACTCATTCAGTAAAATTCTTAAGCAAAATGGTTGGGACACTAGAATAGTTTTTCAACAAATCAGTAGTTTTCTCATTTACATAGTAATCAAATATGGTTCTCAAAATTGCTTGAGTTAAATACCACTTTACAAATTCTTAATGTATTTCATCTGCAAGAGGAAAGAAAGTCTTTGCCTGGGGGTACAAAGTTGGAAAGACTTCTAGTTCAGAAAACACTGTTACGACGATAAATCGTAAAACTCAAAATCCATTTACAGGCTCAAAACCACGATTACCATATCTTGTTTACCGGTATATTCCCACGAAGCCATATAAGGTAGTGCCGCCTTCCCTTCCCCGTAGGGTATTGAGATGCACATTTGGCCATAGGCCTCAAGAAGCTCTGTCCAAGCTGCCTGTCAGTAGCTTTTTTTTCTATCTGCTTCCTTTTTCTACGACACTTCCTCATTCAATTAAATTGAAGTTTCATTTTCAGTAATATTGCCATGTCTCCCTGGCATATCTATATATAACATGGTAGGCTGTTTATTGGGTTCTTTCCTTTTACCATCCAAAACAGTTCGGCTGTCACTTAACTCACTTACAAGAGTTTCTCGCTCATCAGCTTCATTTAGATTATCTGGTTCGCTGTCTTCGTCTGAAAATCTCCTTCTTTTCCAACGAGGTACAACATCAAGTTGAATGGGTGAGATTCCTTCGAAAGGAAATTCTCTGCTCCAGGATGGTAAGCTTTCTGTACTCACTTGTACACCTTCATCAACACCTGGAATGAATATCGTGTAAGTTGAGTTATTTCGCGATCCTCGAGGTATCTCATCTTTTTCTGCGCAACAGCAAACTTCTCCAGATGAGCGTTTTCTGTTGTCTTCTCCACAGATGCTTTGGGTGTCTCTCGGTAGAGAGCATCGTTTACAAACGTGAGAGTTTTGAGACTGTGTTTTGCGTGGAGGCGCCTCAGGAAAAGACATGTTTGAGTTCGACGGAACGCTGAAGGATCGTACACGTTGATTTTTTCCGTTTTCTGCTATCCAAAGTGGCAGGCGATCTTTGGGTATGACATGAGAAACACCTGGCACACCTAAACTGTTCCTGACATTATTGTTCACAATGGAATCTTGCTTTGAAACCTGATGGTTATCATCTTGACCGTCATTTTCCTCTGTTTCATCCTTTTCGGGGAGATCTCCAAGTTTTGGAACCACTCTCTCATTCCGGCTGATTCGACGTTCTCTGGTCGGCCTTGTTGACGTTGGAGAGGTTTTTCCCTCGTTATCCGATTTGCTGGACGGAATACTCCAGGTTGTCGAGTTTCGCTTTACCTCACCGGGACTTTGCTTTGCAAGGCTATTTTGCCGAGATGAATGACTGGCCAACATGTCAGACATTAGGCAATCATCCTCTTCAGGTTCACGGCTGACGTTACTACGAATACGTAATCCTCTGCGCCTGACACCAGACAAATTTCCGCGATTCGAAAAGTCCGAAGTTATGGAATTTAACAAAACTTTATTTTTTCGTCTCGGAAGTTTAAGCCTTGCTTGAGCGTGCGCATAATAAAGATTAAAATTGCTTCCAATTATGGATATTGGAAGAGCGACCACAAGAAGGCCACAAACTGCGCATGCTCCTCCGATAATTTTTCCCAGCCACGTATTTGGTGTTATGTCGCCATAGCCGACAGTGGTCATTGTTATAAGTGACCACCAAAAGGATTCTGGGATTGAACGAAATTTCGTGGGGATGTCATTCATGGTACGCTCTACGTAATAGATGATTGATGAGAATAAAATCACTGGTATGAACAAAATCAGTAAGAGAAGTCCCAGCTCGTACGAGCTTGCTTTTAACGTGTGCAACAGTATTTGAAGACCGTAGAGCAATCGAAAAAAGCGGAAAAGTCGGAGAAGTCGAATCATAAGGAGTGCATCGGCAATCTGCGATACACCATCAGGAGCGAGAATACGAATATAGAACGGCATCACCGACAAGATATCGATCCAGTTTGTCACCATTCGGAAAAAGACGCGTCGTCTTGGGCAAAAGATAATCCGTAACACTAGTTCTAAAGTGAACCAAATACCGCAGAAGAATTCAATTATAGTGAAGATGGTTACTGTGGTGGAATCCCTTGCAGGAGCTGCGGGACCTTGGACTGATCTTGAATGCTTAGAGAACTGGGGTAGAGTTAGAGCACAAGATGTGCCCACGGACAATAGGATCAGCGTTATGGAGATGATTGAAAGTATCTGAAAAAAGGATTAAAACATACATCATATGTTGATTGCGAGCACACGTTTAGAGCTGGTATGGTGCCTTGCATGCACAATTTAATTCTTCAGTATCTCAGTTCTTCTTGACATTCGGTCAAGCAAATTGAAAATTGGGAGAGATTTAATGCGCAGATAAGCTCAGGGAGTAAAATAGATTGCACTCAGCTGACGATTTGGAAACTAGAAATTTCAAATCAAGCCCAGGATTATCACCCTTATCGGCAAAGAGAGAGCTTATTTCATCCGCTCTGACCAAAAAAAACAATTTTTAATAACCATGATCTGCTTAAAACCAAAGGCAAACCCCCCGTCGATGATCTAATGACTGCTAGTTTCTAATTATTGTAATACAAAAGATAAAAAGTAAATTCATTTCAGGATCACGAAAATTACAAGTCAGTTTAATTTAGATTTAGTTATAGCTATTTTTGTGCAGCAATTACTTTCTAGGAACATTCTGAATTTCTGACAAAGATCCATATACATTAAAAATGTTTGAAACACGGTAGGTTAGCAATGTTCTGCTTTGCAAAATATATCAGCAATGGTATCAGAATTAAATCCGAAATTCGTTTACGAGTTAGTAAGTGCAATGGCGAGGTGATAGTGTAAAGGAAGTAAACGAATGTTTGCCGTCGTAACGACGGTTGTTATCGTTTATATTCAACAGTGAAGACGAATTTGTAATAAAGAATGGAGTCATTCGATCTCATTCACATGCATGTTTTGTTCTTTCGTAGCCACCATGGATTCACCTTTTAATTACCTCGCCGAATTAATTATTATGGTTTCGTGTTAAGAAAAATGAAAGAGACTTTGCCCTTGGGCCGAAAACTAAACTTAATTGTTTTCAGAATTTTTTTTTTTAATTGCACTGGTTGGTTCGTAAATAACACCGCTAAGCTTGATGCTTTTTAGTTTTTTCCACACCGATAGTCGAAACCGTCAAAATGCTGAATAAATATAAATAATTTATCTTAACTTTCATTTAAGGAGCCGTGCAAACAGACTTTAAAGATTAAAAATGCTCTCTACACGTCAAAAATTTCATTTTGCGGCTTCTAATGCGAAATGAAGCCCACATCCTGTCATAAATGTGTCTGGTTTAATACTTGACATCTGTGTATTGTCATATTAATTTTCCCATGGAGCAACTTTCTTTGCTTGCAAAAAGAATCAAGTAATACTTGTGACAACCATGATATTAAGAAGTCTCCTTCCCGATATAAAACCTTTTTACGATACGCAGTTTGCTCACGAGAGAAATTTCAACGCTTCGATTGAAAAATGTGCTAGACGTTCATTAAGCAGTTTGAGTGTTAATTTGCATCTCAAAATGTGGTTATAAGCTAGAGTTATCAGAGTATATCCTTTGTCATTTTCAACAACCGAATGTTTGGTGCCAATATTTTGTGCCAATTTTTGTCTCAATTTTAGTGCCAATTTTGACCCATTTTTTGGAATGGAGAATCGCAAAGCTGAAGCTAAACAAATTGGTTAAAGTTGATTCATACGACAGTGGAAAAGGCTCCGAATCTAATTTTATGAACAGCTGTCGTGACAAGATATATATAACCTAATACTCAGCTTCTTAGAGATCCATGCAACATCACGAAAGATTCGGACACATCGCAGAATTCCACTTGCGTTAAAGACGTAAAATGTCCTTAAAGTCGTTTTCTAAAATATTTCCCTAGGAATTTATCTGTAACGGATGGGAAGTCGAAATAATTATTAGTGTTATAATAGAGTGCCCCTAAATAAACAGTGTCTAACCAACGTTGTTGCAGACAATGTGTGGTAAAAGCTATATTTATCGTAAAATGTAAGGAGGTGCAACTAACCTTAGCAGCTTTAGAAGAATGGGGCTCTTCCAAAATTGGCCAAATCTTAGGTTGATATTTCGTCCACCAAGTGAAAGGGCGGCCACAGTCCCTTGCAGGAGTTGAATCCTCCATTCTGTCGCTTTCCAAATCTGTATCCTGATCTTGCTCACCATCAGGGACATTAAAACTTTTTAAGTTATGCTCTGCTTCTCTGTGCTGAGTGTACGAAGTCCAGCAACAGTGTTCCATTTCTTTTTCGTCGATGCCCCAATATGCGAGTTCTTCCTCGAACAGAGGACCACAAACATCGTGCGGACAATGCAGTTTACCCGTACGATAGTAGTTCAAAACTTGCTCAAATATGCCTGGATGTCGATCAAAGAACAGCTCGATTCTTTCCGAGTCATAATCGATAGCTTTCGTAACATTTTCCACGACCCAGTACAGTCGGGTATCTGGATAATTTTTGACCGTACTCAGATAAGTCTCATGTTTTCGTCCACCAACGTTTAAAATGATCCTTCGCTGAGATGTGTCGACCACGCGAGGTATTATTTCAAATCTTTGTCTAGTTTTCATGTAGTCCCAAAAGACTTCTCACCTGAAACACGAGGTGGATTTAGTACACAACTCAACGCGTCTGTGGTTTATTTAACATCAACTTGCAGTTATTGTTGCCGGGAAGAAACTACAAGATAGAGTCATTTCCACTTGAAAAGGAAACTTAAAATGTAAAATTGCAATAATTGTGTTTGATATTTATGCGGAGAAAACTTTACCAGATGCTTTTATTTACTAGAGAGAAATTCTTACTTTTTATTGGTTAACAGGCATTCTTCTATTGACATTATGACTGTGCAAACGATATTATATGCATGAATTTAACCTTGCTTTTAAAATTATAAATTTTCTTTTAAAGTGGGTGAAACCATATCAACCCAATGGGTTGTTACATTTTGTGTGCTAATAGAAATAAAGGTTTTTTTCTTGTACATTTTATATTCACCGAGTATGATAAAATACGTGAAAGCTATTTTGTTATTTAAACTGTAGGTTGTTAACAAGCTGGTGAGCAGTGCAGAGTACTACAAAGTTGATCTGTGTATAAATAAAAACCTTTTTAGTCTAACGCCTCAGTTTTCCGGCGTAATTATTGACAAAAGCATAGAATGACAATAATGTATTTTGGATCCAATTTTCTCAAGGACATAAGGTTACATTTATCGTTTAGGGAGACTCCTTTTATTTTGAGAAAATATGATATCTCGTGATGAAGCCACTACCGAAAATTTGTGAAAACAACCGAAAAAATCCTACATTAAAGCATTTTTTTGTGTATTCACAATAAGAATTATAACTTTTTTTTTTACAACACAAAACAAAATATGACTAGGATATGACCAAATCAGGATGAAAAGTTTGGAAATATCAGTGTCATCTACAATAAAAAATAAAAATTTCCAATCATTGAAAAATTACTTTACAACCTGCTGACTTGCCTATCCTTCGATTCCTTGTGATGGCTTTGCATATTCGGGCGCTGAAGTAACTCGTTAGGTTTGCCCATTCAAGCTCAAACAGTCTACAGTACAAAGTGACCAGCGAGACTTTGCATGCGATATTATAAATCATTTCCCGCCGACATCTTCGCGGAAAATTGACCAATAACAATATTCAATAATTTAACAACGGTTGTCAATTTTTAGGAAATAGCGAATCGTATAAGCAACCTTGAACCTTTTAAAACACGAATATCGAAGTAAAATTGGCTTAATAGTTGTGTATATCTCGTAAATATTCTGGAGTGAAATAGCGTGATCTTTTTCGATTGTATTAGTATTGTGATAGAGTAATGCGGTACATATCCTGTTGGCTGTTTTCTTTGAATTTCCTTTTTCAGTAATTCAATAGGGGATTTAATTTTGTCGACAAAGCTTCTATTAAGCCAAAGGCTATTTTAGGTGTGGTTACTAAGCAACGTTGTGTCTTCCGCTGCAATGCAATTTGAAAGCACTGGAGGAGTTCTCACTGCGAATGAAATCTAATCCATTTTGAGCTGGGGCAGAAGTTTTTTAATTTTTTTCATTGGAAAGTTAATCCAGCGGTAAAGCTTTTATCATCGGAAACATTATCGTGGTATAACAACGCTTACAGTACAGGTAATGAAAAAGCTGTAACGACTTGCTTAATAAAGGAGTTTTGTCTGTAAATTTAAATAATAATTTAAGTTATGACATATCTACAGAAAACATCTGTGAATATATATTTGCAGTAATTATAATGGTGCATGAAGTTTTGCTTCCTATAAAACTGTCAATCCTTGAATCCGCAAAGATACAAAAACTCACGCCCCGAATTCCTTAGGGGCGTTAGGCTTTTAGTCTTGTTTTGCTTGACGCTAATTGTCTGGTAAATAATTTATCATAATTCTTTTTGTCTTGGCAGATACGGTTAAGATATAGATAATATTTTCACATGCGGTGGCGGTGTTGTTGTTTAGGATTGCTGTTATTAATTGGCAACTTTTCGCAGGTGGGAATCTCCCGGCTAAATCGTCAAGACCTATACAATATAAATATTGCCAAAAATCGATAACATTAGGCCCACAAAAACAAGCCTTCTCATAAAATTTCAAAGTCTCAAACTGGTTCTACAAAGATGTCAATGAGATTTTTTCTTTGGATTTTTGACCATATGGGGTTTGATTTACTTTTATTCATTATCTGATATCTGTAATGCAAATTTTATTCGCAAAACCACTAGCATACAAAACGTGGTATAATTTTCTTTCCCGGGAAGGTAATACCCACAATGTTTCATCAGAGAAGTAAGAATAGTATTTGAAGAAAGACAGCGAAATGGTTGTTCTTATGAATAAATTAGTATGCTTCACTTGGCCATGGATTTCTTTTTTTTCCTTTACTTTGATGCTGGTTATGTTATAACATTTTTTTGTCGTCAAATGGACCACCACATTTAATCTACAATCGCATTTTCCTCAGCCATATTTCACTCATTAATAGGCCATCTCTGCGTCGTCAATTTTTGCAAATTTAATCTTTGATTGGCTTGGCCGAGCATCTCACATGGACAATTTACCTTGCCCTATAAGTCTGAGAAGTGGACATGACAGACAAGAAGTCAACACCGAGCTGAAGACCTGCCATCTCAAAGTCATTCGCAATAAATCAGGAGCTGAACTTTTGTTGATGTAGATTGCCAAATCTCTCATTATCTGTCATCTTGACCATGAAGCTACCTCGTGAAAGATAGTCTGAACGGAAGGACGGAAGCTTTAGTGCAGTTTTGATTATCTCTTCCATAAGTCACCATTGACCTTATAAATTCCAAAATTACTTGATAAATTTTAAGAAGGCCTCAATTTTTATGCAAATCAGAAATTCATATGAAAGGTTCCTAAGCTCAACAATAATATTGACTGGAGGAAAGAAACGAGTCAGTTCTAATCGAAAACTCTGTTTATTTTTACACGCGACTTAAAAAAATTTAAAAGTATTCTTCTTTCTTTATTTTTCTCTTTTAAACATCATTTTTCACGCATGGTATGAAAAAAAAATAAAACCAACTGGTCAGATCCCAAAGAAACCACTGTAAAAAGTTGTCATTGCCCCTGCTAGCAAAGCTTTCAAGTAGTCAAAACAAAAAGTAACAATTCAGAATTAATTAACATCCTGCAAGAATATTTTAGACACTAATTAGTTGTATTCCAGTTCAAAATCTAGAATATAATAAGACTTGTCAGCAGATACACCGAGTATTTTCGTTTCACTGGTTATCAGATTTATAAAAAAAAGAAGTTTAGAAGAAAAATAAAGCCATTATTTTTCTCATCCTACTTGAAAGTCTATTTTCCACGAAAGACTATAGCATGATAAATTCTTTGGGTATCCCACGTCCGTGCATACGATATGAGATGATTTCGAGCAAATTAGTTAGGTATACATCGCCCATCCCATATATACTTCAGAAACGTGCCAAACTCGACTGAAGCACATACTTAGAAAGCTGACGTTTTGGATAGACGCTTCTCCTTCCTAACGTTTTGCAAATAATAATTCATACAACTGACTTACATTTACTGCCGAGATTTGTGCTTGAGCAAGAGGAGTTGTCGTTACCCTTATCAGGGACTTAAGTGTGAAGTTTTTTTTGTTATTTATTTCAATATTTCAATATTCTGACACGGTTTAACACTTTTAGCACAGATGCTACCTCCGATATTGAGTTCGCTGTATGCCGCAACACTTGAAAGGCGAGTTCTACTAATTGGCTATCTATTTAACCAACAGTGCTTTATTTGCGGTCGAACAGCGACGTGAAAACATGGAAACAATTGTTGTAAATAATTTTGGTATCCTAGAAATAATTTTGCTAATTTACAAAATGAATTGATGTCTGGATAACAAAAGAAATACATTTAAAAAGTTATAACGGAAAAAAATCCCCAAGCTCTCTACAGTTTTATCTCATTAGTTTTGTATCTTTCAGGTCGGAACATTTCAGTCTAGAAAAAAAAGATCTTCCTTTCTCGGACGGGCGATGTTCATGCCTGCCGTGTGTATGTTTACCTCAGAACTTATCATCCAAAACGGTGTCTTCAAAGAAGAACAGGAAGGGACGTTATCAGTTGTTGTCGTAAACGAACTTTTATATAAGCAGGAAGTAAGAATGTACGAGAGATTTTGTCGTTCAGCGAGGAAATATCTGCTGGTCAGAAACTTTTCTTCAGAATCGTAAACACAATGGTGCGTGACTTAGTATTATACGGTTTCGCCGGAGGAGAGATCATTATATTTGTATTTAAATTGGTAAAATTTATTTTACCAATTTAGCATTCTCAATAAAAGTTGGATATTTTTCAAAGTTGTAATCTACTTGTCTCAATATCAAAGATTCTGATTACCAGCGAAGTGTTCCTATCGGATTCTCCTTCTCGAAATTTTGATTAATTTTCACGATATACCTGTGAAGACAAATTCAGTGAATTTCATATTGCGAACAAATTTCCTGGCTTCAGATATTATAAAAAAGCATGCATGGTGGTCATAAATGGAATTACATCTTCAGAAACATCTGCAAGATGTTTCACACACAGCGGAGCTACAACTTAAAGGGAAACTGATTTGTAAACAAAATTTTGTTATACACACGAGTATTCAGTTTTGACAACAAATCTTTATCTTACCTTGTACAAAAATGATTGTATTTCCCTGCGCTTATTCACCTCTAATACCAAAAGGCACCTGAATACATCTCTGTCTTTAAACACAAATATACACAAGCTTTGGATAAATTATGTAAATAATTTACACTGAGTTGCGTGGGTTTGCCAAGGTATGATGGGTGGTGTTTTTATTAACTTATTGTTAACGTATGAACCTCATTTAATTCGGAAACGCCAAAACGACCAGCAACTTCTGTTGGGCAGTATAATCCTTGTGTTCTATGGCATTGACTTTTAAATTGACATTTTTGATGCGTGTTTCTCTCTGAAAAACCGAGAAAGATATTAGTTTCTATGGCAAAGCCAATGAGAATGAAACCAATCAATGAATTTACAGTACCATTAGTTCATTTGCAAGTCAAAATATTACACGCCACCTCATTATTTGAACGATTAACCAACAGCGATTGTTGTTGTGTTTTGTGGGTGCCAGTCAAAACGGATTTAATAATTTTCTTTCTTAAATAGCTCTGGTTTTTCAAACTTTAGAACAGATTTTCGTGGCAACAATTCTGCAGGTAATCGAGTAAACCCGAAAAAAATCACTAAGAGTAAAATAGTCAAGTTACAAATGGGGAATACGAGCTGTTTGCTAAATGTAAGTCAAACTCACACAAAACGCCCGTTTAACATAACTACCAAAAAAGTGATAAGCAGTTTGTGGTTGTTTTGGTCACTTTAATTATTAAATACGTCAAACCACCTTTTCAATCAGCCAGATGCAAAATTAAGACCGATTACGATTGGCTATGAGCGTTCTCTTGGTCTCTCAACACCATTTACCTTGATATTTCTTTGCTGGTCTTTGTTTTTTCGAGACACATGCTTTCGCCTCGATTTATGCTCACTAAATCAAGTCCTCTCCATACTGAAAGAGTCCAAGATTATCAATGAATTTCTCCTTGTAAGACCGATCGTCCGTTCAAACTAATTTAAATAGGTTTGTTCCAAAATGTGATTATTAATTTTTTTCTGCCACGCCACTGTTAACCTCACATCTTCATGGCCCAACAAATTCTGAAACAAAACAACTGTTATGTATAACGCATGCTCAAGATGTGCACAGTAGCCTTGGCGGTCAGCAGATTATCATAAAATAAAAAGGTCACGTACGATAGTGATTTTGTTCACCCACATTATAAAACCTCGCCGGCTTTTCCAAATTTCTAACTTTACAAGACCCTCCCTTGATGCCGAAAATGACGCATATATATCGGTCAACATTCGTTAAAAAAGTTTAGAGGAAAGATACAAACCCCGGTTCATAAATGAAGTATTGACAAAAGATCCTTGAGAATATTCTTTACCTGATGGTGGCATCGATGATGTCACAAGCAAGGAAAGAATCACAATTTTTCTGAAATGCCTTTTCCAATTTGCAAAACAATTTAAACAATTTGCCACCAATTACTTATGTGAACTGAACATCTGCTAGATAAAGATTGATGCAAGCACGAAAGTAAACCAAAGAATTGGGAATTACTCTCAACAATTTTGATTTTGAAAATTCTCTAACAGCCGCCATTTTGAACGGCTAAGTATGACATCATATGGTTGTTGCTGTATAATTTCTATTTACCGTATGTCCATTGTCACAAGTTTCTCGAGGAGACGGTAAAAGATGTATTGCACTTCGTAACTATGTCACGACTTAAAATAGCCCCCTCAACCATGTCAAACGTCTTAAATCACCGTGTGAGAACACTTTATATGTATTTCGATGATTTTTCATACTACAGATTTCATATTTCCAATAGTTAAACGAAAATTTGCGCTTTCGGTAGATTTATTTAAGACGATGTGAAAAAATAAGTTTCTACAATTAAAAACTACCTCCAGTAATAGCTATATCCGTACAGTAGTAGTAGCAGTTTACGTGTCATAGATATCAATAATTTTCATAGGTATAATTTTATTTTGGTGCAATATCTCTTATTGAAAAGTCAAACAAAACGAGCAGAATAAATTTGAACGATAAAACAGATTTCCTAGTAATTTTTTAAAATTTATTGCTCTCCATAACAAGAATAAAACTTTGGTTTCAAAAAAGTTTTGATATTTTCGTGAGAGTAGGTGTTTTTATGATATCTTACCGCACAGACTCATTCTTTTGAGCCAGGGCAATGAATTAAAATTTGAAAACCAAGAATTGAAACTGTATATACTTGAGTGATACAATTCAAAACCTACCGTCAGGTTAAACGTGTAAATCTTCTTTCTCGTTATCACTGACAGTTGAATACTGATCTTACTCGATCACCAAACTTGAAAAACAATTTGAAATCCTCTCATCTTGTGCCGAAAGAAGCCGACAATCTAATTACCTGTGGCTGCCTAACCATCTCAGCTGATCAAACAATTAAGATCTATTTTTTTCTTCCGCCTAAAAGGATTTTTACTCAAAACCATTGATGAACTAATTAAATTTCTTTTTGAATCAACGCTTGTTTCACCACTCAGTGATAATGGTCTTCTAAGAAACAATCTGAACAAGTTAGATTGACTGCCGATATTGTGGAGACTTTCACCTACTGATATGAACATCGAACACAAACTTTCACACTTTGCTATTGTCTCTGGATTGTCCCTTATCTCTAGTCTGTAATTATCAAGACTTTTTGCTATCATGCCGCCAATAAAAACTTTCATTATCTGTTTCTTCCTCAGTAGCGTAGAAACCTTCTTAGCCCAAGACCTAATGGAAAATTTTGATATTGAACAGTACTCTTTTATTTTAAACAGAAATTGCTCAAAACGCGCAAAAACCTTTTGCATAAAATGGCTTTAATCAACTCATAGATAAACTTAATTCGACTCTGTTCCAAAGAACGTTCAAAAATACTATTAGCATTCAATTTTTTACACATACACTGTGGAATTTACTATTTGACTTAATGAAATTTAAGTTAATTAGATGTCTAGCTACCCACTTTAGTTTTGTCGAAAAGAAGAAATTTGTTTTAATTAACCCCAAGGCGTACACGCAACGTGACAACCTGGCCTTGTGCAAATGGAAGGATGATGGCTGGACCCCCATCGATTTCCGTTTGATTTCAATATCTAAAATTATTTTAGCGCCAATTTATAGCCCGCATAATAATAAAGATACGGCAGATTTAGTACTTAGCTGGGGGCGTCTTTAACTCATTTAAAATGGGAATTTATTTTCAAGACACAATACTTTGTCACCACTGAAATGTGGTTTATTCCTTGTTTGTCTCATTCTCTGCTGAATGAGTAAGGTTACAACCTTGAATGAAAAAGTCGATTCAGTGTCTTTAATGTAACTTACTTTCTTTACTGCATATCAGTGAACCATTCTAATAAAAATTCTAGCTTTATGTCAATGCCTTTGAGTAATGCTGGATCAATAAATTCAGAACCTATCGACCCGTTTCATCGGAGACAACCGTACTATAAATCGTCAGCTGCTATTATGAGTGTCTAGAATTCTCTCGGCGAAAGCCGTAAGAAAGACTTTAGTTAGTTGCAATCCCTTCGTTGTAATTCCAAGGTTGAAAACCCATAACGTGCTGCGTAAACAAATTACACTGTTATTTTTTCTCAAGCCTTTGACAAAGGGACACTCAAGTTTATTGTAAAGTATAAATTGTACACATTTATGATTACAAGTTAAAATAATTTAATGAATAGAGTTCAATAGGTTTGCAAGTCAACCTGAGATAGTTCTCAATCTGCACGGAGCCTTTTTGTAAATTTTGTCTTTTACTCCTTTGGATAAATATTAGAAAATGCTCGTTATTTATCAGTTTGGTTTTATTTTTAGAGTGAAGTGGTGAAAACTTGCTCTGTCATTTTGCTATTTCCAAAGTTTGTTACATCATCTTCATTTATCACAGCAGCATTTCTTAAGGAGGTTACCTTATTGACGCCAAGTATTCCTCTTCTTTTTGAAGATGTGCGATTTAACCAGGAGAAGGCAACTCGCTGGAATTTCTTTTCTCTAAACACATAAATCAAAGGATTAACCAGCGAGTTTATTGTGAATGAAGACAAGATTATCAGCTGTCTAGTTTCTCTCATGGAGTCCTGACGTCCGATTGAAGCCACTACCATGGCGGGAACGAACCATAACACAAGAGTGCTCAACATGAGGACAAATATTACTTTAGACACTCGTAAATAAGCTTGTGTTCTCATCCGCTGATTCTGGTTTTTTACCACTCTGTATATCCGCAGGTACATGCCACAGCACGTAATGAACAATATAGAGCTACTTGCAATTAGTGCTCTCTCTACGTAAGAGTCAATAGATTTCCCCGATGTGTCGACTCGTGAGCATAAAGCTCCAGAGAAGCTTTGTTTTCCAATCAGCGTGGATAAACTTGCAAAAACAACAACAACTGCAGAAAACCATAGCAATTTAGTTGCTATGGAGAAAGATCTGTGGCGCAGAGGAGGCTTTGAAAGGTTTACTATGCGTCTGTAGCGATCTAACGTCAAGAAGAACAAAACAACTGGCTCCACGAGTTGCCCGATGGAACGAATTGAAATTATCAGCGGGCAGATAAATCTCCACCAAATATCATAGTATTGCTCTGTTTCCTCAACTACAATGGAGAGGACGGCAGTATGAATAACAGCAACAAATAAATAAAGTGCAATCAAGAGATCACAGACTGCGACATGTCCAGCTAAGTACATAGTACTGAGAGACCTAAGCTGGTATTTAGAAAAAATCACGGTCATAGTTAAAGTGTTAACCAGGACAGCTGAGATACTGAGAATGAAGATGAAACTTTGTAGAATAATGCTTTCCTCGAAGAGAGATGGAGATGACGACGAAGCAATACTAATTTTTGGAGAAGAAACGTTTTTACTTGTCAATACATTATCAGTTTCAGGCTGCTCATCATTGACATCTGACAAAGGATTCGATGGAACTGTCGCCAAGGTTACATTTGTACAATACACCATGGAGTTGTTGCAGGAGCAATTTCCATTGCAACTGAATACCTTTCTCTGGAAAAAGAGAAGTCCAACAGCTAAACCCAACATTTGTGACATCATCGTGCAGGTGTGCATCAGATTCTGAATGGATAGTACAAAAGAAACTCAAAAACACACTCAAGTGAATAATTTTATCCGCAACAGCTTTGGAGCATCTCATAATCATATGCATCCAAACTTATTTTCACACGTATGCAATATATATGAGACATTGATCCCAATATCAAGGCTAGATTACATCACAAATCTAACTGAGACTCGAGATCAATCTACTTTGGTCCGCCATTTTGTATTTTTTCTTTCATTTTTTCAGAGCCGTTAGCGAAGTCTCTAAATTTACTTGCATGGCCGGATATGTTAAGAAAGCAGAAAAATAAACAAGCTTGAAAGGTTTTGGGAGCTATGCTTGTTCTACAAAAAGTGTTTAGAAAATCATTTATCATTAGGGACGATAAAGAGGGGAACCAAGACCAATCTAAACGTTTCAAATGAACAGAATCTCACCACAGTGAGTGAATTAGGTAACAAAACTTTTTAAAATTGTTTCGTTTACATCTTGGTAACCCAAGGCAATCCTTCAGGACAATACTACAATTATGTTTCCTAGTGTGATAAATTTAATTAAATGCTAACTTTTAGTTCAACAGTTTGATTCACTTGTCAAAAGTGAATATAAAATTCATTTGAACTGTCACAATGATAAAAAATCTCCAATTTAACCTCCTCGTTCGTCAATAACAGCCGTGTGTTGACTTCAACAGTAATTGCTATTTATAATTTTTTCGCCAATACGTCCGATTGTGAAAGAAAAAAACACCTTGAAATTCTGCTTTTAAACTCAAAATTTCTTTTTTCTTTGACCATTCGTTTCCAGCAAAGTGATTCATAATGTCAGAAATTTCAACTTCCAGAAACACCTTTGTGTAAATATGTTCAGTCACACCTACAAAAACTAAGTTCTATTTTTTGTCAGCCCTCTTTTAGAAACTGTTGTTTTCATATCATCGAGTTTTCATTGAAAAATATGTTAACAGCCTATAGGCTGTAAGATTGCTCACTGTAAAAAAAAATTTTCAATCTTTTAAATGATCAAAAGTCTGTGCGAGATAGAATGACGTTCTTCAAGAGCTTTCCATTTTGATGAGTGCTGATTTAGTAACGAAAAGAAAGATGGGAATTTCTTCGCCATTTTCAGCATTATTTTCAGAATCATTAGTGACAAAAATTCCAATATGCTTCTAAAAATTTTCCTTAAAATGAGGATTGTGTAGGGTAGTGTTGCTGTGTACTCACCAGTAATGAGAGGAAGGAAAACTCCAACAGAAAATATCACCAGCGTACACCGAGGCTATTATTTATAATAACAGTGCCAAAGACAGCTAATAGCCTGCTCAGTCAACACAAAGCCTCCAAGTAATATTCTGTGTTCTGCGTTGTTTGTTTTTCGCTGTTAGTAACATCTGTGTTGCTGTTTCTCTATTCTCAGGGTTATCGCCTCCCTTGAGCTCAAGAAATTAGGATGAAAATACTAATAAAAGCTCTCAAGCTGACCGAAACATACCACTAGAATGGTTTTATTTGCTTTTGGCAAGTGAATAGGTGCATCTAATCTATATTTCACGGTTTTAAAGAGTTAATGTTGGAAATGTTCCTTGAGTGCACTATTTCACGAGCTGAATTGCAATTACATAGAAATTTAATTTTCAGCTCTAAGAAAATGCTTTTTGTGACGGAAGTTCTAAATGAAGCGGGAAAATTTTTTATCGCAAGATTACGGAATCCATTGTTCTCTTAATGGTAGTTTTTGTTCCATAACAGGTCTAAAAAATTATCTAAATTAACATAAAACAAAGGACTTTAAAGAGCTCCGTGGGGGTGACAGTTCATTTCTAAAATCATCGCAACCCTTCTTCGTGACATTTTCCCAATGGTGAAAAAAAGGCTTTTTCTGTCTAGAGAAAACATGGATGAATATTTAGACTTATGATTAGTGCCTCTAAAAGTTGCTTTGACACATTTTGAATAATTTTTTCGACTAGTATTCGACACTGTGAAACTAAAACAGGTGAACCTGAACATCAATTTGGTAAAATGTTGGTAGGCTTTTACTCCTTTCAAGAAATTTCTGCCAGCCATTCTACTTTCTGCTCGAAAAACCAAAAACAACAACTTCAATCTATTAATATTAATCAGACCGAAAAAATGCTTCTTTCAAGGTCTTACTTACATGAAGGAAGGAATTAAATACTCTGGCATAGAGCAAAAAAGACAAACAAGATAAAAAAATAAACAAACGAACAGACAGAGCAACAGCAAGACACAAATAAACAAAGTATTGATAAAAACTAACAAAAACAATCTTTTTAATGCAACGCGTCTTTTCCTAATTTTTGTGGCCAACTCGCACAAATTGTTTCAAGCCTAAGGGAGGACAGGTTTATTTACGTAAATCCATCCTCAAAAGCTCTTGAGACATTAGCCGACCCGACTGTTGACACAAATTAAAATATTTTAAATTTTTCCTTGGTGTAGCCTCAGTTATCACATAACTTTCCTTACTGTTAAAGTCTGATTAAGGCAGACGGCGCAAGGATAAAGAATATTAAAGATATTTTTCTTAACGTGGATATCAACAAAAAATTAAGTTGCATCCCCTATTAACTATTACTTATTGCGCGTACCTTTAAAGATTAAACTCGAGTCCGATCGTTTTCTACACATTTTCGGGGTGATAATATGTCGTACACACAACAAATTTGACAAGCAATAAGGATCTATACTTACAAGGATCGACTTCCGCGACTGAGTGTCAGAGAGAAAAATTCCAAGCAGGAGAAACACTATCTAAATCGCATCCAAAACCAAGAGCAATATGACCTGTCTTCTTTATCATTAATTCACGACAATGCAGACAGGTCAACTTCCAAACGGACTGCTCAAGATCGTTGGCGATGGACTTAATGTTTTAACATATTTTCGTCCATTTGTAAAGATATTAAAACCCAATTTGAGCTCAAGAATAGATCTATAAACATTATTTTAGTGTCGCCGTTGAAGTGGGTACGGTTCATGTGAAGCGAGTGAGGGTGCAAATCTTTTCGCTCGACTAAATGACTCTGATTTGCATAAAAATGGACGGCTTTACGTATGAGTAAAATCCCTTTCTCATAAAAGGAAACTCGGAAATAGTCTATTAAAATTCATTTACAAAAAACTATTTCGTTATTTTCAATATTTATAACATGGTTTTTTGAAAAATGAAAAAAACTTATTTGATTTTTGTTGAAATAACTTCGATGTTTATTCAAAACAGCACCTGGCCTGTTTTTGTCTTTTTCCTATCTTAGAAATTCTTATCGCAAATGATAGTGATAGCGGCCTCTTTGCTGAATGTCTATCATAAAAGCTCTCATGACCATAGTAGTCAAGCATGAATTTTTACCATTGTGAAGAAATAAAGGGTGCAAATTGATGAAAATATTGCAAATTTGCAAATTATTAACTTCAACAAACAGACACGTCTTCTTTGGAAAAGTGCTATGTATGCAAATGTTATTCTGTAAATTCATCAACAGAGAAGCTTAAAGTGGAAATGCAGTGATCTTTGCATAATTCTGAAAGCGTTATCTGTCACTTCTTGTCAAAGGAGATCAAAGGTTGAATGATTAAGTTGCCCCTTAGAGGTCGAAGGCGGCAGTCTGACTCAATTTCTTAGGTCTGACGCGACATCAAATCTGGCATTGCTTGATATTTTGGCTACGAACGAACACGAAACTTGTCGGGCCGTCCACTTGGGTAATAAAAGCAGCATGTGATTGAAAAGGAGAATTACCTCAGATTTAACATCGATATCAAAGATTCATACAATTTGCTAGTTATGCAAAACCTTTTCGTAGACTACTTTAGAACCGCCCACAAATCCCTTGTATTTCCCTTGGTATTCATACAAGCATTAAGATAAGCGTTTATACCAAGAAAAATAGATAAAAAGGGAGATATTTCGTGGTATACGGCGAGAAGTGTGGCACGAATTTTTTATGCCCTATCAAAGAAAAATTCAAGCCATCACGATCGATCAACATACTCGCAGACTTCTGTGGAATGACTTTGAATTAGCTTTTCATTGTCAACGATCTAAACAACGTTATTCAAATTGTTGAAACAAAATAATCAAAATAAAGAATACTAAGAATGCACAAAAAATAGAGATGTTATTGTCAACCACTCGAAGTA
This sequence comes from Pocillopora verrucosa, assembly GCF_036669915.1. NCBI lineage: Eukaryota > Metazoa > Cnidaria > Anthozoa > Scleractinia > Pocilloporidae > Pocillopora > Pocillopora verrucosa. Next base: position 309,280 of record NC_089323.1, read on the forward strand.
AGCTGCGATGGCGCTGCTTGCTAAATTTCTGTGGGAGTATGATCGTTGTGCACGATGGGAAGGTCGGGTGTTCTACCGTCGGACAGATAAACGCTTTTACTGTATTTTGATTGGCTGTGTTCTCTATTGCATGTTATAATACCTACTATCTTGTCCCTCCTCAGCTCTGTCACGTGACTACTACGGTCAAAAGAGAGGGAGTATTTGAGCCTAGACACCTGCAGTGTGCTTGTTGTCAGAGTCAGTGTGATCACTGTTTTCGGAGCAATTGCGTTCTTGCATCTTGGATGATATATTTATTTCAAACTGCGTCTGTTAAGTGCAGAAATTTTATTTTCATCATTGATAAAACATTTTAAAGCGGTTGTTTTCGGTTTCATTGTTAGTAACGTCTCCTCCACAGAGGGTTTCTCCCCAATTCTGCCAATAAAGAAGAAAAGAGAAAAAATAAAATGCATGATATCTGAATCTTGTTAACTAGGTGTAATCTTATGAAAGAGCCATTAGTCACTATTCAGCCTCGGCCGTTGTTAGTATTTTCTGCTTGAGGTGGAGGATATTAGTATGGTTATCAATTTACAAACGGAACCTTGACTTTTTATTAACGAAAAGTGTTACTGAAAATAGAGACATCCCATTACTGTGGATACACAGAAAATTTGGAAAAACTCGCAGAGATAAGCATATGATTTTTCTTTGCATATTTCATAGCTAATGCTGTAGTCGGCCCAGAAAGCATTGCCGTCTCAAAATTTTATCGCCAATTCAACAAATTAAAACCACAAGGAAAGATGTTATTAGTTTTTCACCTTGAAAAAGCAAATATTATTATCGAACAGATAACAGCTATTAGACTTGATGATGTACTTACGATGTGGGACAGCTTGGTCTAGATCTTTAGCGGGCCATTGATTCTCGACGAGTCGAAAGCGTTCTGTTATTTCATCTCTTCCATGGCGAATGAAAGAGGTCGTTTGTTGCACAGAAAGCAGAGTGATCAGAATGACATAAGTTAGGGCTAAAGAGATCTTCATTCTTTTGATGATTCTTTCTGAATAAATTATTTTAAAGTAAAACGTTAGAAAGACAAAAATAGCAAAAGTTTCTCTGTAACCACAACTCCCTACAATGCAAGTACCATTTTTTATTCGTGATAGCAGTTCATCTTCACTTCCGAAAAATTCGATCAGATTATTTACCCTGCTGGCTTATGAGAATATCTTTCTTTCAAAGATATCTTTGCTATCTTTAGGTGGGATGTTTATGGCTTAGCTGAATCTTCGAGAACGTTTTCAAGTTCTCTGTAGCTCACTGAAAATTTATCAAAAAATAATTTTTTTCTTTAGAAATTTCGCATAAAAATTAGGCTGTAAAAGCATTCCGACCTTTTTCGCAACTATGTGAGAAATCTTGTATAGAAAAAATGACGATCGTCTCGAAGAACGCAACTGAACCAGAAAGAAGCAAATATATTAAGTACGATAAATTGATCCTTAATTTGGAGATACATCATTTGAAAGCATGAAAAAGCAAAGCTTTGTCACTGCTATAAAATCAAGGCCATAAAAAGGATTCAGATGGACGTAGTCCCATACGAACTATGCTAACCTCAAAAGGATTTCCTCTACGCCTCTCCTGTCTTGTCTTCTACTCCCTAACCTTTGATAACTTCATACACCTGAGCTTTATTTATTTACACGCCGTGGGGATAATTTTGTTGCATAACCTCTAATTCAAAAGAGTTGACTTAAATTGATTGCTTTCAAGAAGTGTATACTATTATGCCTCAGCTAATAACGAGACTGAAGAACAGGTTCTTTTTCTACTCTTTAACTTTTATATTTCCATACCTCTGATCTTTATTCATTTGAAGCCTTAGAATTAGTTTCTGCTCATAAAAAATTAAATAATTTAAAAGGTTAGGCCTAGAGTGATTGCCCTCAAAAAACTCATGATATTCCCCAACCAATTATAAGACTTTATCTGTAAGCGCAAAATTGACGGATTAACCAAATTTTAAGGTTTACTTCAACGCTTAACTTATCTTAATGTGTGGTAAGTCTAAGTTCATATTGCACTAAAATAGTGACTTTGGTAGTAAAGTACATGGTAAGTGTTTGCTTTTCTCATTCAAATACTTTCAATTTAATGCCAAGAGATTTGTTGCAACCTAAACCAAATACAGAATAGTCACTTATGGTGGAGTATAAAAAAAGGATTTAACGAAAGGCATTAAGAATTAAATAAAATGATGTGTCATTTCGCTTAAAGGGATATCGCAAACAAGATCAGCCAAAGCTAGTCAACTTAAATTAGAGTTACAAATTCAGAGGGTCTTAGTATTGAGCGGGTAATAGATGTCGGCCACATAAAAGCACATTGTTCGATGTAACCTGTTAAAGGCGGATCAAATAAAGATACTATTCCTCCTTCCTCAATAGTATTAGTACAAGCTGACTCCTTGGGTTTTTTCTAGTTCGTCCTCGATTATAAATTTTTTGATGCGCTTCAAAAACCAAACTCTTAGTCGCTGATTGTGTTAACCCATTGACCCTAAGAGTGACTAGCATCTAATCTAACCCCTGAACCAAAACATTAAAGTAACGAGAATAAAGGAGATGATCACCAACTAAAGAGGCTCTTGACTAATAAACAAATTCTCCTTATCAGCACCCCAGTAAATTTCTGTAGAACATTATAGAGAACTGATGTCAGGATGTAAATGGTTGATGTCATAACAGCGTGACGCTTTCAATTCACTGAAATACTTAATATATACTTAAGAAATTGTAATATTATTACCGCGCTGACAGACAAGATATCAGGAGTCTAATAATGATTTGAGTGAGTTAATCCTTCTTGAACAGTGGTCATTCAATCGGTAGATAGAATTTACTTTAAAAGCAAAAAATTATCCGACTGGATAATAGATTAGCTAGGTCACATTTTTAAATGGAAACATGACGTCATGACTTTCGCGCCAACTCTCTCAAAGCAACCCGTTAAAAACATATCTGGTTTTGAAAGACGTTTTGAATAACAATCGTTTGATTATCATAACTTGATTTTTCTTTCTCTTTTGCTGATTTTCTGGAAATGACAATCAAATATCTAGTAGATGAAGTTCAGGCAAAGAGAACGCTTAAAACTACCTTACCCGACAATTAGAAAAGCGAGCACCGCTGACTAACAACCACTCATGTAGGAAGCAAGTGGGAAGAGACAATCATGCCATGTGTAATGCATTTCCTCCGAAAATTTTCAGTTTTTAATGTAATTTTGATTAAAACTTTGAGAGGATTGAAACAGGTTTCCTTGGTGAAGGAACCAAGGCATATTTCTATTTTGTTTTACTAGTTAACATGATTTTCTGCTTTTATTTGGGGTTAAGGTGGCTTGAACTTTAGTTCTGTTTGATTTCCAGTTAAATTGCCTATTAAATTGTTATTAATAAATGGATAGATAAATAATTGAAAAAATGTTAGCTTCAAACAGTCTTCTGTACTTCAGCTCTTTTTATTATAATGTCTGCTTTTTCTGGTGTTGACTCTATCAGTTCTTTTTTACCCAACCGTCTGGAGGTTGCGCGGCGTGCAACCAGGTGACAATTCTGTCACTGACAGCTCGAAATAGATAGTTTCTTATTTCAAGCAGGAATTGATAAACTTTACACCCGTTTGAAAAAATTTCAAATCTTATGAATTTTGATATTTGAAATTGTAAGCTACTAGATAAGTAGCAGAAGTTATTTAACTTGTTCCTCCTCGGCTATAAACCCGTCTGCGTCTGCGCCATTCAAGTCACTCTCATTTCCTTCGGAACCCTTTCGCATCATCTTCGGAGCTCGGTTTTTCCGAGTGGTGCAATCAAAATTTGATCGATGGCGATCACGAGACGAAGGGCTTGAAAATCCTCGGCCACATTTTTCACAGGTGTATGGTTTCTCACCTGTGTGCATGTTCATGTGAAATTTAAGTTCATACGACTGCGCAAACGCTTTGCCGCAGAATTCACAAATGCAAGGCTTCTCTTTGGTATGCGTGCGTCTCACGTGACTATCATGAGCTGCATGGGAGGCGAACGCTTTGCCACAATGTCGGCATTTAAATGGCTTTTCTCCGCTGTGTTGTCGGATGTGGGTCCGTAGAATGGATGACGCAGTGAACGCCTTGATACAATAGGGACACTTATACGGCCTTTCCCCACTGTGTACCCTTAAATGCTTGTTTAAGCTCGAGGACTGTGAAAACCGCTTGCCACACTGATTGCATTGATGAGGTCTGTGTTTTTCATGGACATGCAAGATATGTATGCGAAGACGGTCACGCTTTTCGAAGGAGCGGTTGCATAGGTGGCATGGGTACTTCCGGTCACCTTGGTCGACACATCGTGTGTACTTGAGGTGCTTGTCACGGTAATATTTGTAGGCGAAAACTTTACCACAACGGTCACAAGCAAAGCTGTCTCCACCTGATGGAAAATGAGATTGAAATAAGCTCACAGTCAACTAGATTAAGTTTAATCAAGCGAGGACTAGATTCACACAGAAACATCATCGCTATGAAGTCCTCCGTCAGTAAATTATAGCTCACTTCCGTTTCCAGAGATTGTGTAATGGTCTCTGGAATTTTCAACCTATGTCACGAATTTTGCCTGCGGGAACATCTCATGCGGGGTACAGGAAACTATAATAACTGAGGAGCAGCTACCCTGATTCTAAAAATAACCTGTTGATTATCACCTTTAGTATAAGGGACATATATCAAGATCAGTCTCTCACGTTGTTTACTCCCGCCCCATAGTTTCTTACTGAAATAATGTGGCTAGTGCTGACAGCGCGCAGAGTGAATTCAAACAGACATATTATCAGGAATAGATTTAAGCCTTTCTTGAAATCAGTTTTTAGGAAGGAAAGAAAGAAATTGAAAATTGTAGCTGTTTCCTCGACGTCATCATTGGTGTTGGTATCGTTTATTTTGGAATAAACTTGTTTGGGTGAGATTTTAAATTACCTGTTAGACAAATGCGTATAGGCTAGTAATTGAATTTATCTTACGCCTTTCGATCGTTTGTGCAATTTACATCCATTAAAGAACATTTCTCATGGCAAAAATTGGATTTTTTTTCTCACTACGAGGTCAGGGATTCGCAGAAAAGTCCATAAAATCAAACTCAACCATTTTCCCAACAAACTTGTGACCGGCTGAAAAACTTCGATGGCGACTTCTCATAATCCTTTAAATGTTACTTGAATGATAAAATACAAGCCTAATTCCGTACCGATTCCTCCTTCATTGTCCATCTTGGTCATTTTGGTTTTCATGGTGATGGGAATACCCATATATTTAAGGTAGCTATCCCCATACCAAACCAAAAGTTCGCTTCCTTCAGCAATGTCCTTGGAGACTTCATAAAATAGCTCTCCCTCTTCTTGAATGAGTACCAAGTTCTGCTCGGCCTCGTGCCTTGCACAATTGACGTATTTCATCCAGTTTGTTTGGTCGCCTGCTCCGTCTACATAATGTGTCAATTCTCCGTCTTGAAATATCTGAAATATTAACAAATACGAAAGACTGTAAGCTTTCACTTTTACTGACAAAGTGCTCCATCAATGCAGAATAGTTAGATTTGGTTGGGCTCATTGGATAAAATTCAGTTTTATAAAAGAATTCGAGTTCTCTTATTTTAGCTTTGTTACAGTCTAAGTGATAAAAATATCATCAAATCTGAAAATACCAAGTAAATACGCATATCGGCGTCTACAAATCTATTCATTCTGAAGTAAACTTAGTGCTGACAGTACTGTGTTCTTTGGACATCAATATGACCGCTGTTCTTTCGTTTTGGTAACCAATTTGGTCACCATGGCGTCATGTGAAAATGACCTATATGCAAATTACCTCCCAGACGCAGTTCTTTTCCAGTGATCTCAAATCCAGCGGTAAAACAATACTCCCCGTGTACGGACCAAACCGTGTTCCTTTGGAAATCCTCCGCTGGCCACAAAACACTGCTCTGTGTCTTCCAGTCGGTAAAACTGTCTCCACAATTTTTACAGTCTCAGGTAAGTTTTGAACGTACAGCTCTTCATGAAACAACTCCATATATGGCATGGGGTGGCACGTGGTTGTTTCTTGATGTACTTGAGAAATGTTGGCAAGCCATGGGTTCCACTGGATTTCTTCAATTGAAAAGATTCTGTCAGATGTCATATCTTTAGCCTCAGAAGTTTAGCGGTTTCTCATGCAAATGCTTAATTCGTGGAAATATAGCAGAATCAATTATTTGTCTCCAGCAAAACTATGTATGTTTTAGAATGCGTTGAGATGCCAGTTTTCCAGACCAATGTCACAGCAAACGCAGGCAAAATTAACAAAATTTATGATTATTTACGACATTTCATTAAAAAATTGCGGCAAGGTAAACTCGGTCAACTTATTAAAACCACTGTTTTCTTATGTTAATCATTAACCGCTACTTATTCAAATGTTCAACCAGCCCTCCCCATTAACCAATCATGAAGAGTCACCTGCGCATGCTTACCACTGTTTGGTGCGTTGATGTAGATTCCAGACAATGCAAATCCATTGTTTGTTTTTTCTGGAGTGCGAATGTATCCGTAAAGAACATTGTCAATGTCTTGTTGAGTAAATGTAAATGGAAAATACACAGAGGAATCAGCGTATTCCATCATTTACAAATACAAGCTGAAAGATGAAAACGCAACGCGGTTTGAACAAAATTGAACAACGAAAACCTTCCTACTGTTTAACAATAACCTGTTATCTGCATAACATACGCTTGGATGAGATGTTTAAAGGGTCACGTGTTCTATCAGAATCTTGAGAACACGGCAGAGCCTGGGTTCAAAGAGAAAATTTGGAAAACCTTTTTCCTCATGAATAAAGCAGCATAGATGAAAGATTTATGCATTTATATATAAGTGTTATTTAAATTTCAGTCATATCTGATATATGGAAAGCGCTTCAAATAATATTGGATAAATATCGTTAAAGAAAGACTCTGAAAATTAATAGTTTTTAAGCAGACAAACGCTCGAAAAAGATATGCAAGAGAAAAAAATTTCCCAATAGCTTTGAAAAATACTTAAGAAAATAAAATATATTGTGAAAATCAGTACTGCTTCGTGAATAAGGTCCAATTTATTTTCTTTTAATTAACTATATTAAATCTACATATGTCGTGGATGCTACAAAGAGCAACAAACATCAAAGCGGCCTGGTTAATGTAGTTCTGGATCTAAAACAGCAAAATATATCGTACTCAATATGAATTGCTTCCGTTATTAAAAAAGAAATTTCAATAGACTTGGATTTCCTATAGTTAGAATAGTAGTTCTGATTGGTTTAATATCCACCAGCGAAAAAAAAGATCGCAAATTATTGCTGTGTCATTTTTTAATTGCCGGAAACTTTACAATCTGTTCCTAACAAGGATTTTCCCCAAATTTTAAGCCATTGGAAAACTGCTTTACCTTGATTTCACGTAAACTTTAATGCTATTTCTAGTTATTTAATCTAAAGTTTTATTTGATCATGTGAGTTTTTTTTCTTCTTTTTGGCTTTGGTGAATGCCAGAAAATAAAAACGCAACCCGAGCATGTCCAGCTGACTTAAAGATAATGGGAAACAATTTTTTTAATCAATTGTTCGAATATAGAAAGCAGCGTTAAAATTATACAAAAGCGCCAAATTATTGGTATAATAATATGGAATAAATAGCTCTTCTACTCATCAGATTTTGCGATCTTTGATTTTGCTCTGGCCTTCCCGGAGCCGAGTTTTCTCTCTAACCACTGAACTGGCTCAAAACAAAAGCTAAGAAATAACTAAGAAGGTACAAACATTTGCCCTTTGTTTGTTTTCAAACTCACTTATTGAAAAAATCAACAGAAATATTTGGCAAATTTATCTTGACTCCGGAAAACAATGTTCAGTTGACTTCTGATCGTGCAGTGCAGCTTTTCTCTGAGACGTAAAGCCTTATTTTCAAAAATTGGTAGTTAGGATTGCCTCAGTAACTGCATGCATACGAATTGAAAATTTAGACGTCAAAGATATGTTACCGAGTTTCAACGGTTTCTTTCTTCTTCTAAGATAGGGTGGTGAAAGCTCAAGTGTAACTACAACCTGAAAGATCTAGACTTTATAAAAACTGGGATTACATCTTAATAAGTATTTAGCATCATATAAAAAGCGTCTAAATTACCTTACGAGTCGAATAGACAAGTTTGAAGTTAAATCAGCGTTTTGATGAGATTTTTTAGCAGGTCACTGTGATCTTCGTAACTTTAACTTTAACGCACTGTAAAGAGGCCAACGCTGTAATGCCAAATGAAGACCTTTCTCGTTCATTTATAAACCTCATTTGAATAATACGTGATCGCTCCAGATGTTAGCAAAGACAACAAGTTAATAGCAGGGAGTGAATTTTTGCTATCGCCCGCGATAAGATTGGTTTTGTTGTTGTTAAACAATCTAATATAAATTACCAAACTATTTTTAGTGAGTATCCCTACTGGGAACTAAGCGATGAAAAATGCCTGTTAAAGGTATTTTAATGTCTGAATTAACTTTTGAACTAAACTGAATACATTTTATTGGATTTTTTCCGCGATTCGTACCTGGTTTTCAAATCGACCAGTTTAAAAAATTTATGATTTCTGATTCTTATCCGAAATTTTAATCATTAAACGCGGATTCCCGGCGAAGACAAGCTAAAAAGCTAGATTCTGTGACGCTTTTCTAAGCCACAAGCTTTCCTTGCGGTAATGTTTACGTGTGCATTGTAAGGATGCTATTAAAGGTCACAATTTTCATTGCAATTATTTTATTTACTTTTTATTCTTTCTATCTGCACTGGAAAACAAGAAGAACTTTTCCTTTTCCTACAGGAAATTCCTCCGCGAATTCTTCACCAATGTTACTTATCGAAGCTACAATCTTTTCATTTCGCCGTCCAAAGACGAAAGCTGTTACTTGATAGCAATCCTCAGAGGTTCTCACAATGCAGGGGTTATTACAACGTAACACAATTATTATTATTTATTGAAGTTCTCGCTAAGGCGTAGATTCACACTTTTAAATGCACATGCTTTGCTTTCAACGTGATAAACAAAACGCAGCCACGGAATCAAGATGGTTTGCACGTTACCGCTCAGCGCATATGCCCAAAAATCGTAGACGCGTATTAATTCACGGCCTCTGTTTAAAGCGTGTTTACTCTTTTACTCTTTAAAGACCCCAGGACGCCCTAACTTTTCTTATTCCGGTCTTTTTATGTTGAAGTGTCTAAGCTCACCTCACAGAGCGAAATTTATGTCGTATATATCAATAGAACGCGACCCTTTTTGTTGTCTTAGGAGACAAAATCGATCGCAAACAAGGAAAGATTACTCTGCAACTGTTTGGTTTTCAAAATAAGGTAAATATTTGGACTTTTGACTATGGGGGAGCACAGTGCGCGGCTGTTCGGTAGGGTATTTTGGAGTATTCATCGGAGGAAAGAGATAAATCTATGAAAAAGGTTTTCATTGTGAAATCTCGGTGGATTAGAAGGCCAATTTTATGAAAATCTCTAACGTGAATGCATTTCCGCAAATGCATTATCATTCTGATCTGTTCTTTTAATGTCAACCATCAAACCGAAAGGAAAGCAGAATAGCGAACAAAAGGTAACAAGGTTCAAATTAGAAGAAGGAAAAAATGAGGCTATGAGGCAGCTCATGAGTTCGTTTCAGCCGAGAAGGAAACAGAATCCTAGACGCAAATTTTATCTCTTGTACTGAGCAGACTCATTTAATATCATTGTCTTAAAAAAAGTAAATTTCTAAATATAATGAACGCATTAGTTGAGATAAAGTTGTCCCAATATCTAAATGAGGGACAGATGTGAAGAAAAAAGGCGAAACAATTAAACACTCTGCAAAGTCCCACAAGGAATAGAAACTTGGTGAACATTTATATTTGTTAAAACCGCCGTACTTTAGAGATCAGCAACTGCACCTAAATAAAATTTCATGCGATGCTTTCTTCCATTTTCATTTTAATTCAATGTTGGAATTGAATAGGATCCAAAAGAAGCTGTCAGTATCAAGAATTACCGAAATAATTTGATATCGATTCTCGTTTCTAAACAACGCTCTCATGAACAATTCAGTGTTTTAAAAGACCTTGTCAGAGGGCTGATAATTTTCAATGGTGATACCATCTCGCAAAAAAGCACGTGCAAGTTGTTTAAGCAATGAGTTAACTGCGGTATAAACCCAGATTCTCTTTGAAGTGCTGGTTATTAAATATTTCGCGGAAAAAAAAACAACGTTATTAATCAAAGTTTTCGCCAGCTTACATATTAGGCAGAAGTTATTTTGATTGTAATTTTTTTTTCATTAGCAAAATAATTTTCTTCATCGACAGTTACGCTCTAAAAATTAACCTATTTGGACATTAAAACAACCACTATTTTAATAGTTGCAAATACGACCCTACCGTTAGCGACAAGCCAAGTCTGAATATTGCGGTATTTCGCGTTGTTTTCGCATGGGTTTTTGGCCTTATCTAACGCCGGCTTTCTCGACGCGGGCTGTAGTGAAGATATTGAATCAGGAGCCGAGAGATGTAATATTAACACTTCTAAGTTAAAACACGCAAAATTTAAAATATAACTTTGGTTTTCTGGTTGCACTGCAGAAAAAAAAAACAAGCTAATTGATTCCAAAAATGAAAACCTCTTGAAAATAAGAATTCGAGCAGATAAGTTAACGAAAAATGAAAAAAAGCGAAAATAATGCTTTTCGCTATCGCGAGCTGGCATCGGTACTCAGTCAGCAGCGTCTTGTCATTATTTGAAAAAAATTAATTATCCATAGCGTCGCGGGATAGAACCAAATAAAAACTCAGATATTACCTTCTAGCACGGACTAAACTTAAATTAGCAAGATACGTTGTGGGTGCGATAAAATCTGTATAATTATGAAAGGACTTCGGCATTATTAACTCGAACAATATTACGCATGTCACATGTTAGTAAATTTTACAGCATTTTTCGGTTTATTTTTGCTAATTACTTATTTGAACAAGTTTTGTTTTTTACTTGTGACATATGTGAAAAACTTTAGCTGAAAAGGAAAGTTAAAGGTATCATTAAAATAAGATTTAAATTTATTTCAGCTTTGTTTAACTTTCTCTCATTAAATATTTATGAATATTCTTTCGTCGGGTCATTTGTAAAATTAAATGAAATATGCACAAACTTTTTTACTTCAAGTTACCTTTGAAAACTCCAAAAAATTCTGCTTGAAGTAGTAAATAGTTTAAATAAAAAAATCTTAATGCTTTAACCTTTCTGAACAGAGATACAAAACTTATAGTGAGTGTAATATCTACGATGGTGGTTTCATTTAGGACGTACTCTCTGGTAGTTAAACCAAATAGCATTTCGAAGTTTTTAAGTCGATTTTTAGTTTTTGTGCTCAATTAAACCATTGCTTGCCTGAGATTTCTTTTTTAATTCTTCAGTTCAATTTATATCATCCTGAAAACGAAATAATTGAATGAAAAAGACCAACTATGAACAATAATTCTGTTATTCTCTTTGCATTCCATTTTATCTTGCATATGAATTATTCACCTTCAGAATCTCGATCTTATGAGTCCAAAGCAAGCTAATTAATCAGAAGAAATGATTTCAATATAAAAGATTGAACAAAATCCATCTCTTGACAACGCCTGTGGTGTCTTCATCCGATTGTTCGGGAGTTTCCAGTTTACTGACTTTAATTTTCGCTGAGGTTTCGTCTATCAAATATTTGTGCTTCGATGTGTTATTCAGTACATAATTTGCGTTTTCTAGCGTTCTTTAAATTACCTCTCAACCCGACTCGGAAATCACCATTATAGAGTAATTATTTCTTGACAGAACAGGATGAAAACAGCAGAACACAAAGCTCTTTATCACGTAATTAATGCCTCTTATACCACCGCATTTTAACATCTGCATTTGGAATTCGTTATTTCCTTGCATTATCTTTCATGCAGCCCTCAGCCACATAGAGCCACATAGGAATGATTAAATGTAACGTGGTTTTCTAAAGTGGAACTTCAATTTTTTATCAAGTTATGTGTAAGTGACCTGTCTCAATGCAGGCTTACCGACCTTGGAGCGAAGCTAAAACTGAGAAAAGACACTTTTAACCCACTCTTATTATGACGATTTAATTCCCCAATAAAGTATCATTCATTTCACTACTACGTTAGAAAATGCTGTTTTGCTTTGACCAAAATATCGCAGAGAAGAAACAGATTTTTGCCAATGAAGCCGCGTAAGTTTGAGGTTCAACAGTTGTTAAGGCTCGTTGAAATCTAAGTAGACTGCTGCGAAGAGTTGATTAAGATATTTTTTCTTTAAGAAAATAACGATCTCCCTCGTAAGTGGAAACAAATGTATGGGTAAGCTTCCCAGTAGGAACTACTGGCTACAGTAATCTGGATATTGAAAGTACATTAGCGTATTTTATAGAGTTTTCACGTTCGCTATTTTGTTATCTTTTGCATCCCAAAGGATCCCTCTGTGGTGACTGGTGAGCTTTGACATCTTTGGGAAGGCCAGAAGGTATTTGTACTTTATTTCGACCAGAGTAAACTAATATCAGACGCTTATGTTTGTTATTCTAAACTATTCTTCATATTCTTCATTTCCTCCTGTTATTCGTAACAATTTTATCTGAGCTATCTCCTCGGGGCTATTACTTGCAGCTTGGACAAAACATCATTGTCAAACTGCTTTATTAAACAAGGAAATGTCCTTTGGTCCCAGGAGATCTGCTAAATTTAGAATGGACTTTGTTTATGTCAACAGTTTAATCAATAAAATCTTGTTATTTAACAATTAAGTCTCGACAAGCATTGTGTGACCATAGATGCCACATGTAAAATTTGTTCTAGAGCGATTATTAATAAATCCAAAAATGGGTCAAATTAAAATAATTTGTAGTGAAAACAGTAATTGGCATCTGTGGGATATTGTTTCAAGCCATTGTGTTCTTGAAACAAACGAACAAGTTCGAAAAAGTCTATTGAAAACAAAAAAGGCGGAAAACACAGCCCTCGTAATAAATATAGCTTGGAAAAAAACGAGTAGCGATGGAGTAAATAACCGCATAACTTTGGCGGCTCTGTGCAATTCGACTCAAAAAAGAGAAATTCCAAAAATTAGCTTCACTAAAACCAAAGACTTTCGCAAGTATTATATGATTATCTGTTTGCGCTCTTGATAACTAACGTAGATCTTTTTGCAAAGGCGAGTCTTTGAATGTTTAAAGTTATCTAAAACTACTATCCAATCGCGACCTCGAAGAAGAAAAGATAAACTCACAGAAATCTGATTTGTTATACTAAAACAGGCCGGGAGTAAAGCCCAGGTTATGAATTGCAGAATCTCAATTCAACAGACTCCTTTCAAACCTAAAGTAGTTCGAGAGGTCACTAAAACTGTGTATGATTTGTGTTTTATAGATTTGTTTTGCTCTAAATAGTGCTGATATTTCTGAAAGATGAACTGTAGCTATGAATATGCAATATTGATTGTTGTGTAAATCTCGTTCGTTTCGGTCAGAAAATTAGCATTCAATTTCTTAAAACACTTTGAGGACTAGAATACAGATTACAGATTCCTGCGCACACTCGATTGAAGTTGTCAAATGAAAAACTATAAGTTCTTAAAGTGGTACACATCTTTATGCGTTGGCAACTACATACATGTAAGAAATCTTCATTTCAAAGCTGGTGTCAAAAATTTTGAAAATACTTCATTAAACTCATACATTGTCACAAATCTGACAAGCCCAGTTTATAGCCAAAACAACGGCGTTTCAGCTGTAATAATTCAGAACAAAATTTATTTATATCCATTTCGCTGGATTCGAACGCCTTCATGGACTATGCAACAAATTCGTTAGAGTGAAATTGAAATTTCTCGTTTAATCTCGAGAGCTATGTATAATGCTAAGTGAAATTATGACCCAAAAAAAATCTTCAGTCACGCCAATGACAAGTGCCAGGTTATAACTGATTTCAATAAAAGAAGCTTTCGAACGTGAAATACGTTTGAATCAGGCCGGTTTCTGCAGTGTCCGGCTGTTAATGTAAATAGAGCATAGTTTACTTCGTCAAATACCGAAGTAAATTAAATGTTAGACAATTCGTCAAGGAAGCGACTAACCTAAAGGAGCCAGACCTGACGCGCGCGATTATTAACCAGTTAGCAAGGCTGTACAGATTTTATGTTTACATAAGTCAACCCAGGGATTAAGTAGCTCACAGGCCGATGAATAAAGGAAAAAGATTCTTTTAGAAAATAATAGACAGTAAATGGAGTCTAGAAATGGTTTGTTTACACAGACGCCTTTCTTAAACAAAAAGAAAGAAAACATTGGCAAGTGGACCAGATGTTTAAGTACTATCGAAGAACAAAGCTCTTTTGAATTGAAATAATTCGTTTACACACAGAAATGTCCTTGTGATAAGTCATGGTCAGTCAAATTACTCCGATATCGCACCAAATTATCATGAAGCTTAAGGCAGATGTTAGGCCGAAATGGAATAAAAATAAAAAAAATAAAAACAGTTGAGAAACTAGAATCGCCAGATCGATGATCATTTTAGTGCATTCTCTTTTGACCTAGAAATAGCTACGTGTAACGTTCTCCATTCTTCCAACGTATTTTTTTGACCAAAGATCCATCGATGCCAATAAATGTATGCAAAATTTATAGACTTTTCTATGCCTTCGGATATCACAAGAAACTCCAGTTATTGAACTCGCAGGTATGCTGTAGGATATGCCTTACATATCGGTGCTTAATGTTAGATAGTTTTCGAAAATGCACCCAAACTTTGATGCGGCAAATGAAAGGTCAACCGATAATTGTCATCTTTCGATTTGGGTTGATATTCCCAAAGTAAAATTTATAACCGAAGAAGGAAAGCTCTACGTAACCTAGCCCCATTCTCTCGACTTCTCTGAGAGAAAGAAAAATTGTATTCTTCTGCAAGTAAAGAACTTGAATCAATAATGATGGAAAAATTTCACTCACTAGTATTGCCTTTTTCTGTGCGGTCAGCACTTGAAGTACGTAAACCACACGAGAGTAGTGTTATCTTGCATTAGTTTTACAGACATTGATTTCACTAAGTAATAAAATCGAAAAGGGAACACAGGTATGAGTTTTGTTTCACATGGTTTTAACGCGCATTGTGTCTGATCATTGACGAATAACTTGTGTAGTAGTTTAGTTAATTCTGTGAACGTTGAAGTGAAAGGTGCTCTGTTTTACGTTCGTGGCAAGACAGCCAAGTTTAGTTTAGTTAAACGAAAAAGTGAGATAAAAACCAGAAACGAGCTAAGAGAGGCCTCAATTATGTTTGTTTTTCGCCAGCCACTAAAACGAAACTGTAGGATAAACCTAAAATAAAACAACAAGTAAATGAGAGAGGAAATGGAGTCGAGAAAGAAGAGAAAATGTGTGGCAATGTCACGCAAACGAGAGATGTCACGAAAGTGGAAAAGGGTTGTTATGCAACTAGAAGTCAGAATGGTCACGCTGAAACTGAGGAATCATCAATATGAATATCACAAGAGAAGAATGGAGCTAAATACAATTTTATTTTGGAAATAATTCATGGAATGTTGGCACGAATTAATTTTAACGGCTATTACTGAGGAAATGTAAGAAAACGAGAAATTGCCACAGGAAACTGTAGCTATAGGCGATAAAGACAACTATGGAGCTTTGATGCTGATTCATTCACGCCTCAATTTGTATTCCCGTTTCTTTTGTATCATGGCAAACCCTGTGAAGAAATAAGAACAATTTTGTAACGGTATTTTTAAAAATTAAAACAGGATTTTAACCAAACTGGCCAGTGATGTACACAAATAAAACTGAAAATATAAAAGAAGTCTCGTTTGCAATTACGTTTGCCTCAACAGCGCTTTCCTATCTTTCTTAGAAGAACTTATAGAAATGCCACCTCTGAGTGAAAGAGAAAGAGAGAAATAGAACTCCCTTCCCCCATCAAGAATTCGCTGATCAGCCCTAGCTTTCCAGTAGTAAAGAGACTCACTAACCTCTCTTCAAAACTGGAGCACGGGGGGCAGCCACAACTGGTTTGTTATAGTAATCTTCTGCAAATGCTATTGGCTGTCCTTGTTTGTTGTTTATCATATCTCTTCCCGCCCTGATGTATGATTCACCTCTATGCACAATTGCACCCATTAAAACCAAGATGGTAAAAACTGCAACGACTGTTTGCTTCATGCTGAGGAGTTTTTTTAACTGAAGAAAATGAATCAAGAGAAATAAAGGTTTGAAAACGTTGGAGATTTCTCTGGCGATACTCGAGTACTTGCATGTTCGTACGTACATGAATGAAGCTATTTTCAGTTTGGTGCGAGGAAGTAATCGGGAATTGCTCTGCTTTTGGCTTCCTTAAAAAACTTGTGAGTTTATGCACGGTTAATTTCATTATGTTGTCAAATGGCATGTCTTTTTCCTTTTTTTTTTAAATTTACTCTACGATCCTCACCTAGGAAACTGATTGTTATTATTGATATTTTGTCACTGCTGCTTCTGATTGGTCTTCAAATTCAAAGAAATAAACCCAGTTGCATCTTGGATAGCCTAATTTAGACCATTTGCCTATTTCCACTTTGAGGTTTCATTGCCTCCTTAACATATATATTACACTTGTTGTGATTGGCCGTTTTGACCACCTCTGTTTTGGAAAGGTGTTTTAGATACATGATACAACATTTAAGACCCAATTTTTTCCGATGAAAGTCTCTGTCATGCCCGCCACGTAAGAATCTCAGAAAAGGTTAACTATTTTTTTTAGAAGCAATAGAGTTTTCCTGAGTTCAGTTGAAAGACTTCATTTTTGCTTTTCAATTTCAGCTGCTAGACGTTGATAATTTTATCACTGACGTTTTCTCCTTTCGGAAAGAACTTCAATGATCTTTTGTTATAGTTTTGAAAGTGTCAAAGTATCAGAATTAACGGTGGCCATCTAAAGATCCGCCATTAAAGTATTACTTTTTACTCAGACACAAATTGTGCATCTCAAACGAAAATTTAGTTTTCACTTTTTTTTCAGAAATGTGCTTTGGGTTTCTGCAATAGTTATCCATGTTTAATTTCCAATAATCTTTCTAAAGCCCGTTTGAGGGGCATTTGTTTGATCTTTTGTCGTCCTTTACAGTTAATTAGCATATCATAAGCCATGATATTTTCTCCAAAACTGGTTTTGTAGGTAATGTGAATTCTTTTACCCTAATTTTTTTTGGTTTATGTTTACTAAGCTAGAGAAAAGGGACAGCAAAAAAGAAGTCTTTTCTCCCATCAGCCATCTCAAAGGCTCATCATTTATATAGAACAGACTACGAAAAATTGTAAAAAATCGTGTAGGTTTGAAGATCTCAAAACGGATTTAAGTATCCTTATGTAAAAGGTAAAAAATATTGTTAAAATAAAACAATTGCAAATATATGAGAACTAAAAAGATTATCACGTTTGGTCTAATTTTCATCTGAATAAATTTTACTGTACCAAGGATTATTTGGAATTTTTCGATAGGAGTTGCTTCTTTGTCCCAAGAAAAACAAATAAACTTTGTTCAATCACGAAAATAATTTGCTTCCTCACGAAAAGTAGAGTGTATTTTCCTCACTTAATAATGGATAACAATTATCAAAGTGAACTTATTTAATTTCACGGAAATTTAAATGAAGATAAAATACACTTGAAGTAACTTAAGGAAAATAGAATGAACTGGTATGCCGGCAATAAAAATTATTGGTAGCAAAATTTCTTATTTGGCCAAAACAAAATTCAAGAGGACTAGGTATATAATTTAGATGTTAATTACAAGAAGTGAGTATGTAATGGTTATTATTTCAATCGTGTGTTAATAATGACTGCAACTTTCAAAGTATTGGCAAGAAAAACATTTTTTAACCAAAAAAACCCAACAAGAGCCGAATTCACAAAATCCTTACTCACAACCTTAACTTAGAAGAGCATTTGTACCATTCTTAGCTGTCTATGATGAACTTAAACGGAACTTACTTTTACTATCTGATGTTCGTTCTGTCAGCTCTGTCAATGTCCTTTCTTTCCTTCACAATGAAAAGATGAAACATAAAATTGTTAATTTATAGCTGGATGCTATTCACAAAATTCAATCAATAAAACGGATACAGAGTCGTAGGACTTGAATCCGATCGATAAGAGAACAAAAGATTTTAGATTTCTGTTGAATCTTAGGAAGCGAAATTGACACGTTTCTACTAAGTTTTTGTTCTCATGACGAGAAAAAGATCAGGAAAAAGATCGCATGAATATAAAGGAAACACGTGTTTTTGCTAACCTGACAAAGTGTCCCGAGGTAATAGGCAAACTTTGTCTATAAGGAAATACTTATTTATAGCTCAGATCACTTAAGATAAAAATTTACATAAATCAAAATAGGAGATTTGAAAGGATTAAACTACCTTTTTCTTTGATTTCTTTGCTCCCAAGAAAATCACTTCGGATGAAAAGGAATTAAGTGTGGGGAAGCCTTCAGATTTAAGAAAAGATGAAAGCAATTGTCAGCTTTTTTGAGGAAGAATTAAAGAAAAATTTCTCTCCGTCGTACCTAAGAAAAGGTCTCTAAATTACAGGGTATATTTCATTCTGCATAAAAGTCCTTTTTCAATGAATTTTTCATCATATCATTCTTCTCTCAACAAGATGATAATCCAGAGTTTTTATTTTAGCTCACTGCAAACCTGAAATGTTCTAATCTAAGTGATTAGATAAAACCGAAGGAAGTGAACTTTGAGGCGTAGGATTAGGCTAGATGAAAAGGCTGTTAACGAGTCCCTTGAAACTAAACAATAAACTGTAGTTTTCAATGAGGTACTCTAAATGAATTAAGATTCTTATCAAGTTTTTATTGAAACTGTTGCGAGTCTGTCATTTTCAATATCAGTTTTATTTCATTGGCTTGCTTTCACCGTAAGTTGGCAACACAGAATCAAAAAGTTGTTATCGGAGCAATGGTGACGTACTTTAAAGAAAGGTTCTGAGAGGTTTGTTGAGAAAATAAATCATTGATTTCTGAGCGAAAAATTCACTTTGGTATTGAAATTTACAATGACTGAAATAACAAATGTGATCCCCGAGGGTTTGCTACATCCACCTTTGATCTTCCTCTTCTGCAAAATTGTATACTGGCCATACTTGCATTACAAAAAACTAATTTATTGATTTATTTTGCAAAATATAGATAAAAGGGTTTTTATTTTCATTCTATGGCAAACATTGTAAGATTTACGATTCTAAATGAACATAACGCTCGTTTTAAAACAAAATTACTGCTGACACAAAAAGTTAAACAGAGAAAAAAAACTGTTGTTTTACTTCTGTCAGAAAAGGTTTCAAGCCAAAAGCCCAGCTGGTAATAAACAAATCCATAGAGGCAAACAAGCCCATAATTTATTGTATGTACCCTCTTTGCCATTCACCTAACCATAACCACATGATCAATATATAAATTATTCAGCTATTATTCTGTATTATTTTAGAGTTTTATCTTTCTATTGGTTTTATAAACACATAGATTAACACAACCCAGATTCTTCGTTCTTCATGATACTTACCTGAAACTTCGCTGAAATCATGTTTCTGATCTACCACTGGTTATTGAGAGATAACTTTGTAAATAAGGATGTAGATTACACTCTACGTACAGTTTTAAATTTGTACTTTATTTATACAAATTTGAACCAGAAAATGAACTTATGTAACTGACAATAGACGATTACGTAACGCGACGCCGAGAAAAAAAACCTACGAATATTTTGAATAACAGCACTGAACCCAAACAAAACGTGATGAAGTAACTAGAATAATTAGACCCAAAAAAAGAGAAGAATTTTGAAAAAATTCGCGGAAGAATTTACTTCTCGTGGTTACAAAGGGTTAAATTACAATACCAAAATCCCCGAGAGACACAAGTCACCAACTGGGCTTTGATAAAATCTTCGACTCGATTTACTTTGGGAAGAAATAATTGTTTCGTCATTCCACAAGAGAAATTTAGCAAACAGCACTCCGATTCAGACCTGGTAAATTTTTCATTTCAGTGTTTTTAGGAGGGGCGGGAGCAAGCGTCGAAAGGAATTGATGTAAACATAGATTGGTTTCATAAACAAAAAATTGTCTAGCTCCTGCAATAAACGGCTGTGAAAATTGTTTTCCTTTTATTAAAATAGTCGCTTCTACAAAAAGCTTATCTGAAAGAAAAGAGGGGAATCGAAACTTGATTGAATATAATCTTGGTCATTTGTGATCTAGTCTTGTTTAAGTATCCTCTTGAATTTAAACATTGTTATATGATCAGACTTGATAAAGCAACGTAACATCGACAATATGCAGTATGTGTTTGTTGTTGTGGAAAGAGGAAGGACGGGGGAGGGGTGGTAGGGGTGATGAGAGTTGGCTTACTCCTCGCTTTACGATAAGGCACCAACGAGGATCGTGCAAAAACCTCAACGCCGGAGACGATTATGAAAATTTCGTGAGACTGTCAAAATGTAGCGACCAAAACTCGTAGCTGTCGCACTCATCCGAAAACTGTCGACTAGATCTTGATAAATATATTTATATTTATTTTACAGAAAAAGAAAACAAATATTACAACAACGAAAACAGAAATTCCATTTGTGATTGCTGTCACCTTCAGTGTAACCGCCATCATACTTCTTGTTTGGCTGTTGTTGTTGTTGTCGTTGTTTTACATTTTGCCGCTGTTGATGCAGTTGTTTTTTTCAATTGATTTTGTTTTGTTGCCGTTTTTTTTCAGTATTCTCTTTGAATAACTCAATCAAAAGCTTAGAGATCATTGGATTTCGACTTGACAAGAAATGTTTGCAACTACTGATTGTGGAATGTAACTGAATGTCGCATTTATTATGCAGGCGAATTGTGCGTATATTTGCAGTTACATCTATCAAAACATCGCCTAAAGTACACAAGAGAAGCCCTCAGACCTCTCCAGGGATATCTAAAACCCTTTTGTACTTTGGCTTACGAAGTTCCAATCAGAAATGACGTCTCCAAATTTTGCTTGTTCGAGTGGTCGAGGAAATGAAAAAGGGATTTTACGAGTTTGCAAATTCATCAGGAATTCAATCTCTTTTCATGTATCAATTTATTCTTACTGTTGAATGTTTACAGTGGAAAATCGTGAATGCTGCCTTATTCACCTCTTGTACGCTCAGGATTCATATTTGTTCTCGTCCCGCCATTTTTCTAAGACACAGAAAAATAAGTATTAGAACAAAATTTGATTGGTTCAGAAAACTCTCGCCATCCTCTCAACCAATCAGACGCAAAACTCAGGACAATCGCGACTTGTTCATTCGTGTTTCCAACGCATTAAGCATTTTTCTTGTTTCTGCGTTGAGTTCCCATTGGCTAATTTTCATGAAAAACCTTGCTCTGATTGGTCTCTGGAATAACTTTGATTTTTGGATTTTCTACACTCAATTTATGCATCTGATTGGTCGAGAGGGAGCAACAAGATTTCTAAACCAATCATTGGACCAATTGAAGAAACCAACGCCTTCAAACACTGTTTGAACTTTGAATTAACTTACTATTATTTCGCTTGTGATAACGAGGTACTTTCCTGGCTCTTTCCAAGAAGTCATACAATGCATCTGCTTCTCGTTCAGTTTTCTCATGCGGAATCACATCTCGGCCCCCGCGAAGGATCGCCTCTCCCGAGGGCAGGAGTAAGGCAGCCAATGTGAAGAACAGGAGGACGGTTAGAAGAGTCTTCATGCCGCTGGTTTGGTTGATCCTGGTTTATCTTTATGGATATAAAAAAAGTGTTGTGAAATGAGCCAATGAAGATCACTTCACTCATTTACTTATTCACCGCGTTTGCTTATTCTTTCATCAGTCCCGACAATCATCCATTCATCCATATATCCATTTTTTTCATTTTTCATTCATTCATTAATTCACTCATTAATCTGTTTATTCATAATTCGTTCCAGACATGCATTCACCTTTCCTTTGATAATTTTTTTCATTCATTCATTTATCTATTTATTCATTCATGTATTCAGTCATCCAATCATCTATCCAGACATTGATCTTTATTAAAACCAATTAGATTTTCTCAATCTCACTATCGATTCTAAATATATCAATTAGATTATAATTCTGTCTACAGAAAATTAGTAGATTTATTTTTCAAATACTGATTTTAAATTTGTAAATGCTCTAAAGACTTAATCGTGATTTTGTAGTTTAAGGCTTTTCGAAAGTGCAAGATGTTGTACTTTTTGATCAAAGCTACCGTGGTTAAATAAAGTTTTGTTTTATCTGTCGATGAACTGATCCATCAACCCATCCATTTTATATTTTCATCTATTCATTCGTTTAACTTGATTCTTTATTCAAAGAACTAGACTGCGACTCAAATATCTTTGTGAAGATTCTTTTGCCAAAGCCAGGTAAACTGGATAAACTCCTGTCAGAAAAAGGTACTTTGCAGAATTTGATTAAAAATGGTTATCCAAGAGCGTACTTCTGCTCATAGTTAAGGCGTGACGGCTTCACAAAGTTCACTACAATGTTAAAGAGACTTGTAAATGTGTGACGAAGTAACGGGTAAATTGGGGATAGAACTTGCTCCAGAACTGAGGTCATTCGTATTACGATAAAAGAACTGAGGTCATTCGTATTACGATAAAACGGGGATAATTTTTTTTGCCGAAACATTGAGTTTTGCTATCGAAATAAATGGGATTTTCATCGAGAATTTCAGTAATAAAGAAATATATGTGTCAGTTTTAATACGGAAAGTGTTTCAAATGTAGTCTCAATGTAACTTAAAGTAAGTCAAAAAGAAATCTTAGGAATAAACGAAAGGAAAAATGAAATTTTGTCGTGCACACAGATGCCTCACCGTCTTACCTTCTTTCAAACTGTTCCCGAAGGTGAATTTCAGTGGCCTGTCCTCAAATAACTGTTCGATTTGTGATTTTGTTCTTCTTTTTAACAGATAATATCCGTTATGTATCTATTGCTCATCTATCCACTTACGTTAAAGGATGTGAAGTAATTATGAATATTTAGTTTCCGAGGAGATATCAGCGCCTTACAATAGAAGCTTCCCAATTGACTCTTTCAACAAAGCCGACTTGTCTTGTAAATTATTATTTATTCATTTCCTTTCAAACCTACAGTCAGAGATATGTTTTCAGCAATACACAGGATTAGTTTGTTTTGGGACTGTTTCCAATTGACGAAAAAAGCGGAAAAAAAAGGTTTAAATACCTCGATGAATTCTGGCATTACAACTGGCAAACTTTATAAATAGTACCATAAGAAAGCTATTTTCTAGAGCCGTAGAATGTAAGACAATACAGTAGATAAACGTATGTGTTATTTCCATCAATGAAACAAAGTCAATTACGCAGTTACTTTATTCAAGATATAGAGTGGGTATATTATCGAGCTATTTCCGAAAAGAGCGTGCCTACTCAATCTTTTCAGGGAAAAAGATGAAAAGATGATTGAGTACTTTCTTTTTCTTCCTGTTGTTGGGAATACGCTTTGGTAAATATTTTACTTCAAGGTATTAGTTTTTAGTTGGGTTTTTCCCTACTGATCATCATATCGCTTGATTCTCTGTAAGATAAAAACAATTATTTTTTGCCTCTTTTATTTCCGAAATTTATTTAGATATTTCTATTTGCGATCAATTTTAACAAAATCTTAATTGAATATCTACTGTTTTTAATTGAAATTAAAATGTAATCGCTATCAGTAATTATATATCAATCAGAGGAGTAACTCTGTTTGAAGTTATGTAGTATATGCAGTCTATCGAGGGCAGAGCTAGGAATTTTTGTATGGGAGGGGGAGGGGGGGGTTTCAAAATCTGATTCAGAAGAAGAGGGATTTCTTTCTTTTATGTTTCCCTTTCTATAGTTACCTAAATAAGCTGGCGAATTTTCCAAGATTTGTATTTTAAGTTGGTAGTTATATGCAATCCTGTCTGAAGAGTTTTCGTTTCATACTCAGGTCTAGGGGTAAGGGGGGTGCGTACCTATCGGATTCTTCTTTGGCTCCTTCACTGTGTCTACATCGGTTTATCGACCTAGAAGGCTGCTTATAAAAGATCAATGACTTAAACAACTGATTGACCACGTAAATGCTTTTTCTCTGAAAAAAGGCGTAATTTCTAAATTTATTTTACTTACCGCTAACTTAAAGTGATAAGAGACGTAGAGCAAAATATAAGGTAAAAAAGACTTACATTCATTTGCTTTATTCTGACGTTCAGCTTTCGTGAGCAACGTAGACTTGTTACAGAAGACAAAGAGATAATTGAACCAAAAAAAGTGGATATAGTTCTGTTTGATACTTGGAAAGGCATTCGGACTGCGTTAGTTTTTTAAAAGTTATGTGAATGTTTATATGTTTGTTTGATCAACCGTTGATGATTGGGGCAACATGAACCTGCAAGGATTGTTGAATACTCCCCTTCCCTTCCTCTTCTTGCAGAATATTTCAGGTTTACCCAACAAAAGGGATTTCTTCAAGTTGTGCGATGAAGTAAACTTAGACTTATAAACAGAGAACATCAGGATAGAAGGGGAAAAGTCTGAAGAGAAGGGAATGGGACAGAAGGAGAAAGGGGATAAAAGGTAAAGAAAGGTAGGATGGGAGAGGAGTGGGTGGAGAGAGGAGGGAGAGGGAAA
Source organism: Pocillopora verrucosa (assembly GCF_036669915.1). Classification (NCBI taxonomy): domain Eukaryota; kingdom Metazoa; phylum Cnidaria; class Anthozoa; order Scleractinia; family Pocilloporidae; genus Pocillopora; species Pocillopora verrucosa. The sequence goes on from NC_089323.1 coordinate 334,123, forward strand.
GAGGAGGCCAAAAGAAGTGGCAGATGGAGAAGGAGTGAAAGAGGAGGGAGGGAAGAGGGGGAGGAATGGGAGGGAAAGAGGAACGGGAGGGAGGAGGGAAGGAGCAGACCGGGAGGAAAATGAGGCATGGAGAATAGAGAGATGGGTGAGAAGGGAGTGGACGGACGCAAGGTGGTAGAAAGGATGGAACTTGGTAATCTTAAAAGGGAATGTGGGAAGAGAGAAGGAGGAGAGCAATAAAAACTAATGAATAATCAAGTCGGTATTTGATTCTCAAGAGATCTGCACTTTTATTACACTTCATTACATTCATACACCTCTACATGTTAGTCTGTTTCTACACAATTTTTCTATTGGACTATGTATCTAAGAACCGCGTGTATACACCGGTTATCAACGCCATCGTTGTCATCGTGTCTCACCATTGGTTGGTCTTTCACTTCTTTTTCTCTGAATCGTCTTAAATGGAAAACACAAAACAAAACAAAAATTAATTCGCCTGAATATGATAGCTTTGTAAAATGAGGTGGATAAAAGTAGTTACATTGTTACTGCTGCGTTGAAAACATGGAGGCCAAGTGCTTCAATAGAGTCAGCCGTAGGGAAATAAACAGAACATTTGCAATGTATCGTAATAAGGTACCTCCCCCCTTCTTTTTTTCACCACGGGATGAGATTAAGCCCATCAAGACCTTTTACCAACGTCTACGGTAAATAATGGTCTATCTCAAAACTATTTAAAATGAAAATACTTCAAAAAAAATTTCAATGTATAACAGCGTAATTTAAAGTTCTTCAATACTACTAATCCGTTTTCTTCTTCTCCTTTCCGAATGGCTACATTTTCTCTATATTCAAGTTATCCAATGAATTCAGTGCTACACCGAGTCAACCTCTTAGTTGATAATCTTCTCGTCTGTTTACTTTAAAAAGTATTGAGAGAGAGAGAGGAGAAATTACTTATTTAGCAGTAATTTAACATGCTTACATGATGGCATGGCGCATTGACAAGTGATCATGGTGGAGTCTTGGGCCTCTGTTTTAAGCTCATAACCACGCTGAGCTTTCTCCATCCCCAGACCTCTACCGGCTCGGAGAACGGCTTCTCCTTGTTCAACGAAAACTCCGGCAACGAGCATAATCACTAGAACTGTAAGGACTGCTTTGTTCATGATGAGGATGGCTGATTTCTTATTGGGTGGAAGGAAAATGTGATAACAGAAGTGAGTTTCAAAGTCTTGTATTTATATATTCTAGGACTCTTGATGATGTAAAAACACTGTATTGATCCCATTATAATGAAGTAACATCCCTAAAACCCTAAAAATACTCGAATCTCATATCATCACTCGGCAATTTTTTTACGTTTGTTCTCTGAGTTCGTTCAATAGGGGGGTCTGAGTGAATTAAAGAAATGACAATCATTACGTGTGTGAATTATATACATTTGCAATCAGTTTTCCTAAGTTCCTCAAACCTTAGCCCGTTCACGATTTTTGTGAATTTAATTTTTGCCTAATGCATGGTATGGATAATAAGATAAACAAGTTAATTGTGAAAAGATGGCGATCAGTTCTTTTTAACACTTTCGATTACGATTTTTATGGACCGTAATTTCGAATGATTGGGAAAAATGAGATCTCTAAGTTGAAATCGAAATTTAAAAATTTAACTGGTAGGCATTGTAGAATTTGAATTAGACAAACAAAGTTTTCTTTTTCTTATAAGAAAAAAAAAAATTTTACACAAAATTAAAAATGAAAAGAAAAAAACTATTTTTGTGTCCATAAAGTCAGTTCCTCTGATGGAAAGGGAGAACTAACTTGTAGCCCTCAACTCTTAACGCTCTGCTAAAAGTGATGTATGCGTTTTCATTGCAAAATGTATGTTACGACTCAGAACCTAAGACTTTCTTGAGTGACTCACAAACATAAATGGAAATATCTTACCTTCTTGGACTGAAAACGTCTTCAAATATTGATATGAAGTGAAATGTGCGAAACAGTAGCCACAAGACTCTATTTATAATCACACAATGAATCACACTTTGCAAAGAAGCGGATACATGTACGGAGTAATTGATACAAGTTCCAGATAAGAAAACGAAAAGGTTCATTTTTTTTAAAACAAAGCTCGTGACTTGTTTCCTTTCCTTATCATCAGCACGCAATGGTATGTCTCCTATCAACATGATGGGTAAAATTCGTAACTCATTTTTACATATTATTTCAGACGTCCTGCCGACAAGAAGTCGTAAGAGGTTTCCTTAGTTTCTCATTTGAATTTTTTTCATTTCCTTGCAAAATTTCTTTTAATCATTGCCAGACTGGAAACGTTCCTCAATCGGATGATTTTCACCACTTCCTATTTTTTCCTCTCAACATAATCTTCCATTTCGTATTCGCTTGGGAAAAGTGAGCTTCATTAAGCCATTGACATGATTCTCATTAGTTTCTTGTCGATCTGATTTACTTCTTTAACAGATAACCATTTTTTGGTTTTTCGATAACGTCGGTGTCCATTGATGAGAGTATTACAATATTCAGATCTTTTCCGTTCGGCTCAACATGACCAAGAATTACGAAGCGGAACCAACGCAGCAATAAAGAGTTTTATCTCACACCACATCACTGTTTTGTAAATCGCATCACAGAAATATATGTTAAGCGTTCTGTTTTCGCGGTCGTAAATAGCTGAGTGTTTTAATCACTGTTTCTTTTCAGTGAATACTATCGCTTATAAATTATTCAAATCTTTCCTTTTCAATGAAAACAAAACTGATAACGGTGATGGACATGAATAATTACTAGCTACCTTGGAAATATCCAGAAGAGAAGTGGAACCCCTCAATTAAAAAAAAAAAGCGGCAAACTTTTCGCCTAATTTTGGTTAAACTGAACAAGACTCGTTCATTCTAATTATAAATGAACACGACCTTTTTTCAGACAATAAAAAAATCTATTAAGGTTTTTAAAGTCGTTTCAAGGGAGAAATGACTAGGTTTTAAAAACTAAGACTTGAATCAAACTTTTTTGTTCTTCAGAAATGTTAACATTTTCTGTCTTCTAAGGTATTGCTCCTGCCTTTGTCATGTTCCAGACAGCCTCGTAAAACTGGAAAAATATTGGTCCTCATTTCATGTATAAAATTTGATAAATACTTCGAGGGCCTTACAGTTCCATAGTTTACAATGTTTTGGGAATCTTCATTAAATCAAAGTCATTCATTCTCAGGAAGTGTCGCGGATTGTATAATTCAAATAGAAATTTATATAATTGTGATTCACAAAGCAAGTAACATCTGTTTATTTCATTTCAAATTCTAACAAATGAACTAATTTTCGATGCCGAAAGGTGACAAAACATCCATGGAAAAAATGTAAAAGTTTTAAGGGAATATCATATAAATTATATAGATTTATTTATTGAATAAATAGCCGACACATAGTATTTAAACAATTGCTCTGATACCTGCTCTTTAAATGATTTTTTTTCTTTTCATTTAAATCTTACACGATTTAAGTAAAAAAGATTTTGATGCTTCACTGACTCATCTGTTGTGGCATTCAGATCACCTAGAAATACGTTCATGGCCATGACTTCAGTAGTCCTTTGACTTGGCACATGAATCATGCATGGAAACTGGACAATATGTTGACTATTTCATTTGTGTTCATCAAAGATATTTTTCCGAATCGAGCTAAATATTCTCGTTAATACAGATTGCTCAAAAGAACATTTGAAAAAACCTTGTGATTTTCCAAATTCTCTCTTAAAGCAAGTCAGTCACATGCAAATTTTGAATTGAGACTTTAATTAAAACAGTGGAGAAAAAAACTTAAATTTCTTGAATTATTTCATTGTACATTCTATTGTATCTTCTTAGGCTCTTGACGATTAAAAAAAAAAAACTGAAACATTCTTGCATTCTATATAGAAACAATCCCCCCTCTGCCTAACGTTTAATTGATAGAGAGGGTATTCATTCTATGAGAAAGAAAATATGAAAAAAAATTACCTGGTCGCGTCCTAAGAGGGTCTTTAATTTGCAAAGAGAATATTATCCCTGTTAATTTTCTCTCAAGCATGTGATTAAATTTGGAGGAGGCTTAGTGGAGCATTATCCTTCGATCTTAAAGATATCCAGACTGAAAATATCATTATTTTTTCGCTGCAGCTTCGAAGAGAAATGTTAATCGTTTAGTTCCCCAGAGAGAAATTTGTCATCGCTGTTGATAAAATTCAATTTGTTATCCGGTGTAGTTTATCAATTACACTGAAGCTAAAGACACTGAAGTTTACCGATAATTTGGTCGTTGTGTCAATTGGCCACCGTAAAGAGTTTTAAAAGCTTCTGATGAAGGGCTTTGACTTGAAACGCCAGCTTTTTACTCTTTACCGTGGCCAATTTACATTATCAACTCCACCTCAGTTGATACAACAAAATTACAATGGAGTAACGGTTGTTGACGTTTCCGAACAATAAGTCCTTCGGTAGGTCCAGTCAGTAATTCAGCCTGACGGAAAGAAGGACAGAACTGAGAATGAAGTACAATCCGGCGGCTTATCATTCCGTCAGGCTTTATGTGAGTGAGTGAGTCATCTACTGAGTCAGTCAGTGAGACAGACAGTCAATTCTTCTTTCGATATACGAATAGCAAGATAAATGACAAATTCCTTTAAATCTTCAGAAATTATATTGTTCAGTATGGTTCTTCAATTATAAAGTAACTCTTATGATGAAGATCCTTTTATTCTTTACAATGCTCATATTTTAGGTACTAATCACATATTTAGGTTATAAAAGATCGGCTTAAGAAATGTCTGTGAGTTTGAAGGTCACTCCTCGGCATTTTGGATTCTGCCTGGAAACAGAAACAGATATCAATTTTCATTAGCAAAAAAACCATATTTCCTCTAAGAAAAAAATTAATGTAGGTTATTCAATGAAGCTTATATATGCCACCCTTCTGTCATTGCGTCTCGTTACCAGCTCCCTCTCTCCCAGACACACCCACACTCTATTGGGAAATTTAAGATACTCACTTCTTCTTGAGTAAAAAGGAAGTCGATATTCGCGCATATCAGCAGCCTCTCTTTTGTGCATATAATCGTCACGTGACTCCTTCTCGATTCGATCTCTGCCAGCGCGGAGCAAGCCGTCAATTTCATCAATATATTCACCAGCAACTAACATAATCAACAGAACAGTAACAAATGCTGCAGCCATAGTTTGCTTTCACGGCGTCAATTCTGAAGTGAAAAAGGGATTTTTGTGAGAGCTATTTTTCGCGAAAATCAACAATTTTTATTGATCATACTGTTTTCAGTGTATCAGATAAATCAAGCGTAATTCACAGGCGTACATATACATATAGTGCAAGCACAATAAATTTTAAAATAAATGATGCTAGTCTAACATTCACTTTTCTGTTGCATTCGATATTACTTTGTCATTCCTGAATTTAATGTCATTTCAACTGTTGGGTTCATCTACAAATCTCCAAGTGTAACGCCATAATGTAGATAAAAGACTTCTAAAGACTTCTCTTCTTCTTTAAAAGAAAAGACTCTTTGAGGGGAATTCAGTTCTTTGTGTAAGCAAGTTCCAAACGATAATTCTTTTCTAGCTATTACGAAAAGAAATTTATTCCAAGAAAGTAACTCAAAAAAAATTTCATAATTCGTTAATTACTAAAAGTGATTACACAGTGATAATGTTGGTGTTTATAACGCCTGGATTAGCGGACTCTGATTGGTCGATGATTAAGTCGTATAATTTTCTTTCTAATTTTTTCTAATTTTCTATAATCATCAAGCGCGGGTTGATTTTAAGACTTAGCATTAAAATATTCTTTGAAATTCTGTGATCATGATTCTCAGGAAGAAACATAGAAAAATTACGTTAACACATGGAAAAAAGTATCTTCTTAGGCTCTTGACGATTAAAAAAAAAGCTGAAAAAAATCAACTGTGTGGTCGCTCTGAATTTGATGATTCGTTCTTGTTTGAAACTGGTGTGATTGAAACCGAACTAGTATCTTTATTTGTTTCCATTTGAACATAGTAACTGGGGAAAGCCAAGAGATCAGACATTTTAAAAGAAAAAGTAGAAACAAGATACAATTTAAGTCAACTATGAGATGGAGAATTTCGGAACGTAAGGCAAGCCATGTTTAGTTCCTATTATAAACCTTACCTTTTGGGAGTTTCCAACCGTCCTTTGAACCGCCGGTTTGTTGTAAAATCGGCTTGTGGAGTACTGCTCGCAAAATCTCTTTCATTTAAGCCCACCAAGCACTCAATGATAAGCAAACGGATGTAGGCTCATTTAGATATCACGAACAAGCTGTGAATGACTTTTCACGAAAACAATATCAATGTTTTTCATTTCAACACATGAAAAGCTTTGTTGCACTCCTTTAGAAAGGAAATAATTCGTTTTTTCTCGTTCTGGAAATGAAATCACGCATTCAAGTTATTGAATCTAAGAAGATTAATTGGTAAAAATGGTTTTCTGAATACCTAGAGCGCCCTATTTGAGGGGGCTTTTTGATCTAATTTTGTCGTGATTTGCGGAACCAAAAAAATGCTTTGATCGTGCGATACATAGCAAATACGGCTCGATTTTGGTCTCACAAATAACCGGAACTCATCAGGGAGTGAAAATGACGGGGATATTGAAAGGCGTAAGAGATTTGAAAAAAATTAATAAAGTTTGCATTCCACGTCGACTCTTACTATAATTTTTTCAGCAGATTCCTGATCTGATGCAACTTACAGTGTTGCTAACGGGCTTTCAAAGGAATCAAGTGACATTTCAGTGATTAGTTATCATGGCTGAGGTGTCGTTTTAAACATTAAACAAGCATACCATGTGTCGAAACATTAAATGTCCGCCTCTTGCAGCGATTATCAGAAAAGTGTCCTTTGAGATAACATCTTTCATGAATAATTGATTGCATTTGTGTCTAGGAACAAATTTGTGGGCTGTTTCAGTCGGAAATAAATTATCTATAAGCAGCAAATAAGTAACAGTGAAAAGAGTTGTTTATCACGTCCTACCATAACAAACTCACCATTCTTAAACGTATCCAGAATCTTTCTGACCCATAATCGCAGTAGATACTAAAATTAGCTGCAGAATCCTTTACATCAATACGTAACCTGTTGTTATTATAAATGAAAAAGGCTTAGGAGTGAATACTCATCGCCGGCGCTTAAAAATAGCTATGGCCTTCAAATGTTTGATACGTTTGAATACTACCTCAGTGTGCCTCCTGGAGCGAACATGCCTTGGGGGATTAAAAAAAATACACAGATCTATACAACATCAGATTTATCATTATTAAGATCAGGACCCGACATGCAAAAAGTATTTAAAATATGTCTTTGTTTAAAATTACTCTGTTTTTCGAAACACAAGTCAAAAACAGAATTTTTACTTCTGCGGCCCCAGTGGATGTATTTTTCAAAAAAAAAATGCTTGCTTTTAACGGAAGATCCAACAACGAAATTACAACACGTTAACAGACATAACTTGAGCTATGGCAGAGAAACGCAAAATTATCAAAATGAATTCTTTACAAGAAATTTTATAATTAGAAAATTTCAGAGTTTTTGAACTTAGACTTGAGATTAAAAAGGTTTTGGTTACAATTTTAATCAAAACTAATAATTTGCAACTAAAATTTACAATCTTCAGTACCTTATATCATATTTTAAAAATCACCGCTCGGTTTAATTTACTTCGACAAAGGTATATTAGGTATTGTTTTTTTCTCCAATATATATTTTTTATGGAGGGATTTCTGTGATGTAGTTGACTATGTGGAATTTAACTTGAATAAATTTACCCTCCGCTAAGAATTATTTCGTGTCATAATTGAAGAAGTAGCTGAATTCCACTCAAAATTCCACTTATATGAGAACTATTTTCAAACTATTAATTGCTGTAAGGCCTTAATTTGTCATCTATGTCTCCGCGGAAGGAAATTAACTGAATGATTAATTTCTGGTGTTTATCAACAAGGCATAAACCATACTACAGTAAGAACACGCAAATAGCCAAAATATGAATAATCTTTAACAATTAAAGAGGATTAGACAAAAAACAACTTGAAAGGGAACAACAAATATTTCTTCAAAACCCATACATGCCATATTGATTTCTCGAACACAGACTCCAGTTCTTCAAAATTTGAATCTTCAAAATGAAACATTTTGCGTTACATGATTTGCGTGATGAACTCTTCTTAAACCTGTTATTAATACATTATGTAAGGTACTTATATACGATGTAGTAGAGAGACCCGGTGTTTATATCGAAACCATAAGATGCAAAAGAATACTCTGAAAAAGAATAAACACGCATCTTTAAGCTCTTAATCGCGGAGTTAACCACCTGGATGTTTCGCTCTGACGAAGGGCTAACGCTCGAAACATCAGCTTTGAAACTCTTTACGGTGGCCAATTTAGGTTTTCAACTCAGTTGTTAACACTAAATTACCAATATATATTTTAAAATCAACTCAGAAAAAAAATCATCTGGATGTTAAATACTTCGCCTGAGGGATTGTATCAATCTTTAAGATCATGGAATATTTCATATCCTTATCGCATATTTGAATTAATCAAATGTTGACACCTCTGTATGTGTTTTTCTACCATGAATAAATCAAGAATGTGTTCTGGGATGATAAATTAAGTTTTGCTAGTGTTGTTGTTTCATTTCGTATATAAAAAAAGCTTTGAGAGAAGATCAACCACAGTTATCATAGTGAAGGTGAGATAATCTATTCATTTAACCACCGTCTGAAGTTAATTTCTGGTAAGCATCATCAGCAGTGATTTATTTTGCATGGATAAATAACAGATCATTTTTAAATTATCCCACAACTCGGTTTTCCAATAATAATTCTCGCTTTATACCTTGAGAGAAACAACAATTTAGTTGAGACTTTAAACAAGAATTCTTAGAAAAAAATCTCTTCCGTTCTAAATGTGACTTTTACAATTCTGAAAGTATAGATTCCGTAAGATTACTGTAAGCAAAACATTTGCCCATTTTACTCTTGTTTTAATTGTCTTAATTTCTTCACTGTTAATTTTTTTCCGCAGTTTATTTCTGAATAATATCCTCTATTTCTCGATCGAGAAAAATCGTATTATTTGCATTAGTTCTGGGACTTGATTCTTTAACACAAAATCGGTTGCTGCAATGGACATCAAGCTCATTTCAAATAATTCATTTTGTGTCTCTTCATCTTTTACGAGGAATTATTGACGAAATTTTCGATCCATCTTCAGATTTGTCGCCATGAACAAAGTACTTCTCACAGTTCTGGTGTTCGTGCTAGTTGCTGGTGTGTTTGTTGATCAAGGTGAAGCCCTGCTTAGAGCCGGTAGAGATCGGATCGAGAAAATGCAACGAGATGAGTCAGCGGCAATGGAGACAGCTCAGGAAGAATTACGAGGTGACGCTTATTGCTACACTGCAGGTAACGTAACAGATGGTGAACAGATATTTTTACTCGCTCTCTTAGCCAGGAAAATGCCAGTAATGAGAATGTGGCTTGAGGCGTTTCATTTTGACAATTAACTGCTTTTCGAGGAATTTTCCATCTGATTTTTACCCTAAAAAAGGTCAAAGAATCATTAATTGCTTTGAAAATGACTTCTCATTTTAATTATGAAGTAATAGTTTGTTACCATAGAAACTGGTTCACGAACAGTTGAAGATGAAACAAAAACTATTGATAAAGGTATTCGCTAATAAAATATTTATTAGCTAAGTCTGACCGAGAAAAAAAAGCAAATTGAAAGGGACTGAAATCCACTATACTCCCTCCTCGAGCCTCTTGCTTGCCTCGGCTTCGAGAATTAAACCATCGATAAGGTACAATTATTTTTCGGACCAGACAAATTTTCTCATACTGACTGAGACTTTTTTAATTTTGTAACAGATGGAGTACAAAGGAAGAAAAAATGGCAACGAAATTAATTGATCATCTGTAACTCATCGATAGCAAATAATGCCCATGACAACAAAGAAAGCTCTAAACTTGTATTAACAACGCACTTCAGCTCTGAATAAAAATTGCAATTTATGGTAGATCAGGGCAGTTTTTATCGATATTTTCTAATGTCTAATGAAAATTTCATGGAAAGGGTGTGTCACAGTTTATATTTCCGCATGTCAAATAATTGTGTCTTACTGTGAGGCCGTCCAAACGATGATCGTCGAACAAAGTTCTCGTGGCATAGAGGATGACAGCGAGTCGTCAGTGTTTTAGTTTTAGTTCAGTTTAGGTTCATATCCTAGATTCACTATGCAGAGGGAAAATGGTCGTACGGTAAAACAAATTCGGCAGACAGGAGAGGTGAAACATGTACCGTAAAATCTTGTATATTCCTCAACCGTGCACTGGAAAAATACGAGAGAGAGAGAGGGGGGGGGGGGAAGAGAGGGGGAGAGAGAGAGAGGGGGAAAGAGGGGGGAGAGAGGGGGGAGAGAGGGGGAGAGAGGGGGGGAGAGGGGGGAGAGGAGGGGGGTGACAGGGGGGCAGACAAAGGGAGAGACAAGGGGAGAGAGGGGGGAGAGGGGAGGGGAGACAGGGGGAGAGAGGGAAAGAAAACTAATCTTTTTTTTTTCGTGCAAATGAATGGCAAACCTCGACAAAAACGCCTGCTCCCCTTATTTTTCTTGAAAGAATAATCTGAAATCATTGTACACATTGAACACAACGATAACAAGATAGTGATTCAAGTTTATTAGAATATATGATCTAATGGCAGAATTTTACAAAAGAGAGAGCAATCATCACAATGAGTAAAGGCTTAATGCGCTTCAAACACGCCTCGCAAAGGATATAACTGAGTTTGTTTAAAATAGCTGGCATTTTTTCGTTCCAATTGTCGCTTTCTACCTATCAGAGTCGAGAGCAACGAGCTGCATCTTCCATCTTTGTCAATTCATAATTTCTGAAAGAGAACAATTGAAAATCTTAGATTAAAAAAAATCAGGCAATTCTAAGGAAAAGAAACATTCACCATTTGGCATCATAAAAGTTACTTAACCATTTCATCCTCGTGAGTGACCGGCTTATCTTTTCTTCGGGCTCACAGAATCGCCCGTCAATCAAATGTAAACGTCATAAGAATAAAGGAAATGTTCTCCAATTATAAAGGCTCCTGATCATCAATCAAATTCTCCTTAACAGTACCACAGAAATGGGAAGAATACAGTGCTGAGATTATGAATACATATATGTTATTCACCAGACGGGAGGTCCGTATTGGGAAAAACTGTGCCCGAGGTCTTGGATACCGCCGCACAGTTTTTCCCAATACGGACCGACCTTGGCTGGTGAATAACATTTTTATTTTTTTCTAAAACCTAACAAATGGTTGCGAAATGAACCGCCCGCTGTGAGCGGGCCCGATGGGGAGAATACTGCCCGCTCTCGGAACCAATCAGATTGCAGGATTTGTAGAATACCGCCCGCTCTTGAACTGAGAAAAAAAAATAATAGTGTATTCGGCTACTAATGCAACATACCTTCATTTTCATTGCCAAAAGGTCTTGCACGTCTATAACCTGATTTTCTGGCGTAAACCGGCTTCGCTTGGTTATGCATTATTTCGAGTTCTTCGCGAACACCTTTTCTAGGAATCATTATGTTGTCTCTTCCAGCTCTGAGAACACACTGAACCTGTCCGACCAGTGTTACAGTGATTAAAAAAACGGCCAACGTTGTAAGAAGAACGTTCTTCATTGTCAATAGATTATACTCAAACCTAGAGATTGAATGAAAAGAAAATTGGCTGAAAACGAGAAGGAAGGCACAGACATATTAGTTGATGATTAGAGGAAGTCGAATTTACATTGGAAAAAATGGATAAATATGGAAAGAGGAGGCTTAAGGAAAGGGAAGACTGCCACGAATTGCAAATGACTACAAAATACTAATATCGTACTAAATCGATGGTAGAAGCTATAGAGCGTTCCTAGAATTGATAAGTGTTGACAACAAACAACTGAAGCCATTACAGTTTCGGAAAGCTAATGTTAGTTATGGAAAAGATATAAATCACTTGATGCGAGGAAAGGATAACTCAGACTTTTTAAATGAAGTGCAAAACAAACGGAACAATTTTAATTGCTGTGGAGTCTTTCCTTTTACTTATGCAATCATTGAGCGGCTTTCTAGACTTTACGGTGACCTTCTAAAACCAGCGATATTCACAGATGAAGGTTGCTAAAAATTATGAAAAAATCCGTCTCGGTCTCTAAAGCACAGCCAGGTGCAGAAATTACTTGTGTTCAGATAGCTATTGAAAAAGCTTCGCGGGAACGAATTCAAACACCACAGATGTTTAAAAAGTCTTTAACGTTGAGTTTTAAGCCTGAAAACGGAATGATTATATATTCTGGTTTAGCAAAACGCCTAAAATTTCATAGCTCACAGGTCAAAATTTATCCCGAATGAAGTAAAGGCCACTGGGGTATTTTTTCAAAAAGCTTTGAAAACTGTGCCATGGAACCGCCTATGTCGCCTCTCGAAAAACATTTCTTATTTGCTGAGGGTCTTCTGCATTTGCTTAAAAGCATCATTTGACGCACGGAGAAATTTATGAACGGCATTATTTGCCGCTGAAATCTGACAGCTTGCGCAGCTAGAATAAGCATAACTTTACAACGTTTTTTTTACACAAATATACTGAGCAGTATGGATATTGTACAATTTTTTTTTTTACTGAGTAGTAACCAGAATGCAACAGTTAACACCAGTTCTCCTACCTTTGAAATGATATATGTTGATGCTGAATAAATTCTGCTGACTTCTACAGTTTGCAAAACTTATCAACGTAAATGCACTCTCTTACGCGCGACAATTAATTAACCCTTCCTCAAAACGACCGGTAACAAATTTTCGGTTTTCAATTTAAAGTTGTTTACTATGATGCTAAAACTTAATCTAACCTAGGGAAATATACATCTGCTTTCATCTTCGAACAATAACAATCCGTTTCATTACAAACTTAATAAAGAAAATTAAAGGTCGCATCTTGCTTAGGGTGTTTCATTCTTCGTTTGCGGTATCATATGGCGCATTTTTCTGAGGAAAAATCCGTAGGGAATCAAAAGAGCATAAAGGAAAACGAGTGAAGAAAAAGTTCAGTTACGAACGGAATTTTTGGATTGGAAAACGTTTTTTTTTTTTTTCGTAACTCCATTACACAGGGGAATTAGCCGGTGAAAATATTTCAAGTAAAAGTAGTATTATATGAAAGTTGTTTTTAGTTGTTTCCAACAGTCAATTTTTTTTTAAATCGTTTGATTTTTTGCACCCAGACTGCACAAAAACTTTCCAATCCAGAACTACTTCCTAAAAGAACCTTGAGGACGCTTCATTCGGTATTCGGCCGTTTTGAAGTTAAGATTTTAGATTTAAAAAGTGAATCACTTACTACAACAAAAAGGGAACTATCGATCGCAACACGCAATCAAATCACTGATCAAAGATTCCTTTTAAACAACAGCCAGTACAGATTCTTACCTAAGGAATAATGTTGCTGCTACTATTTTCTTCTATTTGGCTTGAAACGTCAGTAGATCGCTAGACGAATGGTGTCTAAAACGTTTCCTTCGGCAGCCTTCCTTTTTATAACAAAAGTCACTATATTTAGTTTTAATGATGTCCACCAGCATTTTAATGGTAATTCCTTCTCAGTTTATTTTGCTTTTCATTTATGTTTTATTATATCGTATTTGAAAGGAACGTTGTTTAGCACTGGGAACAAACAATTTTAATTAATCATCTATAATAGTCGTGGGTCTTTTGAGAGCCATTGTCTAGGCTTCGTTTACCGCTTTTAATGATTCACTCTTTAAACAAATTTCTAAAGAATTGTATTTTTTCATAATCTACCCAACTGCGGTATTGTATCTTGTAAGTTTGTGTGCAAAGACCGAACCGCTCTGCCTAATCAAAAACTAAAGTTTCTTTCACGAATTATCGAAAGGCAATTTTTCACCGAAAAACGCGCCATAGGACTGAAAATCGTCGTAGAAGTAACAAAGGACTTACTTATCTACAGTTTTACGACCAGTTAACCTAGGATGACGGTTTTTTGTGCCGGTATAATCAACGAAACATTTCACCTCGTTAATTTCTATGACACCTCTTGTACAATTCATTGAAAATGAGCTAGGGGTAAAAAGCCGTTTGTTTAGGTTTGTTCGGTGCGGACAAAATTGTTGATTGAGTAAAATAAGGGAATATTTACATCTAACGGAGAAACTTTCCTGGTGCTTTGGAAAACCAAAGTTATGCTGCAAGAAATACTTTTTGAATTAAGAATTCGATTGAAAGCTTGTAATCTCATGATGATGAAATACAGACTCAAATGCTTTCTCTGAATGAAACATTTCGATGATCTTTTGTTGGAACGTTTGCTCCCCAACACAATAATTTTTGCAGTAAAACTACATTGAAAGTTCTATCAACAGTAAAGCCTGAAAAACGCGCAAATTCTAAAGGGCTAGTTCGTACAGTACAGTTCATAACAGTGGCTTTAATTTACGAGATTAATTCAGTTTATACAGTGTAAATATCCTCTCATACCAAAGAGTACCGATCAATGCTGTAAATTCTAAGACCACTAACGACAATTTCATAGTCTTAAGATTTACCGCACCGATATTTTTTTAGTCATTTTCCCGTAATTAAAAAGAATGATCCAAAATCATCAAGTGACTCGAAAACCATAAAGCGGAAACTAATATTTAGTCGGTCTAGACAAATGAGTGAAAGAAAAACTTAAAGTTGAATTAATAATTGATTAATTGGCGGTGTCGGTTCAAGTCTAAAAAGTAATGACAATGAAATTTGTTTTAAGATGTAAAATTAGAGAGTAAACCGAAGTCTTCATTTACCTAACGAACTCCGCTTGAAAGGCACTTTCGACGTTGCGTGTTTATACGTGCGGAAGCGGGCGCGAATTAACTGGCTTTGAATACTAAGCCGGCAAGGTTTGTAAACATGCCACGAAAAACACCCAAGAGAAAACGAAATGGACTATTAGAGTTTTTGAAGGTTTTCACGCTTTCAGATTGTCATTGGCTTAAGGACGTTAATAAAACTCAAACACAGCTTACGCTTGTATGATATATAAAGTTTCGTCTCGGGAAGCGGCCAGGGTACTCAACATGCTCAAGAAGTAGGGAAAAACTCGACTGCTTCACGTGTTTCCTCTACACTTCTTTCGTACTCTAACTCCATAGTTTATTTCAAGCTGAAAATTTCAGCCAAATATAGACGTTTTACTATACTCAAAAATTGCGTAACGATGAGAAGTTAAAAGTTGTAGAATTCTTTCTTTGTGCCAAATGAGAGGAAATTCGTTATTTCACCCCTGTCGGCCTATTCTCGACATTTTCAGAGTAACAGTCCCGAAATTACGCTACATTACAGATGCAAACGGTAGCAGAGAGCGAACTTTCATGAGTTATGCAGATCATAACATTAGCAACTTGAGGCTTAAAGGATGTATAAAACCGTTGCCAACATTTGTAGTTTCGGTGGGTAAGTTTCCAGCGAATTATTTTGTGTTTTCTGGAGTGGTCCGGTTTAAGGGAATTACATTTATTCTATACTTAAATTACACATGGCATCTGATATGGACATGAAATGTTAAAAACTTTATTCGCTCTTTTTATTGCATCTATTTGTATTCCATCTCAAAAATAGTAGGCGTGATCAAGGAGATAAAATCCAGAGACAATTCAAAGACTTCCTCGCATCTACAAGGTCTGTTCGCAGCAGGTAGATCGTAAACAATGTAAGGTTTGGGGTATCACACTATAACTTATTTCGGGAAAATTCCTGAACCATGTATGGAATACTTTATCTGTGGTCGTCAGTTTCCGACTGTTTTACAAACCCTGCAGAAGTAAAACGAGAAAGATATTGTTTGAAAGGAGAGAGAACTAGAAATATTAAGGGTGTTTCATTCTAAAATTCTAGCTGTTGTCATTGTAGAGAAGAGAGTATGACTTTAGTCTTCGAAATTTATCGGACAGCTAGAAGGAGAGCACTGAGAAACATTGCAAATGTTTATATTCATTGTGAATAAGGACTTTGCAGTTTTATATGGGAGAAATGATGACCGAATCAGGAAATGCTTTTGTGATCTCGTTGAAAGCAATAAACTCGAAGAACTCAGCTCCTTGCCTTGGGCGTGGTCTTCTTGATAAATACTCATTTAGGCATGCTCAGAAAAGAAATAGTCAACGAAAATCTGCATAATTTAATTTGTTGTAAACATGAAGTAAAAAACCTTTACTTAAACGATATCAGTTTTACTCACCTCTAATTGTGTTTGGTACATATCCTTTTAAATTGCTATTCGTGTTTATGCGGGCGTCTCTTGGAAATATTTTGTCTTCCTGAGAAACTTTTACGTTCAATGTTCTTCCTTCTCGGATGAAAGCACTTCCTGATTCCCACAAAACTGTAAACGTTGCGAAAAGCAGAGCAAAACAAATGGATACCTTGTACGTGAGCATAGCTTCTCTTTCCCGGATATCAAATCTATGAAGCAAGGAGGTAAACAAATTGCATATTTTTAATAAAAAGTGCTAAGTTTTAAATATGGCCTGATAGAGCACTTTTCGACAAGATGTCGTCAAGCAAAAATCAAAGAAATTCTCAGCAGGCAATAAACCTTAGCTAGCAATTTTTTTTAACCATTTCAGGTCTCCGGGAAATTCACAGCTTTATCTTTTATAAATTACGCGTACAGATACACGTGAATAAGACGAAATGTGAAAGAAATAGACTAGAGTATAATTACATGACCTAAAATGGGTAAACAAAACATACAAGCTAAATAGGTCTATCAAGAAAAAGGTCAACATCACACGACCTGACGCGCGGGAAAACGCTGATAGCCCAGTCGCGATTGGTTTTTAGTTTTGTGTCTGATTGGTTGAGAGCATGGCGCACGTTTCCTGGACCAATCACAGAGGGCGTTGAAGCTAAAACAAAGTAAATTCAGATTGCTTTCAAAATTCAATTTAACGTGGCTCTAAGATTAGACTTTACGAGTCATATAACAAAGCAGATATCTTCAGTTTCTTAACAAGTATTACATATAATCAGTTGAAAATTCAGCTCAAGTAAATTATGTAACAAAGACGATAACTTGTCTTTAGACCTGATGAAGACTTCGTGATACATAAAAGCATTTTCATCTGATGCCTTTTGTGTTAAAGAATGTTAGTCAAATGCAATCAATTTGGGAAAAAAGAAGAAGAAAGTGTTTAACTAAAGTTGTCTGTCCATTGCATCACATCTTCGGAGTAAATCGATGACAAAACTGAACAACAACCGAACAAAGACGATCTTGAATTCAATATCGCTTTGATAACAAAATGAAGAGACCCTCTTCAAATGCTAACAAGTTACATTTTCACAAATATGTTTACGAACCTGAAAATACTAGAAGATACTTTCACGGATCCTACTTGTATCCAAAAGCAGTTGCAACGATCGAATTTATACACGTGACACTTGGTTACAATTAAACGGATGCAAGCAGGGGAGGGATCTTCCGAGCTTAGTAGATCGTTAGGATAAAAAATTCAATATTCTCGTCGGTTTATTCAACAAGTACGCTTCCTTATCGATGCGATCGGAAACAAGACCAAGATAGTTTTAATGAAGTAAATCTAATTAACTTCACCTGCGAAGAACAAATCTTTTCTCGAAGATTAAGATCGTACTACAATAATTGGACAGATTTGGATCAACCGATATCAAAGTGTAATTCAATATATTTCGACAAGGATCAAATGCTAAATTGGAAACCAAAGATAAAAGTTTATGCTTTCGGAAATCTTTGTGCCGGTAAAGCTTTGTATCAAAATGAAGAAAAATTGTTCTTAATGGTCTTAAATTGAGAAGGGATCGATGTATTTATCCGATGTTATCCAATTTATCTCTTGTAAATAGTTTTTGTATCTTTTTTATAGAACATAGCTTATGAGCCTTTTATCATACATAGCTGATTTAATAAAAGCTAAGTTTTTTCGTCTGTCTCACGATGTAGTCACGTGCGGTCTACATCACACGTGACTACATCGTGAGACAAACGAAAAAACTTAGCTTTTATTGTTATTCACCTCAGTGAATAACCACAACCTTTTCTACGAAAATAGCTGAATTAGTTCTTGAATCTCCTTGTTGTATAAACCTTATGCTGTTTTACCTTTTATTTAGGGAAACATCATAAGGTAAACTTCCAGTTTGCCTTTTCAAGATGTTTTATTACTTTTGTTTTTTTTCAAAAATTCTCAAAGGTGGTGATTAAAATATGGACATCTAGAGGTGAACTCTTTTCTTTATTTTTCCTTAGTGACAACACAGTGTTCTGCAGCTCTTTTTCCCGGGATAAAGGAGTTTTACTTTCTGACGTAGTTTTAAAAAGGTATTGTTCGCCGTGAAACCGACTATTACTTGCCCAACTGTTACTCGATCATGTTAAAAGCAACGTGTATTTAATATGCTCCCAAGCGTTTTTGAAAAAGCGAGTCGCAAATGGGAAACTTTTTTACGGGGTGCAAGTCTATTTTTTTGATTGACAATAGGCAGTTCACGGGCAGACAGATTTAAATCAACCAGGTTTGAAATTTACGGATAAGGCAAGACGAGGAAGTAACACAAATTGAGCTGTGATGGAAAATCAATTGTTTATCTTCAGTATGATAAGGCAAATTTCCTCTACGAATAAGATAATGAAATAATTGGTATCATTTAACTAATGAAAATAAATTTGGTTTTTGGAACTATCATTTCTCGAACACTTAACAAAGACCGCTAATATCAGATTGCTTTCTTCTAAAAAATAATAAACGACTGACGGATGTATATTCATTTGTGATTATTTGTAACGAGCAGGGTAAATATGCTGCATCAAGTCAAAGGAAACGCTTGCGCGCCACAGGACATGCCTGGATAATAAACTGATTCAAATCCATCTCGATATTGCTGTCAAAACACTCAAAAGAAATGTCAGGATAGTGAATCTCTTCCGACAACTATACTTTAGTAACTGATTAAGTTCATCCCCTGTTGTGAAATAAGTACATTTTAACAGGATGTCTAGTTATTAAAACATTAATGTGATTTTTCGCAGTAAATACGTGGGTGACCTCTTCTGATTAAAGTTTTGTAATAAAGCGGAAATCAATTTTACGACGGTCATCAAAAACCAAGAGAACAGAAAGGACAAATAAGGCACAACTTCTACGACGATTAAGTTTTCTGTCACATATTCAACTTTATGTTTATGATTCTGCCACTTTCAGAAACCAGTCCGAGTTGAAACAACTCAAGTATGATCCACAGAAGTTTTTAATCCCAATATTTAAACATGGGAGTTAAAGTTGACATTGAAAGTACCACGATCGAGATATATGTTTTACAAAAAGCAGAAACAGTTAAAAACCCATCAGCTATTTATTCAAGACAAGTTTAATTTACACGTGTTCATCAGAATAAGGACGAGAGTTCTGGTACAAAAGCTGAGTAAGTATTTAAAATTCTTGACATCAGCTTATACCTAAAACCGCAATCATCATGTGAACACGTATCTAGGGCGAGTAGGACTTACTGAACTGTCCTAGGTAAAAGTTGCCTCGTCCTCAGTCACCCGCTCGTGCCCAGTTTCTCGCGCTTTGGGCAAACTAAGTCTTTGGCCGACCAAGAGTTTGGAGACGCTTTGTTGAGGAACATTCTTGTGAACTCATGCCCACTCTAGATGCTAAAAGCAAGTTTGTTATAAAAGGAAACAGAGCAGTGTTCTTTCGACCACCTTATGTAGTTATGGATTAAAAGTATCATGAAAACATTAATAAACGGCAAAAAAATTGTACCTTCGTTTGCTTAAAGAGATTTTAAGCGAGAAGAAAATTATGATATAAGCCCCACAAAATTAATTCTAAATAGTCTACTGTAAACGTTTTCTTTATTTTGAACATCGCATTTGTTTATGTACAAATATCTATTTTATAAAATAAATATTTACATATAAATATATGTTTTATGTGTAATAAGTTATTATCGAACGAATACTGGTCCGCACTCGAGGCACGTGACTCACCAGGCAACAGAGCTTGTCTTTGACTCCATCGCATGAAGTCACCAGTCCCAGTCCCAGTCCCAGTCCCAGTCCCAGTCCCAGTCCCAGTCCCACTTAAATTCCTAAGTGGAGAGAGGCATTGTGAGAGTAAAGTGTCTCACCTAAGAACACAACACTATGCCCCCAATCGATCTTGAACCCAGGCCTCTCGACCAGAATTCGGCGTGTTATCAAAACAAGTAGTAAGTTTATCGAAAAGATCCTTCACACCCAACAATGAGTCATCAACAATTCTCTAGCCATAATCTCGTTTCCACTTGCTCGATAAATCAAAGACAAATTAAATGCTGTTTCTCTGTGGAGATCGTGCTTTTCTGAAAACTGAATTAAAGAATGATGAGTGAAAAAACTGAAAATTAAAAAATTGAACAGTTGAAAATTGAAAATTGAAAATTGGAAGTTGAAAACAACCTTTAGCGTTGACTAGCCATACCTTCCCACGGTTACTTCCGTCGCTTTTGGAGGCCTCGTGCAAAGGGAATTCCAAAGCTTTGTTGTAGTAGTGGACAGCGAACTGAAGAAGACCTGCAATAAAATCCACATCATAAACACTAAAAAAAAAAAAAACAACAGGTACATGAATAAACGACTATAATGAGAAGCATCCCCAACCCCTAAGAAAGCCACCTTCCCATGCACCCATCCCCCGTTATTTTCTTTACGTCGCCTTGCCAATGACAGCTTGCAGCTCGCTGCAAAATATACTTCCGTGTTTCACGTCAAACCATCGAATGAGTAATGTTTACGTACTAACAACTTGGCATACCTTGGCCTCGCTTTTGAGCGAATATTCTGCTGATTTTCAACATGTTGTGGAGACAAGAAAGGCTAAGTTAAAGGATTATAAAAGAGTAATATATAGGCCTTCCATTTATGAAGGAAATTCTCAAACTTTAACATCGAGGAACTTACCTAACTGATGAAAAGCACGAGCAATGTTGTAAAACGCCTCTTGACATTCGCCGCGAAGACCGAGATATTGAAAAAGAAAGATAATACCCTATTGACAAAAAAGATAGATCCATTTTTAAAATCTACTACTAAACATTCCATATTTTAACGACTTGGTGTCAAGCCGAAAAAACAGGCTACCTGCACAACACAAAAGTGTCGGTTCCTTGGAAACCGCTGGCAAGCTAAGTGAATGTACTGCAGGCCTAAGCAGAGCGAGATCAAAGGATCCTCTGGGGCTTGGCGGAAAGCTCGAACGTATTCGCCTAAAATTGAAAGAAAATAAAAGAAAAAAAAGATTTAATCAGAAATTTAAGGAGTAAAACAATACATCCTGGTAATCAGGGATTCTACAACTTCAAAATAGAGTGATTTTCAATCGACCACCCAAACTGACCGAGAATAAAGTTTGCTTTCGTATATTGTCTCTGATTGGTTCAAAAATCCTGTGTCTCGTGTCACTTCTCAGCCAATTAGAATCTACACTACCAGTGCCTGATGCTGATCACGTAAATTTTCTCTGATTTGGTGCGCTCTGTCACCCACTATCGCAGTGATTGGCTGTTGCAATAGACTCACAATACTCGCTTAAACCTCTCTAAAATACTTAGCCTGTAACAGAAGGACCCCTACCTACTGCGAATCGGTAACTTCCGCTGACCAGAGCATTGTGACCGCTGAACATAACTAACGGAAACTCATCAGGACTTTTAATCAAGAGCCTCAACACATAGCGCTGATGTCTGCAGTCCCCAGACCTGGCGGTAATTCGAGAAAGTATGTTCCATAAGACTGGATTCTTTTTGTCCCTCGCAATGAGTATTTTTGTTGCGTCAAACGCTACTTTGTACTCTCTGTTGAGGTACAACGCTACAATACTCATGAAGACCAGTTCTGTCTGATAAGAGTCGGAGAAGCGATCAGAGGCCAGCGCACATAATACCATATGTTGTGCCTCAGAGTGCCGCTTCAAGCCACTTAGACTTGAGACGACCTGGAAACAAAGAAAAAAATATTGGACGTCAAATCGACCTTCTTTCCGAAAACCTAATCATCATTAGAGTGATAAGAATAAAAAAAAAATTTAAGCTCGGTAATGAGACAGAGAAAGATTTTTTCCTCCTTCTCGCGAGCGTGAGACAAAGAAAAAATTCTAAGCCCCACGAGTAGTCCAACCTCAGATCATCGGATTCCGCGCGACGTTGCTTTACCACTAAGCCACAGAGACTCTACGATCGCTGAAATCAATCAATCAATTAATTAATCGAATGAGAAAATTTGCCAACAAGTTAACAATGTTCCTTACCTTTTTAAACATCTCCCACCACTCCTCAATTCTCAGCCCAGTGTCTCCTCGACTACAGGCCACGACACCTAAAAAAAAAAAAATAATAATAATAATAAAACTACTTATATAGCGCTTATCCAGTCCTGTTCTAAGCGCTTTACAAAAATATTAAAATATCACAAAACAATCGTAACGATAATAAAAGATGAGAATAAAAATAACAATAACTACTCGAGAAAATACGTTATCTTAATAAATCATCATATTACAGACACGTTTCCTCCATGTTAACAACGATGCGTGACGATTATTACAGGGTCACGTTTCATCCATGTAAACAACGATGCGTGACGATTATCACAGAGTGACGTGTCATCCATGTAAACAACGATGCGTGACGATTATTACAGAGTCACGTTTCCTCCATGTAAGCCACAATGCGCGACGATTGTTACAGAGTCAATTTTTCCTCTTTGTAAACAACGATGCGTGATGATTATCACAGAGTCACGTTTCCTCCATGTAAACAGCTAGGCGTGACGATTATTACAGAGTCACGTTTCCTCCATGTAAACAGCTAAGCGTGACGATTATTACAGAGTCACGTTTCCTTCAAAACAGCGACGCGTGATGGCTCAGACTAGTCGTCATTATAAACTTTTCCATAGAAACGCAAGAATGTCAGGAAAACAGACAACTTAGAGAAGAATATCTTACTTGCGCGGGACCGTGACTCTTCCTGTTCCAATGCTTCCTTTTGCATCAGTTCCCTTCTGAATCTACTTGACTTCAAGGCCATGTCTTCCAAAAACAAAATAACAAATATATCAAAAGCGTCTCTAACTCCTATTTTTGTAAAGACCAAAGAGGAAAAAAACACAAACATGCGATTTTTCACAAACCTGTTAGATCTTTAATGTAATACACATCGATGAAAAACAAACGAAACATCTTTATTCCTGCGTCCAAAAACTCATTCATGCGACTCTGTGAGTGTAACAACGCACACTTGTGGAAGAGCAAACGAAAATCCTGAAAATAATATAGGAAAAAACTTACTGTCGTTCCATCAAAAATCCATCTTTGTGAATTAAGCAGCGTGGCAAGGTCAAGGGTCAACCAACCTGAGGTTGTACTGCAGGCTCCGTTTCAGTCCCTTCGGAGTTCACAGAACTCGTATCCATGGCAACCTCGTCCTCAACAGAATCTCCAATCCCCTCTCCTCTTGGATCAGCTATGAGTTTAAAGAGCGGGAAAAAGAAGCGGGAGAACAGACTTAGATAAAAGGTTAAAGGCTAAAAGGACAGAACAATGATTTCCGACGATAGTGTCCGAATTCGGACGATAGTGTCCGAATTCGGACGATAGTGTCTGACTTAGAACGATAGAGTGCGATTTTGGACAATACGGTCTGATTTTGGAAGATGTGGTCCGAGTTTTGCCTTGTGTCTGCTTTCAGGTAATCGTGTCCGATTTCTAAAAGTAGTGCCTTAATTTGGAGAAGAGTGTCCAGCCAATAGAGTCCAATTTCGGACGATAGTGTCCGCGCACCCTAAGTAGACAAACTTTCCCCCAGTTTTACATGAGCTACATTCAGAAACCACGATGGCGTTGAAATGTAATTAAATAATAAGCTCTTCTCGTCCGCTTTGAGTCATTTACCTGATAGCACATCCAGAGCCTGGTTGGGTCTTCCCAGCTGTTGATGAAGAGAGGCCAAGACAAGACGAGCATCCAGATGATTTGGAGCTAAATTAACAACTCTTGAATAAGCTGAAGCGGCTTCCTCTATTCTGCCCAGTGACGTCAGACATTCTCCCTTTTTCAGCCACACTGCAGCCTAAAATGAATTGAGGAACTGTTGCTGTTGTTTTTCAGCAAAATGAATAAACGGAAGTAAGTTTCTAAAGCAACTTAGAGCTGCGTCGGTGGTTGGGTTGTTTTATAAACTGAGTTGATAAAGCTGACATTTCGGGCTTGGACAAAGGGCTAACGCTCGAAATGTCAGCCTTTAGAAACCTTTTACGGTGGCCAATTTACATAGTCAACTTGGTTGATGAAATTTATATGCTGTTCTTCGGATTAACTTCATTCATAAGCTTCGTAGCACAATTTTTGCCGTGCCATAATTAAAGACACTAAGACCTCTCTTTCTGTTTCCAGAAAGTTCACTAAGATTTGCTAATTACACAAAAAAATTCGAAATCCATGAGACGGGGGGAAAATAGTCTGAAGTGTTGCTTAAACTAAACGTAACGTCCTGAATATGATTCCGTAGAATTAAACAGGAGAACACTGTTTTAAAAATCTCTGAGGGGATTTCACAGTGGAATTTTTAATAGACGAGTCAAGAATTTTAAAGGCGAATCTTCAAATCTCACCTCACCTTGCCTTCCTGCAAAATTTACTCGCGTCATGTAATAATTTTGGGCTTGATCACGCGTCACGTATAAACCCTTTACCAACCTCTAATTATGGGAACTAATGGGAAATTTATACTTTCCGTGAAAGATAAAGTGCGGAAGAATACATGGGCGAGGGAAAAGCTACCTACCAGTGAAAAGTTTTTTGATGCTACCAGCATATCCAGGATGGGTAACGCTTCTTCACAGTCACCTACAACACATTTAGCACACACACAAAAAAAGAGATACATAGGTGATACCCTTACATTTTTAAATTTCTTTTCTGGTGTTCTTGTCCTCATACAAAAATCCTAGCTCAGCAAAAGAAGTTTATTCATTTAAATGTTGTTATAAATAAATTAAAAGAACGTTACATCGTTGTATTGCGAAGTAGCAACTATTCATTGGAGAAAGGACGTTTCGACTGCTATATTGTTAATCTAGGTCGGGCGATGAGGTCGAATGATTATGTATAGTTACATGTGACAATTTTGCTAGGCGTCATTGGTCCACCTTGCTCAAAACTTTCTCAGATGAATTGGCACTCATCAATTCCTTATCCTAGAACCATCTGGACTCTGCCTCGTTTCCCTGAACTCAATTCTTACATAGATAAAATTAAAATATTGTCTCACCATTTTCCGCATAAGCCTCAGCAACATCAATGTAAAGGTCACCTGCTGACTCAACTGTCTCCATGAATAGTGGTACAAGAATCTCCTATTGAACAAACAACAACACAAAATAAAAAATAAAAAAAAAAAAAACGCGGAAAACTCAAGTGTTCAGTTTCGGACTCTTCCATCCGAATTCGGACAAGTTCCAACTGCGCAAGTGTCTGCTTAACACAGGGTGTTAAATTAATTCAGGTTAAGTCACTAATTGAATTGTAATCGATGTTTAAACCCAAGACAGACAAAATGCTACCCAACCTTTTGAATCCAGCTGAATTGGTTAGTTAGGATAACAGTTAATAACTAGAATTAAAGTTTTTAAAGTTTCAAAAAAATGTGATCCTATATTGCAATCATGTAAAGAAGAAACTCCAACCTTGTTTCCAGGATCCTCTCTTTTTTCCTCAAGAGGAAAGAAGAGAGAACCCTGGGAACAAGGTTGATGAAACCTGTCATTTCTTGTTTTAGCACCATATGCCATACCTTAATTGCATGTAACTGCCTCAAGTGAATAAGACATATGGCGAACTTGACACAAAGATCAATGGGAAGGTCTTCAGGTATAATATAGTTGATTTTTTTGTGACCACTCTCTTTCTCAGGAGATCTTGAAATGTCTCCCTCCTGAGCTTCATCATTCATAAGTTGTGAAAATGTCGTCAGAGGTGACTCTCCTGTGTCAAGTGACATGACTTCTTGTTTGACATCACAATACTTTGAAATCATCTGTAATAAATAGCAAAAATTTCAACTTACACTGAGTGTACTTCAAGTGACTGAAGTAACATAAGCAGCCTAGCCCTAAGTCTCACTCTCAGAGAATAACATTTGCTTCATAAATAATTATCTCCCTTATTTACTGAGTTTGAGGTCTGTACTGTGACTTATGCACCGTTTCATTTCCCCTTCAATTTTACACTCCCAAAGCAGGAAGTGCACAGGCCATGAATCAACAAGGAAAAAAAAAAAAAATCTAGGACTTATTGTACAGAAGATGAAATGAGTAGAATATTTATCACATTTCTATTGTATTTGTGTTGAGTTTGAAAATGATTTTCAGTCTTGTAAGCAAGAGCCATATTTACCTCAAAAGCAAGCTTATAATCTTTTGACGTCATGTGAAGGTCGGCCAACATGTTAATTGCTAAAAACAAGAGTATTCAAGTAAAAAAGAGTACAATGTAACAATTTTAAACAGAAGTTTCCATTGTGGCGAATTAAGCAAAGTGCCTAAATCAAATACAAGACAATTGACGAAGAAATTCCAAGTGGTAGTAAAATAAAACTTGTCTTAAAACCTTAAGACATGCAGTTCATGATCAGTATTAGGAACCCAACATTGTTTACTGTTATACATTTTGTACACCACCATAAAAGAAAAAAAAAACAAATGAAAAAACAATTGAGAATATTTACAATGCATCGTAAATTGAAGGGAAGGGTACCGGTAGTAGGTTCTTAAATCTGCCACAGTTATGAACAAGAAAACAAACAATTTACCTTGGTTATTTGCATGAT